>NW_028186591.1:104807-126737 GCF_003343005.1 Rhea americana | reverse complement strand
CGAGCCCGCTCTCGGGCCGGGCCCCGCCGCCCGCGGCAGGAAGGGCTGCGGGCCCCGGCGCGGCAGGGGCAGGCCAGCAGCCAGGCGCAGGAAGGGCGCAGAGGCGGTGGTGCCACAGCAGTGCTATTGGTTATTATTTTAACTCATACAAAAGTCGTACAGTGATGAGACAGGCGCTCGTGCCTGGCCTCGCCGCAGGCCAGCCGTGCTGGCACGGTGAGGGCACTGCTGCAGGCGGGCAGGGACCAGTCCTGGGGCTGGCTGGGCACCTGAGCGGCGCTCGAGCCGGCAGTGCCTGCAGCAGGCCCCACGCAAGGAACAGCAGTGCCAGCGTCACGTTGCAGGGTATGAGGCTGCTGGGAGCGGCCCAGGCCACTTGGCCTGCATCACCCATAGTGATAGACAAAGTCATAGCTGCTTGGCTCTTTAGGGATAGGGGGTGGTGCTTCAGGGATCTGGATATTCTCCAAGTCCAGGAGTCTCAACTTCATTTCCATGCTCAGCAAGGTGTCCAGGTCACTCTTGGTCAGCTCACTGGACATGTCCTTCCCCAAGAGTGCATTAAGCCCATCAATCCAGATACAGTACTGTGGAAAAGAAGGATAATTTACAACTCCAGGCATAAACCATAGGTTATATTGAATCTTCCCATCCATGCAACATATAGAAACACTCCAACACAGTTCAAAAATATGTAGCATAGGTTAACTCCCTCCTATGGGGGGGGGGGGGGGGAAGACGGGGACAATACAATGCCCACAGAACTTTCCCATGGAACTTGGAAACCTAAAAACCCAGGCCTCCAGTGAAAGGGTCAGAAGTTTGTATAGTAGTGAAAAAGAGCAGAAGCAGCAAAGCAATTTTAAGCATCAGTGACTCAGAATGGTGGAAGAGTGAAAAAACAGCTTCCTAAGAAGAAAGAAACTAACAGTTCAGACCAAGAAAAATTAGTGTAGGAATTTGTTAAAACAAAAGGATAACTAAGGAAGAGTCACAAAAAGCATGAGCAACAATTTTTAAGAAACAAACTGGTGGAAAACATCCTGGTTAAGCCTTTAATGAGAAGCAGCTGATTGTCCTTAGTCTCCAAGCACACTGTTAATTGCTTTGCAATCTACTGCTCAACCACCATTTTTCTTACCTCATATTTATTAGGTGCAATGAAGTTCAAGGTCTCCTCAGGATCGTATAATATCGAAAAGGCCAATTCTAACACTTCCTGAATGGAAAAGAATCCTTCACTCATTGACTGAACAAAGCATCACAACGCTCTCTGCCTACTAACCTAACAAGAGCAGCCACCTAGCTGCAGCTAAGTGCACTTTCCCAAATCAGTATTCTGAACAGCTCTGAAGGGCCCAGCACTATGTTCATCGTACCTACCAATTACACACTAGCACTGGGAACAGTCTCAGACATGAGATTTTTCTAAGCAGTCTGCATGAGAAGTTGCAGTGCAGAAGACTGTGGCTTGTTTCCACTGTCTTCCACAGGATAGTGTTAGGCATTATTTATAGCAAAAAGGAAGCAATTACCTTGTTCTGTTTCAACGCGCTTTTCTCCTTCATATGTGGACAATCCTTCCCTGTGACAATAGCTTTGATGTCTGCAACTGGAACTAGAAGTGAAAGTGTGTCACAAAAAGGAAATCTTAACCAGGGACAGAACTTACTTTGTCTTTTCAAGTATTGTGCCTGTTTTTGTAGCCCCTTACTGGAGTTTTACAACATTACCAGTACACAGTTGGCTGTTATAAGAAATACCAAGCAATTGCCAAGACTCACAAACAATTTGTGCAATGACCAAAACCTGATGTTATCCCAGTCCAGGCTTCAGCCACTTCCTGTCTGGGACTGGTACTAGTAACAGCCTCTAGATGGCAGAGCAAAGAACACCACTATATGCTCACAGCAGTAATCTGGATTTACTTTTTTCCTGTAGTGATTCAAAGGTCACTTCCCCCTGAGCATTATCTTCCAGATCTCCATAGTGCAGCACCTTGTGATTCAGAGCCAGGCGACAATACCAAAATCTTTCTGGAACACATGAAAGTAGCACAAGCTGAACAAGATCATTCACATAAGGTCTTACAGCCACTGTATTATAGTCTCCCCATCCAATCTTTTCACTCCCCCAACTCCTCAGCATTGTTTCTTGTTCATGAGGAGATGGCTGTATTCTTAAAAGTGCACGCCTGCTGTTTCCCAAACTACTGGCTGGTATAGTCAGCCAAGGTAACCAGCTTCCCTTTCTAGCAACACGCCAGCTCACAGGTTAATCCACCAGGTCTGTCTTGCCTTCAGTTCTCCACGCAAACTACTGCAAAAGACAGTGCCACCTCACCTTGTCTTCTGCGATTTCCAATTTTTCGAAAGCTACTCCCCTCACAGAGCCTGTTCAGGCGCTGCTGCTTTATCAGTTCTAAGATCTCAGGTTGGATTTTCTCTCTCAGCTCCCTGGCAATCAAAAATGGAAGAGTAAGCAGGAATGGGAGATAACAGCGTGAAGGCAACTGTGCCCATTAGGCACTTACACAATGGGTGGCGACTGGAAATCATCCTGGCTCATTCTCTCAGACTGGCGTAATCGCAGAATCTCAGAATAGCTCAGGCTGCGCAGTTTGCTCTTGAACTGATCCAAGGAGTTAGGTTTGGAGGGGAGAGCCCGTGTGATCTGTTCCCTCACAACTTGCATAACCTAAAGAGGTTGGACAGGGACAAAAACTAGTCACACTGTTGCTGTTCAATGGAAACACAGAATCACTGCCGAGCTCAGTAAGTGACCTCTGTGGCCAAGAATGTCAACCTACTGATGGCTTTGAAGACCTAGAAGAACAAAAAAAAACAAAAAAAAAAAAAAAAAAAAAAAAAAAAAAAAAAAAAAAAAAAAAAAAAACAAAAAAAAACAAAACAAAACAAAAAACAAAACACAAAACAAAAAAACCCCACACCATACTAAAATGTTGGCCCATCCTCCTACAGCTCCAGTCAGTATTCTGTCATATCTTTTGCCCCTTACTTTTACAAAGTGAACACATGCTGTTCTGTAAAAGGTTCTGCCCAGACACCTCTTCTTACTCTGACCTTATTAAAATCTTCAGCTGTCGCCCTCATTTCTTTCCAGGTCTTGTTCAACAGCTGGATGCAGATGGCAAACAGCTCCTCAAATGCACGGTCATGGGTGAAAAACATGGGATGATAGTCATTTCGACCTTCATTAGCTTCAGGAAGAAAGAGAAAGCACAGCCATCAGAGCAAATAGCACAAGAGCTACTAAGAGTAACTAAAGCCACTGCAGTGGCAAGCAGCTGATGGTGTACAGGACAGTTCAATGCTTTGTATCTTGGGAATGGCAACTATCACCAGTCTTCACCATGCAAGCCTCACCTACAGATGAACCATTTTCAGACTAATCCTCCAAATGATTGCTTGCAGCTGTTTTGTGCTTTCTTCTGGTAGTACTTCTTATTGTGGCTAAGTGTCTCAGAATGTTGCTTTGAGGCTGTTGGAGCTACTTAACTTTTCTCAAGTTCTTGACAGTTTCTAGAGTGTTTTTCATACAGTGCCTTGTTGAAGCTTTAGGAGAGGGCCTTCCACTTGCCTCAGACTTTAGGAAAAGCAAAGTTCACACAATGACACTCCTTACTTCAATATTGATACTACCAGTGGCACATTGACAGTGCAACTCCAAGCTCCTCATCCTTACAAGGCAGAAATGAGATTGAACTAAAAATGCTTGTGAATCTTAAGCAGCCTGTAAGCTAAGCAGCCTGTAAGCTACTTCAGGAAGCATCAGCCCAACAACTTGGAAAGCTAGGAGTAAGAAGTGCTACTTACGGAGCTCCCCAACTTGCAGGATTTCACAAAGCATTCTGGTAAGTTCAATGGCACTGCGCCCAAAAGGACACTCATGCTTATCTTCTCGACTGCTGTTCTCCAGAACAATCTACAGGAAGAAGATGCAACACACAGCTAGAGCTGCTGAGGTGTTAGTAGCTGCAAAAAGTAGAAGCTTCACCTACCCTGATATAGGTGTCCTGATGAAACTTGGCTAAGTAGAGCATGTTGTCCAATGCCAGCATCCCTGGAGGAGTCTGTGTAAAATCCATTGCTGGATTGATGTGATTCTGTGAAAAGAACATGCAGAAATAACCCAAACCAGTTAGTCTCAAGAAAAGGTGAGAGAAGCTTTTCTGAATGAATGTCCCCCAAGCACTCCTTCACATCTATCCAAGGGGTAGATCTGATATCTGCTGACAACACTATCCAAACTTTCTGGAAGACAGGCTGATTCTGAGTTCCTCACAGAATAGTTGTGCACGATGCATAAATACCTCCAGAGAATGTGCCTAATGAGCCCTAGGATATAACCAAGTAGCAAGTTGACAATAATGTCCCCTGGAGGTTTGAAACTGAGCTATAGAAGTGTGGTGAAACAAACAGCTGCTTCAGTTCATGTTTTCCCACCATTCTGATGGAGATTCCTTAGTTTGCCTTTATATGCTCTAAACTCAGCACCCTCTCTAGATGCATACAGTGAATCCCAGCATCTTGTAGTCCTTGGTGTACATGGCTTTGCGTTTTTCTGTTCCACTGCCAGGGACAGTATTGCTGTCAGACTCCGCATCAAATGCTATTCTTCTCAGCTCAAATATGATGTCTCGCTGTGCCTGAGGGACAGAAGGCAGGAAAACAGTAAAGTGAGCAATTGATTGGGTGATACTTTCACATAATATACAGTCCCACCTGTCCTCAGAGCTCACACAGTGAATAGACAGGTGCCAAAGGTCAGCTTAACCTTTATGTAAGAAGCAGCAATCTATTTCAAAAAGGCAAGTTTCAATACTTCGGACTGCCCCAAGTTTAGCTAAAGGTAATTTACAGGCATTCAGCTATTGCTGAAGTATTCTCACTCCACACTACAATGAATCAAAGAGCTGAGTAACAGAAACCTTAAAAAGCATCCAGTTTCCCTGCACACTGCAACAGCAAATGCATGGGACAAAAGGACTTGCCCTCCATAGAAGTTGAAGAATTAGTCTGATAGCTGGTATCACATTAGTCAAGAAAGAACATGTATTCCAGTGACCACTCACAGCCAAAAAAGCTCTACAGCATACAGTAAGATATTGATGAGAACATCTGAATCTCAAGGATGACAGTGCAAGGAGTGTTTTTGAAGCTTTATAGCACCATCTACTGCAAATTCTATGGAGCTAAGCACCTCAGAAATCAGGCCCCTGTTCCATCAGATCTTACTCAGCTCTAATAGTGACCTGATCATTAGGGTCCATCTTGGTCATCATTCTCTCTTCCAGCAGATTAAAGGTCAGGACCTGTAGCACATATAGCTGATGCGCCATTTCTGTTTTAATTGGGCGGTTTCCTCTGATCACATGCTGCAAAAATAAAGGATAGGGAGGACTGAAGAGAATACAAATATACACGGAGATGTTAGCAGTAGGCACTACGTCAGGCAACAAGTATATCTCCGTATATGAAAATTCAGCTGTTTAACCTCCATATTCCATCAGAAGCATAATGATACACTTTATAACAGCAGGAAGAAGCATGCTGTTAAAGCACTTTTGAACAAGTAGCTCTAATTTCACCCTTGACATTTTCACTCTTCTGCAAGGGCCCTGAAGGCAGCAGGATTTACACTTTATTCAAGTAAGACCTCTGATAAGAAAACATTAGAAAGCTCTCTGTCATTTCATACTCACATTCAGAATTATAGATCTCAGGTGCTTCTGGGCAAATGCATTAGCCATTTCCTGTTGGGGATTTAGAGATGAAATCAACATGAGTGAAAAATAAACAAAATACCTAMATCATGCAGAAAGGAGAAGAAGAATGAAGCCTATGAACTGGAGAGAGTGTTGGCACATGGCAAATTGCTTTTACTACAGATGGTCTGTAGCATGGGGGTTTCACCAAAAAAGCAAGTATCAAGTTGGGATGCAAGGGTCATTTTTACCATAGCATAAGTCATGAATGACTGTCCTACAAAACAACATTAGTGTGGAGGAAAGCAACAGAGCAGTCCAAGAAAACAAGAAAGCTTGGCCTAGTACTGTGTATCTAATGATACTTCAGTATCAGGAGATACTGCAGTAGGGTGTTGTGTGTTGCCCAGAAAGTCTGGCAGCTGCAATAGGTTTTTGCAAAAAGTATTCCACAGCAGAAAGAGGGCCCAGCTTTCTGCACCTAGGTATACATTCCAGGTAACATAGACCAGAGTGGACAGCTCTCCCTGACCCCCTTCAAAACTCTTCCTCTGAAGTTTACAATTCCTTTGCCTCAGTTCTTAAAGAGACACTTAAAAGTCAGGTTATGGGCAATTTGCAGAAACACTTCAGGTTACAACAATAAGTAGTAAATAATTTTCATGCTTAAGGGAAAACCTTCAGGAAAGCTTCTGGTTACTACCTTTACTGAATGGCTTCCCTCCCGAGATGAGGCTATTCCCCAGTCATCAAGTCATGATGACAGAAAGATTTAAGTATCAGCTGCAAGCCTTCAGCTCAGAGCAGTTGCACACGCACCTGCAAAATCTAACTTGTGCTTTCCTCATTAGGTCCTGAAGACGTGCTTTTTAAAATATCGACAATCTCATTACACCTGCTAGTAAAGCAGCAGAAGAGATAATGTCAAGATGGACTATTATCAGAAGTTTGCTGCTACAAGCAAAACCACCTAGTAAAGAAAATCTAATGGGTGATGTCATTTGGAATAAGTCCAAAAGAATTGCCAGTTTGAGATCTCTTCATATTCCTATGCTGTGTAGATTGAAAATTGGAAGCAGATGTGCAGTTTTAGACAATTGTACCTAATCAGCTGTCCAATCTGAGCCATCCAAGACTGTTCAAATTGTTCACATCAACCCTTCTCTTGACAGGTTGCATAAGGAGTATGACAAAATGCATATATTAGCTTCACTCTGAGTCTACATTATCACTCTTTTTGGTAACATACTGCTCAAGGCAGGAACTTCCTAAAACAGAAGAGTGATATACTGGCTGATAGCCAAACTGTAGTGGCTGCAAGTTCAGCAGTGTTCATGTTACATGCTATCAAAATGAGTCAGTGCTTGGTGTAAGGTATCCAGAAAGCATCTAGATGAAGTAGGAAGTGGTTTCAGAGTAACACACTGCCCTCTGAGTTATTATTGTTTACTATTATTCAAGAAAGGTATTACTGTACTAGAATAAGGCCTGCTGTTAGAATTTGTTCATGCATGCAACAAAAAATCCTTGCTCCACAGGAATTAGTCTGTACATGGGAGGAAGTACCAGGTGATGAAACAGATAAACAGCAGGAAAGACAAAGACAACTGAACAATCTTGAATAGCTTAGTAAGAAGCACGACCACACACCTCACCTAACCTACTGTCAAGAGATATATGATCTGTTGAGACTCCAGCACTGCCCACTTTGCTGCTGGACGAGATCTTGTGGATTGCATGCAAGACACGGGGGGAGTGAAAGATCCCTTGCAATTTGATTTTTGTATGAAATTTAGTATCTTAGCCAAATTACTAACAGAGGAGTACATTCTTCCTCAACGGGATGTGTTAAAAATATCCATTAACTTTAGAAATTATGCAACATTTATTAAGACCATAGTTTCCACCTGTGCAGGGACTACATCCTCAGCAAAAATGGAGTATTCTCTGCACCACTCAAGAAATCTACAAAATGCAACAGAATCTCAGAAACAGAAGATTCCAAATCAACCTATTAACATCGTAGGTCATTTCCCTCAGAGGCAAGAAACATTCTTATGGTACAATACCCATGAAAGAGAGTTCATAGATCAGGCAGAATATATGCTGTAGCCCCAAGACTATCAGCACTAAGTTTTGTGACTGCTCTTCACAAACATCTCTGCCGTTATTAAGGGCTTAGCTACATACGAAACTATCCTTAAGGCAAGTTAGATTTGTGGTCCCAACTCATGCTTTAGTAAGTTTAAAATGACCCAGACTTCTACAGATCTGGTTCCAGTTTTAAAATTAGTTCACTTGATCAGCTTTGTTGTTTCTAAAGTCTCCAAAGTTTAGGCAAGCCTTTTATGAATCATCTTTAATATCTTGCGTGTGTAAGTTATTCAGGTTTCTTCTGCTACTGAATCTTCTCTCCCTTCTCCCTTTCCCCCCCTCCGCCCCAAATCYGAGTGCATCACCATTAGTCCTCCCACCCTTTTGCATAGGCTCGTCCATTATTTGAAGCCTGTATGCATCATCTCTGGGGTACAAGGAGGCATAACTTGAGAAAAGCTATCATGCCTGCAGCTATGTGTGACCAGCCCCCGGGCTTGGGTTACTTACAGTGATGGGCAGGTCTAGCGGGTTAAGGAGCTTGTCCTGCTGGCAGAAAGCAAAAAAGGCACAAAGAGAAGCAGACAGGATTTAGCTCAGAGTCCAGAATAAAAGACACAAAGGGGGCATTAGAGAAGAAAGGCTTAACACAGCAAAGCTACACAATACAGACATACGCACATCTTGCATGTAGCTGCAATCTCTGGGATTTCCTCAGAGTATGACTGGTGTTTTATTTCTCACATTTGCCAGCAGAGACATTTCCATAGGACTCAAGAAAGGTTCTTTTTTTGTTTGGTAAGTACATACAATGCCAAGAGCACAACCCACAGCATCCCTCTGCCTTGTACTAATCTCCCACAGAAATTCGGGAGGAGGAGGAAAGGGAGGAGAAAAGGTTGGTTGTTTTTTGTCGTTGTTTTTTTCCAAAAGAATTCTGTGCTGGATACAGGATTACTTTCTGTCTCCCCAGGCCTTTCATATTTCCTCCTGGGCACCATCTCACCACAGATGTGCTGTTCCAGTACACATTATCAATTGGATTGCCTTTTTTCATCAGTGCTGCCAAACTTAAAGAGCATTTAAGCACTTGGCAAGGTCTGAGATGTGCCCTGCCCAGACAACACAGTTTCTGAGACAAAGCAAGCAGCCAACCAATAACCATTACTGAGGTTTAGTGTTGAGAAGGAAGTACAAACCTGTCTCTTGTCCTCTGGAGCCTTCAAAAAGAGGGCATTGATCAGGGCAATGGCATATGTCTGAATCTCTTGGTTTGAACTGCAGAAACAAAAATGAGAGGGAGATCAGACATAAGAACAGAAGAGAGAGTGCTGAACATTATAGCCTACTTCTTTGCCTGCACTGCAAGAACATTTACTACAGTTGTCTTGTGTTTCAATGGACACATAGGATCCAGGTAATCTACCTTGACATCATTCAGCTCTTCAGGACAGATAAACAGCTGACAGAAATTGCTAACCAATAGCTATGTTATTCAGAGATGTGTTTTAAATGTAAAAGCATAGGACTACAAAGATGATCAGAGGGCTGGAACATCTGCACTGTGAGGAACAGCTGCGAGAGCTGGGCCTCTTCAGCCTGGGGAAGAGAAGACTGAGGGGGGATCTGATCAATGTGTATAAGTATCTGAAGGGAAGGTGTCAGGGGGACAGGGACAAACTCTTTTCAGTTGTCCCATGTGACAGAACAAGAGGCAATGGGCAAAAACTGAACCACAGGAAGTTCCGCCTGAACGTAAGGGGGAATTTCTTCACTGTGAGAGTGATGGAGCACTAGCACAGGTTGCCCAGAGAGGTTGTGGAGTCTCCTTCTCTGGAGATATTCAAGGCCCACCTGGATGCAACCCTGTCTAACATGCTCTAGGGGACCCTGCTGAGCAGGGAGGTTGGACTAGATGATCTCCAGAGGCCCCTTCCAGCCTTACTGATTCTATGATTCTATGTATTTTCAAATTGACAGATTCATGAAATTGATTTGGATCACATCACTCTTTGGGGGGTGGACACTCACACTTGTAGATGAGAGATAAGCTGCCCCACGGTGATCTCTTCGGCTATCTTCTGATACAGAGTCTGACTGTTCAACACCATGCTTTCTAGGATGGCTAGGGATCGCTGGAGGATGGAGACATCTACCATAGGCTGACTCACATACCCTGCAATCTAAAACCAAATGAACCATCAGGTCAGCTGACACTGATCCAGGAAACCTTTTGTGAGTTTCCCAGAAGGGAGATGGGGCTCAGGAAGCTGGGATGAAGTCTTTAGAGCACGCTGTGCTCTCAGAGTCATCTTGCTGTCCTTGAAATCCGCATTTAAGCATAAAATGAGACAGCACCTCCTTCCTTCCTTTTCCCAGACTCACCTGTTTGATGAAGGTTATTGAGACCATGTCCCAGGAGACAATGCCATGATCCATGAGCTCCAAGAAGGCAGTCAAGGTGAATGCCAACATCTCACTGTAACTGAGAAAACGAAGAATGCAGTTACAAGAGATCTGCATACAGAAAAAGCTCATCCAATCCGAATAACCTGGGCAAGAGAAAAATGGCATCACCTTCTCCTAATAAAACAGACTAAAATTTGGCAGATGGGGAAGCAATAAAATATCTCCAGTTATGCAGACACTCTTATTACTTCGTAAAATCACATCTTATTTTTAATGATTACAAACATTAATTGAAAGTAGCCTTGAGTCCAGCCACCAGAGACTGACAACTATCTGGATCAGTCAAAGGAATAACAACAAAAGCTGCGATACAATATTTGTTCCTGAGCAGTGCGTAGTACCACTACTCAAACTCAACACTTTCACGGGAGGAAAAACAAAAACAAGATGCTCAGTACAGTGACATTCAGTTAAAAATAACAAAAGAAAACCTTGAAAATGAGAAAGCCTCTTACAATGATCATCTGAAAATTTAGGTCATATGCAAGTATTACATTTTAAACAATCTTTGATTTAGGCTCCAGAGTAAATTTATAATTACAAAACAAGCAAAAAATCTTTGAAAAAGGATAAAACCTCAGCACACACACAAAAAAACTCCAAACAAACATGTTCTACCATCAAAGAAAATCACGCAGAATTAAGTGTCATTCTGCAAATACAGGAACTTAGGTTCAAACAGAACTCTAGAACAGATGTACTGTGAAAAATCTAACACAGAACCAGAACAGAGCAGGATAGTCTGTAAAATGCAATGAAAATATATTGCTAATTTATCAAAGCAAGAGTCTCATGTATATTACAGCAACAAATTATCAAAACTATAAAAAGGCTTTTAGTGAAGATAACAGTAATATCTGATGCAAACCATTCACTTGTTTTTTCCTGTGTTCACAATAAACATGCCTAGGAAAATTTCCAAATCCAAGAAYTGAATTATTTTCTCCTCCTCTCTCCTTTAAGAGGGAGCAAAGTCTTCAAATCTGTCGTTTTAACATCACTATAAGATATTTTAGAACAATTGATTAATAAGAAAAATAAATTTCCAGGACCAGATGGTATTTATCCAAGAATTCCAAAGAAACTAAAACATCCTATTGTTAAACGACTAACTGTACTGCATAGAAAGTGGCAAATATAATGCTAATTTTTAAAGAGGACACTGGGGGAAATCTGAAGTAGCACCTCTCAGAAATTCTGGCACTTGTAACCAGAAAGATATGTGAAAACTATAATAAAAGAATACTACTACTAATAAGAAGTAGCAGTGTCTAACAGGGAAGAATTGCCACAGCTTTTATAGAGGTAAATTATGTTTCATATATATTGAAGCTCTTTGAACAAATCAATGAGGATAGGATGAGAACAATTCATACACTACTTTTAGACTTCCAGAAAGATTCTAACAAGGTGCTTCACTGATGGCTCCTAAAAAACAAAAAAAACAAAAAACAAAAACAAAAATACACTCAGCTGTTAAAGGGTAAAAGCAAAAGCCCTTTCTTGGATTAATAGCTAATTGAAAGACAAGAAACAAAGCACTGTAAGTTAAATGGGCAGGATTCAAACTGACAAAAAGTAACAAGCAAATTATCTCACAACTGCACAGTAGTACTAGAAAGAGCTACTGTGAAGGATGAAAACAACGATTAGCGCTCTGGAATGGCTTCCATAGAACAGAGTCTTAATGGACCATGACTCTTTAGCTTAGAAGAGATATGACTAAGGGCTGATACGAGAGAGATCTATATGGTATGGAGAAGACACATAGAGAACATTTACAAATCCTCTTAACAAAATATACAGACGTAACCAAATGAATGTTAGGCAACATGTYTAAAGTAAAGGAAGTATTTTATCCATATAGCACAAGGAACTTAATTTCCACACAGTACTGTAGAGGATTAAGAAAATATAGCAAGAAATTCACATAAAAAATGCCCAAAGGTTCTTAAAACAAAGAGACACAATTTCTGGTCAGGAAACCAAAAGTTGAAAACTGCTGGAAGCTGGAGACTATAAAGTGATCCACTCCCTCCTACACTTTCCTTAGCCCTTTCCATTTAATGAGATAAACAAACCTTTGGTACGGCCCAGTATGGTAATTGTTTTCATGATACAGGTCAGAAAGTGCTGATTGCCTATATGAGAGCCAGCAACTTATGTTTACTGTTGATTGCCACATACACGCCACCAGTTCTACAGGAGTGTTTTTGTATGCAATTGCATGTGGGTTTTTCATAGTCTACCTTCTCATTTAGACCACAGATTAGTAACTCTGCTCTGAGAGATTATGAGCACAGGAAAGGTAATAAAAGTCATCTAAAATATCAAAGTAACCTTTCAACACAAATTTTACAAATGACAACTTCTTAACCTTTTTCTTCTTGAGATTTAGAAGACTAGGAAGCCATTGTCTCAATTACTACGTTTGCCGTCAGGTTACTTGCAATATTAGACTCTTACTGAGGCTCTATTCCACTAGCCCAATAGCCCCGAGTGCTGGAATATAGAAAACTTACTGGGACAGAAGCTTGGTCCCACATTCCACAAGACGTGTCAACACTGTAATCCCTTCCATGTTGATGAACTCTGTAGCAAAGGTCACATCTGCTGCAAGTTTAGCAAGTTCCTTCATGGCATCCAGTCGGGCTTCCATACTGTGCGACTGAATCCTCTCCATCAGTTGGCGAGCTGCCCTAGACTGAGAAGAAACAAGGATGCTGCCTGTTACAGAATAGTTGCTCTCAGGCTGAGTTCTGCCAGCAATGGCAGCATTCTGTCAGGAGTCCTTGGACAGGCAGAGAGACCACAGTCTAGAGAGATACCAGAATCAACGGGGTAAGTAGCAGCAGTCTGCAAGACTAAGACGAACTAAAAAATTGCTACCCTAGGCAACAGCTACAGCTGACCAGTGAATCAAATGTTATTCTACATGTTAGGGTAAATGCTAATTCCATCTCAGTAAACTGAGTGGAGGTAGATATAGAAAGCTAATATGAGACCATTAAAGAAGCAGGATGTCAAAAAAAAAAATCTCTTCGATACAAGGAGAACTGCAAGGTTATTTTGTGCATCCACATCACATTCCATAAGATTTCTCAGAAAGAGATCAGTGATACCCTGTCCTGCCCAGATAACTTCTTCCTGTTCTGTTTACTCTCACTCCACCATCTTCAACAACAACAAAAAAAATCCTCCATTCTAAACTATGCACATGCTTGCCTAAAAAACTTTAAGAATTTCAAAGAAGGAAGCTTCAACAAGTCTGCAGAGGACTCGCTGAGGACGCAACAGCAAGAACTCAGTCCGCTGGATCAAATTTGTCTATTTTTCTTTCTTCAATAAAGCATCAGTACTGTTGCTTTCCAATTCATGCTAACTATGCTTAAAATGAGAACGTGTCTGTCAGGTGCTTTGCAGCATGCTAACCTAGGAGATGCAATAAAGACTCAGATAGATTTATTCACAGAAAGTCCTACAAAAGGACAGAACATTAAAAGAAAATATGTATGTGCCACAACTACGAAGAAAAACAAAAGTGTGCATCTCACTGTGCAGATTARCTCAAAACAAAGGTGAGCGTCCTACAGTTTGGGGAGAGGAAGGAAGGAAGGCTGAGAGGTAAGAAAGAGACTGTTATAGTAGGATAGGTACTGAGTAAAAAGGGATGTGAGGAAGCATTTACCGGGGAGATTGCCAGCTGCAGGATAGTTCCATTCTTGATGTCACAGCGAGTCTGAAAGAAAAACATGAATTTTAAGTTTCCAGCAAAGGGGAGGAAAAAGGAATGCAGCTGCATCTACAGTGCACACCTGTATGCATGAGTAAAGAGGCTTCTACACCACACAATCGTGCGGAAGGTATTGAATCAAGCCACTGAGTTCTTGCACCCATAGGCAAGCAAAGAGAGAAGTGCAAAGGCTCCTCAGCTGAATGACACTTTTTAAAAGGCAGAGTGTTTTTGACAGGAGAGACATTGCCCCTTAGTATTGCTCCATGACACTGATCCAGAGAATCCGCCACTCTTGCTGAGAACATCAGTGAGTTTCTGCCCCTCACACTGACCTGCTCTGTGATGTACAGCTGAGGCCCATCAGCATACCGCAAGGTGTAGTATTCAGGGTTTGGCAGTGACCACCTGACAAAGGAAAAAGGATATATGAGTTTTTCTCCTCTTTTGTCTCAGTAAGGAACAGGAGCTTGATCCCAGGATGGTAGAACAAGCTAAACCTCTGCACTGGAAACTAGGGCTCCCAATAAGGAGAGAAAAACTTCCTCTCAGGAAGGACTTCAATCTCATCTAAGCCACACTCTGTGGAAACTCTAAGAGGCATGTACTGCAGCAGCCTGAGGGCACACATATACAAACACACTCAGAAGAGGAAGAGTAATGCAAAATCTCTGTTTTCCAGGAGATGATTTTGTTCCTGATTAAATCTCAGCCCATTCCATGGCCAAAACTCAAGAGCAGGCAGCATGAATCATTGACAAGTAGCAGAAACTTTCCATAGTACCCCAATAAGACTTGTGAGGGACACAAATGTTCTCCACAAGGGTTCCCAGAGAACTAGACTCACCCATCACAGACCTCTTTGATGACAGATGCGAGAGGCCTTTTCTAGAACAGAAAGAGAGAGAGAGTCCTCAGTAACCATGTTCCTCTCAAGCAGGAAGGAATATTGCCCACTTCTGTGTTCCCCACATTCCTCTATGGGGAGAAACTTCCTCCTCCTCCATCTGGTTACCAGATCTCACCTGATCTATTTCCAGCAGCTGGGCATTGGCTCCTGGCCACTCAACAGCTACTTTTACAATGTCTGAAGGTGGTGGCATTGCTCCAGACTGCTCCAGGTCCCTTTAGGACAGCATGCACTCCCACACCTATTAAGAGAAAAGACAGTGACCAGCCCCCTGAAAACTATTTTAATTGTTACACTGCACCTACCACTAGGCTTCAAAAGGCTACACAAAACCAGTCTGATGGTTTGCTGGTCCAGCTAGATACAGATAAAACATCCAGTGTACCAGAGACCAGGCCTCATACCAAGACAGCGTATTGTGAAACTGTACGCCAATCTTACCTTTTAAGGAATATTTTTTTGCGGAATTTGTACTGACAGAAGAAGGAATGTAACTCTCTAATCAACAAAGCCCCGTCTGCCACCCACTGTCCACACTCCAAGGTAAATCTGGGAGATTGACAAAAGCAAGCTTCCTAGGCTTGGCTACTATCTTTATGTAAGAAAAGGAATATACTAATCAGGTATCTCCCTCCACTAGAGACCTAATTTTTTAAAAAATTATTTTTCTCCTATGAGCTGGTGATTATTGATGCCACAATTGCATTTCTCAGATTAGGCAGAAAGCAGCAATTAGCTTTATCCCATTCCCTTCCTGTAACATCATAAATCAAAAAAACAAATATCCATGACAGCAGAAAAGTTAATTCAACACTTGCTCTGGAAGTCTACCTTTCACTCCTACATCTGCCTTAGGGCATAACCTTGCATCCAGGGTTTGGTCCCAGACAGTTGTCAGGCATGCTGGTCTGTGTTTCATTTGTCAGTAAGAGGCTGGAAAGAAATGTATTYGCTCAGCTCCATTTTAGTCCTCTCCTGGGAGGAAGAAATGTTCCTGCTCTCTCCCACAGGGCCATAACCAGTAATCATAAGGGAGATGATCCTCCCCACCAGTATTCTCAGGCACAAAGCCTTCAAGCTGCCAAAACTGAAATTTGACCAGCCACAAAGGAAGTTCTGTCCTTAAGGACTTCAATCTCCAATACACCTTGAAGGAGATATTAGGCACCCAAAGTTCAGTTCTCCCATCTTCTACAGACAATATACTTCTCCTTTCCCAGAAAGGGCCTCAGCCAGTGCAAAGCAGGGATGTTGTTTCATGATTAATATATTAGCCCAATTTCTTTGATCAGCTGAGAAAAGGATGTTGAGACAGGTTAAGACCCGAAAGAAAAGCAGCAACCTTTGGAGTTTTCATAAGGCAAGGCAAATGTCCGCTAAAAGGAAGTACAGAAGACAAAACTTCCCATGAATCACCAAAGACCAAGCAGCTACCAAGTCTATCACAAAAGATGCATGTGCATGGCCAGTATAAGATGACTATCTAGACGTGCACAGATGATCTACAGTAATGCAGCTCATGCCTATCCCCTCCTCATTCCCAGCAGAGAATGGTATTACTGCATGGATACATATGCAAACCCAGGTGTGCTAATGTTTCTCTGTTCTTGTGTATACACATACAAATGTGTGTGCAAAACCTTATCAAATCCTCATGACTTTACCTTCTCACTCTGGTTCAGGCAGCTTCCTCACCCACAATTTTCAGATACTCACTGCACAAACTGCAGCTCTCCTTTTTCTGGCTCCAAGCCTAGAAAATAGAAAGCTATGGTCTCCTGTGCAGCCTTCTGTAATAGTCACATTACAGTTACTCTTGTCTGCTGAAACTGAGAACATGGGAGTACAAGTTCAGCATTTCCTTGATGCACCTCTTGGAAACACTCAATATTATCATTGCAGCAAGCCTTGTCTCCACGTCTCCACCAAACCAGATATTACCTCTCTCCCTTGCTGTAAAGTAATAAGCCTTTCCTTTACTAAAATAAGCATTCCATACCTTGAGAAGCTCTGTTGAAGCTGCCTTGTTCAATGTACTCTATTGTCAGCATCTCTGTGATCTTTGAAGTTCCTGCAGGACAGAGGGAATCTGAATTCCAAAGCTATCTGGGGCTTCAGTCAACTCAAAAGGAAGATCAGCATTCCATCACCGGAACACCATCTTCCTCCATTCCTGTAACAGCTGGACCTGGCCCACACTACTATTTCACACCTTGAGAAGTAACTGGAGTCCATGCTTAGATCATGGCATGGCACTGTAAACCATCCTGCAAAAACATTCATGCCCAGGGAAAGCGTCATGCTGCAACACAGCTCTATTACTCATTTTGTATCTGGCAAACCAGATTCTTATTTTACAATATTCTGACAATGCACAGCTTTCTCCTACCCAGAGATGAATACGCTCAGTGTTCCTTCTGGCCTTCTTTTTCCTTTTTAGCCTCAATCTTAAGAGGTGCTTAAGTTTTCATAAACCCACAAAATGACACCGCTTGTGTGAAAAAATGTGCCAGTCAAGGTGACCTACCCATAACCCACTCAAGTTAGGTTCAACCTTGTCAGGTTCTCAAAATAACAACATCTCCAACCTTTCAGATAAGCAGCACAATGCAAGCTCAGGTTAATGCACCAGGTAAGAGCTGGCCTCATGTACAAACAACATTTTGCTGTAGCAAGAGCAACAAACTCAAGAGAAATATTTCAGTCAGGGTGAACAGGTGYTGGGGACAATGAGAGAAAAACATAGCTATAGTGATGCCTATTATAAAGAAAAAAAGACACCCACAAGTTATAATCTACCAGTTACACAAACAATACCTGACATTTCATTTCCTAATCATGGAGAGAGTACAATCAAGCCATTTCCTTCTCCAAGATTCTCTCTGGATAAAAAATTTACCACCTTCATCTTTACAACAAATAGAAAAGGCTGTCCTTCAGAAAATGTGCACCAGGTAAAAATATTCCAGCTTGGACCAAATGAAGTCACACAAAGGAAGACTGCTAAGCTGAAAGCTCAGCCAGAACAGTGTTTCAAAAAACCCTGTGCAACCCACAGAATGAGGCTGACCAACAAGCAATCAGAAAGCATGGAGTGCATGCTGTCCTGTGGAGACAGTCTCCATACCCAGTGAGTATGTATTAACCTATTGCTCTTTTTTAGCAAATGTTGGTTATCACAGTTTTGAGAAACTTCTCCTGGAGTCTCTCACTCCAGGAGAAAAACATACAGGCAATTTACTCTTTGCTGGGAGAGACATGTTAATATGGAAAAAACATATTCACAAGTGGCCTCTAAATACACAGGTGCTGGTGCACACATACATACCCAGCACAATCAGCAATTGGACTGTATTCCTGTTTTCTACACTCACCCTGAAGCACCTGTCTTATTTTGTCCAAACAAAAAAAGTTAGAAATTAAGACAATAAAGCAAGTGGAACTCAGAAGTAGAATAGAAGCTTGCCCATCACTTAGGCATAGCAAAGCGCTTACAAGTTTGCCGTAACTAGAAAGAAAGGAGTAGACCTAGACATATTTAGGAAACTGCAGCCCTCTGTACAGCGCTCATTATGGGGGTTAATATTGATAGCAGGCCTACCTAGACCAGTTATCCCCAGCCTTTTCACGAGGCAGTGCTCAACATCTGATACTTCTGAGGCTGAAAAGAGTCTCCTAAGCATGCTATACTGCAAATGAGAAGAGTCCTCTGATCCTAAATACCTTACTTTAATTAATGTCCAAGTACATTGTAATAAAAAGACAAGGTAGAACCAAAAAGCCGCTGAAGCAATGAACTATATAGCATCAGCCCTAAGAATTGATAGCTT
Organism: Rhea americana; assembly: GCF_003343005.1. Classification (NCBI taxonomy): domain Eukaryota; kingdom Metazoa; phylum Chordata; class Aves; order Rheiformes; family Rheidae; genus Rhea; species Rhea americana. The sequence continues at coordinate 107,973 of NW_028186591.1, read as the reverse complement.
ATCTTCTCTCCCTTTACTAGACAAAAGGATCAGAATCTAATAAAACGATTAATCAGTCTTCCTCGTTTCCTCCTGCTGAATTACAGGAGAATTCAGACATTCATATTACTGTTGCAACAATAACCCAAAACAGAGGTAACTCATCAACTGTTTGCCACACTACAGCAATTACTAGTGTACAAGTAGTATTGCAGCTTTCTATACATTCCGCAGACAAAATGCACAATTTGCATGACAGACCCAAATCTGCAAGATGTACAAGTTTTCATCCATTAAGTCTAGAAACAGACAAATAGGTCCCAAATAGTACATGATTTCCACTCACATTTCTCCATTCAGCAAGTAAAGCCTGCAATAGCCCAGACTTGAAAGCCTGAGATACCATAGCCATGTAGCATAAGCATGTTATCTCCAATAGCCCAACTGGTTTGCAATAGCTGAAAAAATATTTGCTTCTTCCACGAATGAACCCACCCATCACTGGAAACCATCTAAAAATCATTCCATATTCAAGGCACAACAAATACATACTGAAAGAGGCAAGACACAGATCAGTTCCTTGATCTCGAGTACCAAGATCTGAATCAGCAAGTCTCAACTAGTATACTCATATCTAATTAACATTGACTGATTATCACTCCCCGCTTCAGTCTTTTGCAGTACAGTCACAGTTTATTTATATTACAACTTATACTGCAAGTTGCTACAAAAGTCCTCCAAATAAGCAGTATGAGTTAGAAAGAAGTTTCCACCAGAGTACAAGGGAAAAATGGTGCTTCACATGTCTCAGTGAAAATGCCCAGATTATAGGTAGAAGCCTTATGAATCTCTAACATGCCTTCTCCCTTGCGAAGAACATGCATCATTTAGAGAGAGGAAGTGCATATTAAAACAAAAACATTAATACTATAGAAAATTCTACAGAACTATAAAGTCCTCTGTTTCATTAATAAAAAGTGATGCAGACATTGGCCCGCAGCTCTTGGAGTTAATGCACTCTGCCTGCAGGCTCAGGCTATGGCGTCCTTCAATATCCTTGACATTGAAAAAAAAACAAGCAGAGTTGAATTATTCTACTTTCACATCTCATTAAAAAAAGCTTTCAGTTGCATACAAACTCAGAAAATAACTCACCATGACCCATTAAACTATGTTTGCCCTGAACTTCTTCCACAAATGAACACCCAATCGTGGCTAGAAACTATGTTCCTTATTCCAGTCAGCAAACATGCACAGTAAATACACAAGTGAAAGAAACAGATCTTGAAGACCACTTCACTGGATAGCAGTACCACAGAACAGATACCACATGGTCCTACCAAAGAAGAGATTCAAATATCGAAACGAATTAACTGAACAGAAGAACACAGAGAATTAGGAACTAAAGATCCATAGAGCTAGGAAACTCATCAGGCAGCCTATGTCAAACAACCCCCTGGAAGACTTACATAGATCAGTGACTCAGCAGAAGCTTTCCAGAAGAGTAGAATAGAGACTGGACTAAAGACACAAAGAGTACTTCAGGTCAATCTCTTAACAGGGGATTGTCTGATGAAAGTGTTCTTTGAAAAGATTTCACTGTATGTCTGCAGACAAGAGAGGCAACAGATGTTAAATTTTAAATTACATGACATTTTGCAGTGAACCATAGTGATATATCTGATAAGACAACCATTTAGAAGCTCCTGGGAGGCAGCACAGAGGCTGCAATTCTGTGTAATAATCGCTATCAGTCACTTACTGGTCTCTCACAGCACATCCTTCTCAATAACAGCATGCAAGTAATTCCCAGTTTTTCACATAGAGAGAGTAGCCAAGCTGAAATCCACCAAACATGAATTCACTCTGCTTCTGCAGAACGAGGTCCTTCACACAAAGCAGTGATGTAGGGGTAGCTGCAATGCAAGAAGAAATCAGCAGAGCAGCTCATAACCCACTATTCAAAAGGCTCCTGTGAAGCAGCAAACTAAAACAATTAGAGTATTTTAAATAGAATTTGCCTATTCACAAACTCAGTCTTCTTTTCATTACAGATAGAGAGCAAAGCATGCTGCACACAGAATGAAAATGAGGAGGATGAAAGAACATTCCAAGGAAAACAAAAATGTCTAGTAGAAACCTCCAATCAATCAGTGAATAGCTGCAGCTTCTGAAACCCGTGGATGCAGCAAAATGTCTTAGTCCTTTCTCAACAAGTCCCCAGATGGTAGTACTATTAGAAAATGCAGTCTCCAAAACAAAAGGTGGAAAATGACATTCCTCCACTGAGCAGAATGAGAGGGCAGCAGACATCAGAGTGCTACCTGAGGGCTATGTGACAGTCTTTACCCTTGTCCCATAAACAGACAAAGAGGAACATACTTCACTACCAAAATCAAAGAACTACTAGAACTAGATCCTCTGCTTTCTGGAATTTTATGGTCCCCTAAAGGCTTTCTGTGGCTATACTCTGGCCGTAGAACACTAAAAAGTCTGAGACACTGGATTCTTCTCTTGCAACTGCCAAGACAATTGGAAACAGTCTGTCTCCTAGCAAAGACAGAAATAGCTAGTAACAGGCAAAAAGAGAGAACTGCKTCTTCTTAATATTAAGTCATTCAAGTAAGCTGAAAAAAGTCTGCAACCCCAGCTGGCAACACCTGAAACCTAGAACAAAAAACACTTTTGCTACTATAATTTTTTTCTAATGATAGTCTTTCTATTTATGCTGCGGGACCACTGGGTGTACAAGGGGAAGCGGCGAGCCCACTCCCCAGAAGCCGAGGCAGATGGGCAGGGCAGCCCAGGCCCCGTGACACCGCCGCGGAGCCGTCGCAGCGCAGCGGGCCTCGCACAGCCCCGGGACCTCGGCGGCAGCCCGAGCTCCGGCAGCGCCGCGGGAGGTAGAGATCAGCGGCTGAGGCCAGGCTAGAGCCTCGCAGGGGACCTGCCTCTGCCCCGGGCCCGCCAGACGAAAGGGCCGCGGAGCGCAGCAGGCTCGCGGGGCGAGGCGGAGACGGCACCAGCCCTTCGGCCCGGCCCAGCCCAGCCCAATCCCCCGGCTCCAGGCCCGGATCTAGGCCCGCGCCTGGCTTCCCCGGGCCCCGACCTGCACTCACCCGACGCGACGCGGCCCGGCCCGGCCCGGCCCCGCCACCGGCCGCTCCCCGCTCCGGCCGCCCGCTAG
>NW_028186591.1:7818-104594 GCF_003343005.1 Rhea americana | reverse complement strand
AAGGCTACAGTATAATCATTAGTCACTGTGTTGCTGCAAATGTTTTATTTCTAGCTCCCAGTTTGTTTAACGTGATTCTTCGTTCTGTGTTCTTTGTTTCGTGACGTTAACGTTATTTCAGGGGAAAGTGGCTGTTTGGCTTTTGTTCTGTTGAACCAAAATGCTTTGTGGTCACGGCCACAGAGCACCTCTAGCTACCCGAGTGCTGCTGCGGCCAGAGCACCTTCCCGCCCCCGCGCCCCTGCGCAGCGATCGTCCCTCCGACCGGTCCCGGCCCGGGCACCGCGGCGCCAGCAGCTCCACCCGCGCCGGCGCTCGGCTCCTACTTGGAGCCGCAGCTGCCGAAGAGCCGCGCGAGGTCACCGCCCCGCGGCATCACCCCGCGAGGAGGCGGCGGCGGCRCCCTCGCCTCGTCCAGCGCCGCTGCGCCTCAAGACCACAGCGCCCGCCCTCCGCGCGAGCAGCGGCCCGCACCGCCCATCACAGCCCGCCAATGCCGCTCCGCCGGAAGTACGTCCCACGCCGCGCCGGAAGAGGTCGTGCGCGGGAAGCGCCAAGCAGCTGCGAGCGGAAGTAGGGCTGCGCTGAGGGCACTTCCGGTCTAGGCGGCCGTGTTCGCGAGGCGGGCGGTGGCGGGAAGGAGCAGGCACTGGGAGCCGCAGCCATGGTGAGCGCAGGCGGCCCCGGCCCCGGGCCCGGCCCCGGCCCCGGCCGCGCGGAGGACCCGCTCCGCGGTGTAACGGTGGTTCTCTTCCAGACGGTGGGAAAGAGCAGTAAGATGCTGCAGCACATCGACTACCGCATGCGGTGCATCCTGCAGGACGGGCGCGTCTTCATCGGCACCTTCAAGGCCTTCGACAAGCACATGAACCTCATCCTCTGTGACTGCGACGAGTTCCGCAAGATCAAGTGAGCGCGGGGGAGCGCGGTGCGCCGGAGCGGGGGGGGAGGGGGCGACGAGCGCGACCAGCCCTTCCCGGCCACCCAGCCCCGGGAGGCCACTGGACCTCCCCGCACCCCCATGGTGAGGCGCTCGCGCCCGGGCCCCTCGGGTCTTTCACCACCTGCTCTGATTCTGTGAGGCCCATCCTGGACCAGGGGCTAGCATGCAGTGTCTGGGGTGGACATCTGTTATGAGTTTTTGCAGAGATGTAGAAAAGATTTTAGCCTTATGTTTCAAAACTCAGTAAAGCTAATGGGGAACTGTTTTGTTCCTATTTCATCTTTCCAAAATACTGTTTCACTTTTGTTTCAATTGTTGCTTAATAGCCAAAATATACTTTTAAGTGATACCAAGTTAGTTGGTATAAAAGGTAAGCATTATGGAAGAAATTTCATGGAGACAGTAGACGTTTGCTTTTGAACTTCTTTTTTGTTCTTAGTTTGGGGCATAAAGAAGCGTAGTTCTTATGGCAGGTTCTGTAGTCTGGCCAAACATTTTATTATGGGTTTGAAGAGCAGCATGATACTTTTCCTTCTGTCTTGTAATATTTTTTTTTTCTCCTATTAGACCTAAGAATTCAAAACAGCCAGAGCGGGAAGAAAAACGGGTCCTTGGCCTAGTGTTGCTACGAGGAGAAAACCTAGTGTCCATGACAGTTGAAGGGCCACCTCCTAAAGATGTAAGGAGAACGAGCACAGAATAAAAAGAAAGGGAAGGGATGCTTGATAAATTTGCTCCCTTGCAGGAGACTGTTACTACAGCCTTCTTCTAGACTTTCAGATGCTGTTGTGAATCTGAATCCAATGAATTTCACTGCAGGAGGTTTCAGTTTGTTTGTTGTCTTGGAATCACTGGACAAAGGAGGGCTGTGGGGACCCCTAGGACCAAGAGACTTTGCTAACCATTTTTGGGGGTGGGGGTGCTGTCATTTTCAGACTGGAATTGCCCGGGTACCTCTTGCTGGAGCTGCCGGAGGACCTGGAGTTGGGAGAGCAGCTGGGAGAGGAGTACCAGCTGGTGCACCCATGCCACAAGCTCCAGCAGGATTAGCTGGCCCCGTCAGAGGAGTAGGAGGACCATCCCAGCAGGTGAGGTGCTTCAGCCAATTAAAAAGGACTTAACTGATACATTCTGGGGTGGCTTTTTCGTCTTGGTGCCAATACGATGCTAGAAGTTGATGCAATGAAACAACTGCAATCTCAGATTCTGATTTCAGCGCATTTGAGACAAATGAATTTTTTTTTGTTTGTTTGTTTGTTTTTTTTTTTGGTACTAGCTTCCACTAGGAAATAAATAACTTACATGCTGAAAGAAAAGGCTTAAAAAGGACAGAATTCAAGCGGTATTAAGGAAATTGTATTATAGGTTTGTAGCATTATCTAAACTATCCTGGCCCCTGCTTAACAGACTTCTTCAGAAGTAAATCGTGCTTATTTGTTTTGTTGATGACGTAAAGCAGAGGTAATACTTCTCTGTGAACTACTTAATGGGTTTTTGTTGTTGTTGTTGAGTTTTTTTTTTGTTTGTTTTGGTTTTGTTCGTAGGTGATGACACCTCAGGGCCGTGGAACAGTTGCAGCTGCTGCTGCAGCAGCCACCGCTAGCATAGCGGGAGCCCCAACTCAGTACACACCAGGACGTGGGGGTCCACCCCCACCCATGAGTAGAGGAGCACCTCCTCCAGGTAGGAAGTGGTTTATATGACTGGGACAGCAAAGGGCCCATAATATTTGGCTGGATTGGTAGCGAAAACTGATTTGGTGATCTGAGTCTGATGAAGCGTTGGTGTTAAAGGAGGACTATTCTGAAATCTGGCTTATGCCTTTAATACGGAACTGGATTTATAGACAAAATCCTAGGAAACAAAGAAACGGAAAGCAAGTACCATGGTGAAGGCTTTGTTTCTTAGCAAACACAGATGCCTTCCCTGTTAAGGCTGACCTGTCTGTTAGAGGCGCAGACCATGCTCTAGCAGTTTGATACTTGTCCTTTCTTTGTCTTAAGGAATGATGGGACCTCCTCCAGGCATGAGACCACCTATGGGCCCACCTATGGGAATGCCACCTGGCCGTGGTGCTCCTATGGGAATGCCTCCACCAGGCATGAGACCACCACCCCCAGGAATGAGAGGTGAGCAGAAGTTACTCTAAATGCCTAGAAGCTATAAGAAGCCATAATACTAAGAAAGACATAGTTGAAGCATGGTATGCTTCAGTGGCACTCTAGCTGTACTAGTTGCTCGTAGATGCCTCCATGCCCCAATGACATCTCTAGGCTGCTTTGAGCATAGGGAAAAAAACTCTTCCTGGTTTAGCTTTGCTTCACCTTTGTCCTCTTCCTATTCAAGCTAAATATTCAATATTCAAAACTCATTTTCTTTACTCCTAGGACCCCCTCCACCTGGCATGCGCCCACCAAGGCCATAGAATGTTCTATAATGTACTTATGAACTGTGAGAAGACTGGTTAAGGGAATATACTGAGCAGTACCACCTGTCTGAACTTTGTTATGTATATTTTCTATTTACTGCCTGCAAAACTTGCCCTTTTTAATAAAGTTGGAAAACTCTAAGTGAAGTCACTGTTGTGCTGCTGTGTTTTAGGGATGCAACTGTTCCTTTTCAGTACTGCAATTCTATCACATGAAAGGGCAGGTTTAAAGGGAAAGGCTCTATTTGTATAGGCAGCTCAGAAGTTAAAGAACTAGTTCTTATTGACCCGTGCCCTTTTTAAGAACTAAGGTGTATCAATGAAATTTAGCCAGTGAGAAAGAATCTGTAAGGATATGAAGACTATATATATTTTTAACTTAACATGGTTATGAAATTAGAAGTTACGAATCAGACTACTTTCCCCTGCCTTATGCAAAGCAGAGTAAGTACAGTACTATTTACATTAATAGTGATCATATTCAAGCCAGCCTGTTCTTGATAACTGGAAYTGCACTGCTTTTGGTTCAAGAATATATAGGCCAGAATAAACAAACCTGTCATTAATTGCACACAATACTGTAAAGCAGCCTGTATTCTGGCTGCAGGCTTGGATTCTTGCTGCATCATCTATAGCTGCTTTCATTTCAGGCAGGAGGAAGCTGTCTGCCTCTCCCCCTTTGAGATCATCTTTTCTTCCAATAGCATGCTCCTGGAGGTACATCTAAACATTGTGATTGTTGCCTCAATTTTTTTTCTCCACTTCAAAACCATACAAATCCTTTCCAGCCATGTTAAGTAAYATGGATCACAACAGTACAAAGGCAAAGCACTAAATATTATCCAATTTTTGCATCAAGACAGCAACTTGATTTACATGAGTCAGACAAAGATGTAATGTACCCCAGCTCCCTCCGTTGCTCTAGGAATCCTATAAGATACTGGGGTGGGGGGGGGAGGGGTAACAAACAACCCTACAGTCCTTTATTGCACAGGTTGGTAAAGATGTAATTTTTACATATGAGTCTTTGCCAGGAATTTATGAACATCTCTGAGCTATTCCAGAATAAATAAAAAAAAAAGTTCAATTTCACTGAAGTTGCTACACCTCACAGTAGAAAGAAATCCAGGCCGCTGTAGAGTGTGTCTGGAATACGTGCTTGTTCAAGTTATCTGCTTGGCAAAAACGTTCTTATTTTCTCTTGTACCTGAAAGAGAGAGTTCCTGAAATCATATTCCATCACAGCTGACAGATATGAAACAGCACTGAACAGACTTTCTAGAAAACACCTCCCAATTAGAAACCTAGGAACATAGTCTTAAAGGCAGTATCCTTGACTGCCCCAAGCATCAGACCTGYGGTAGTAGGGCAAGCTGCTGCAACACGAATCAATAGCTTTTGGCAACAGCTCTTTAAATAAGCAGGGTAAAAGGAAAGAGAAAGCAGGAATAATTCTTGAATAAAGTTGAGAGCTTTACCTGTATTTAGATTTGAAGTTTCCTCCTTTCCTGCGCTGTGCCAAACCCAAGCGCTTCCGATCTTCGAATGATGGACTTTGTAAGAGAGGGGAAAAAACCAAAACACAACAGTAGAAGTACATCACTGCTGATCTATAGCTCTGAGGCTCCTACTATTCACAGGGACAAAGAGTAGTAGCAGGTAGTTTCTGTTCATACGTTAGGATTCAGTATTTGCCTGGTACCGATCTAACCTCAGTCAAAATGAGTGGCTTGCTATTCCAGACATGCTTCTGACAGTAGAAAGGGTTAATGAAAGCTGTTTTACCATGCCACAGGTACTTGCAAGATATTCTGCCCATGAGAAAACCAGAGGGCATGATTCTCCCTTCTCCCYATGATCAGAGAAAGCATTCCCCAGAAAATCCATTGCTATTAAGATGTATTACCCTGCACGATACTGCTTCAGGGCCTTCCTGCTTGTGTTGGTAAGCTCTTCATCAAACACAGACAGCTTTTTCCTTTGCTTAGGGCCTAACACAAAACGGAGACAACAGTGAGAACTTTGGCTGTAAGGAGGAGACCAAAGGTTATCCTGTTTACTAGAACCTAGTAGCCTTGACCACTRCAACCAGTGCAACCAGCAGAAAAAAAACAATGATGTTCTGCAACAGAAGCCTGACTGGCACCAGCAGCCATTCTTTGAAAGCAAGTAGTGCCTACCACTACACAAATTAGCTTATCTCACCTATATGTAACAAAGTAACTGACCTACAGCTGACTGCCTTAACTCTTCCCCTACCTGCTGGAGCTGCTGCTGGTTCCTCTTCCGGCAAGGCTCGGGCTCGCTTTGCTCGGCGATTCCTTTTTGCCATCCGCTCAGCGTACATTTGAGATTTTAAGATTTCAAACTGTGACCGCTCCTCTGGCTGGCAAACGTTAAAATGCAAGTATAAAGTGATGTAAGCTTTTGTTGAGCAGAAACTAGGACAATCCACCCCAGCATCCCACTTGTCCACAGATCTACTCACTGTCATTTGGACTTTCTTCTGGGTATCCTGCATAAATTTTTTTCTTTTCTTTTTCCCTCGTAATGCTAGGTCAAATTCCTGCAGGGCTTTAGCCACTGGACAGAAACAGAGAAAAACATGGGATAAAGAAGAGTATCTTAAAACACAACAGAATCCAGTTGCTATAGAATTTAAAATAGCTAGCAGCCTCATGACTTACATTTTTCTTTTTTTCTCTCCTCACGGGTCTGGAACCAGCTTCGTTCCAAACCCTTACTCACAGTCTCCTGCTTTCCTGTCTCCAGCTGCTTCTTTGCTCTATTGATCTGAGAGATTCAGGCAAACAGTAAGTTCATGGTTGCTAAAGAAAAATCTTTCTACAGTAATTAAGTACATTAGAGCAACCTTGTTAAGCACTCCATCCACTCCAGATCAACATCTTAACAAACAGACAAAAACCCCACACCCACTGACACATACACACCACCAAACCCACAACTCACCTGGGCTTCTGACTGCTGCATCTCACGCTCCTCACGCTCCAAGCACAGAACTGCATAGACATCTTTCTCTAGATTCTCAATCTTCTCTCGGAATTTTAGTATGACATCTGAAAAAAATCCAGCACAAACAATGTGAGAAGCAGCCCACACAACGTCCATCCTGCAATTCAGCATCTCCTGGTTATTCCAAGATGTTAGTGTCCTTCCTCTGTATCATGACATTCCCTGCCTGCCTCCCTCCTCTTTTCTACCTCAGTGGAGTGCGTACCTTGTGGAAGAGTTCTGGCTTTCACTGGTGTTTTGGCAGTTTTCACAATATCCTTTAGCATCTTACGCTCTTCCTCACCCACAAGTGAAACTGATCGACCAGCCCTGCCAGCTCTTGCTGTCCGCCCCACCCGATGCACATAGTGTTTGGTGGTGTTGGGCATGGTAAAATTGATTACCTATGAAAGAAGCAGTGTTAGCAACAAAACATTAAAGGTTCCAAAGCTCGTAACTGCAAATACTCACCGTTTTGACACCTTCAATGTCAAGTCCTCGTGCAGCCACATCTGTAGCTACCAGAATATCAATTTGCTCATCCTTAAAGCGCCTGAACAGAGATAGCAAATACATTGGCAATTAATGCAGCAATTCGCTTCTACCCAGAAGCTGCCACCTTTGAAATTCTTTTTTTCCTATGAGTATTCGCTAAGTCTGGTAATACCTGAGAGCCTCCAGCCGCTGTGCCTGAGAGAGGTTCCCATGGAGCTCCCCAACCCGTAGACCCATCAGCCCAAGTAAGATGTGCATACGGTGAGCTTGCTTCTTGGTCTGGGTGAAAAGCATCACGTGATCAGGGAAGGTTCGTGTCAGCAGAGCTGAAAGAAAGTCTCATCAGCAGCCTGCTTCATAGTAATCTACGAGGTCCAACTTTTCCTTGCTCATCACTAACCTGATACAATGGCCTCACGGTCCCCCTCTCGGTTGGGTCGGATCCGAATAAATTCCTGCCTCAGGAAAGGGGCAACATCTGTGTTGCTGTTCACAAAAATTCGGATGGGATTTTTTAGAGAAACAGAAGCCAAATCTTTCACCTGTCAAAACAGATAAGGAAAAATATGTACTCTCAGGTAAGAGATTTACTAGACAATTGTCTATTCCGCTTTCTGCCTGAATATGTTTCCCAGCAGCATGCCTTACCTCCTCTGTCATTGTGGCAGAGAAGAGCATTGTCTGACGGTGTTTGGAGCATAACCTGATTACTTCCTTCATCTGCTCCTCAAAGTATTCATCCAGCATCCTACACAAGCGAAATACAGCAAGGCAGCTTGAACTATTTCTAGCTAAGACTTATTACTTACGGCAATAAACATTACCCTATTCCCTGGGGAAAGGGAAGCAGAAGCTAGCACTTCATTTTTCATTACTGTTCTGCCCAACCCACCTATCTGCTTCATCCAAAATCAGCACTTCAACACTGCTGAGGTGGAAAGAGGGGCAGTTATGGAGATGATCAATCAGCCGCCCAGGAGTGGCGATAAGAATGTCTGGCCCAGAACGTAGAGCTGCTTCCTGAGTCTTCACATCAAGGCCACCTGAAAGAGCGAACACGGACCACTGACTCCCTGAGCAGGATATAATAGAATATTACATAAATACATAAACCCCAATACTCTGAAAATTGGAAAACAATTCCAAACACCACATTCACAATTAGAAATGACCAGCTTTTCTTTATCATAAGAAAAAACAGAATTGCACAATATTAAAAAATGAGAATTGAAACTATAGCACACCTACTAAAAACATGCCTGCAATAACTGTACAGCCTCCAGCTTTAAAGCACAGGATTCCAAGTGCTCTACAGCAATCTGCAGTGAGATGTATGGTTCATGTAAGCAACTTAATACTGACCTACAGCAAGGCAAGTTGTGATGTTGCTGAACTGTGCCAGCTGTTTTGTAACTGAGTGCACCTGAATACCCAGTTCTCGAGTTGGCACTAGAACCAATACTCGTGTTATTGGAGCCTGACGAGGTTTATAAATCAAGCGCTCAAGAACAGGCAGGATGAAGGCAGCTGTTTTACCTACAGAAGAAAAAGAAGAATTACCAAGCTATTGTGAACAGTTAATTCTCCATCTTTCCTACCTCCTGCTCAACTCCTACCTGTCCCAGTAGCAGCACAGGCACAAATATCCTTCCCCAGAAGGCCCACTGGGATACAAGCCTTCTGAATTGGGGTTGGTTGCTTGAAGCCAAGAGCTGTGATTGCCTACACAGGAGATAAAGCAGTTAACCTCCTTATATAAAAAAGACAAGTTTCACTCAAGATAGCATTGACATATATTGCAGATCAAAGAACAGTTTCTATAATTTTGAAATAAGAGCTCCTAGAAGGCTAACTATCATACCATCCCTATCTCACATTTCCGGTTCAGAGAGGCTGCAGAGAGAGGAAGAATTTGACAGTTCTGACTGGTGGAGGAAAAGCAGTATATTATCTACAGTAACTTATGTAATAAGTAAAACGGCTAAATACCTTTAACAAAGGTCGTGAAAGATTCATGTCCTGGAATGACAAGTTATCATCATATTGAGAGGCATCTTCAAAAAAACTCTCTGCTTCCTAGAAACAGCAACAACAAAACTGGAACAACATAGGCAACAACGCAACACATAAACAAAACCTTCGGGGTCGCTCTGTGACCCGCAGTTTGTTAACCCAAATCAAATTACTTTAGATGAAATGCTGGAGAATGATCTAGTGTCATTCTGTCCAACACTTACTACTTCTGCATTTTTCCATCTCTTCCTTTCCTTCACTTTGAGAGTATCTGCAGAAAAAGAGAAAAGCAATGGGAATTTAATAAGCACAGCTAAACACTTTACAAGATATGGTGCCTGCTCTCTTCTTCTACTTTTTGCTCTTAATGAGTCATTGATAGAGAGGTCTCAGAAAATAATATCAGACATAAAATAGAGTAAAACGTCAAGCAAATTATTTTCTCAGGGACAACTCTGAATAAAGTACTACAGCTACAATTCAGAATAAGCTTGATCAAGATCAGAAGTAGCATCACAGAGGCCTGTGCACAAGGCAACACAAATTAAGAAATTCTTACTCGTTCCCACCAAGGTCTCACTGGAGACTTCTCTCCACTGAGCCAATAGTCTGTCAGATCTTTGCTTTTGTCTACCTCTCTGTGTACTGCTAATACCTGCTTTAGTGAAGATACTTTCATCATCTAATGAGTTCTGGGATTCCACATCCTCTTCTTCCTCCCCATTAAAATCTTCACTGTCTCTCACTTTGGTTTGATTATCATCAGTCTGCGCATCTTTTTCTTTCACTTTTGCATGTTTAGCTTCTTTCTCCTAGGAAGAGATATGAAATGAACAGTTTAAAAAGAATAAAAAAGAAACTTCAATCTTTTCTGAGCTTTTTTTTAATTATGAGCCCATTCACRAGTGCATGGGTTTATAAAAAATTAAGCATAAACAATTCTTCATTTTTCAGCAGCTCAGCAACCCATCAAGTGTGTCTGCAAACCCAGTCAAGGTGATGAGCTGTGGCTTGGGCACAGGCACTCAGGATGCTTTCAGAGCCTGTACCTCTGAAAGGGGAAGCTAAGGCAAGCCAGACCCATACCAATCTTTCAGTAAGAGGAAGCACTAGGGTAATGTCCCTGACCTGGATCTTCCTTTTCTGTCTCACTTTCTCAATCTTCTCGTCCAGCGTTGTAGCTGCTCTCTAAGCAGGAAACCAGAAGAAAGGAACCATAAGAAAAGCCTGGAAGAGCGTGGGGCACAGTGGTCTGGCTCCCGGCCTCCACTCCCTGCCCCTGGTCCTCACCTTGCCACGGAGCTGGCGCAGTGCTGCTGCCCAGGTGCCCTCTCCGCCTGCCTCCACCTCACCGAAGACGAACGCGCTGCAGAAGTCCCCGCGGGGGAGGCCCCGCAGCCCAACGCGGCTCGGCCCCTACAGTGACACCCAGTGAGCAGCGGTCACGGGCCAGGCAGGCCACACTGAACCGAACAGGCCAGCCCAGCCCAGCCCCTGCAACCCAACCCAGCCTAGCCTCATGCAATGCAACCCGGCCGCGGACCCTGGCTCCCAGGACCAGGCAACCTGACTCCGCTCCTGGGTCGGCCGCACCTGCTCATCCTCAGAGTCCTCAGACTCAGGGTCCTCGGGCGCCGCATCCCCCTCCACAATAGTCCCCACGAGGCCCAGACTCTGCAGCATGACCGCCACCGCCGCCAGGCGCCGGAAGTTACACCCCGGAAGTCGCGTGCCAACACGTGGTCGGAGGCATCGGCGCGTGCGCGGAGCCGCCCGGGCCAGAGGCTGGTGGGCGGGGCGATGGCGGCCCGCGAGCAGCCCCGCCCCGCCGCCCTCCCCGGGGGGGAAAGGAAACCGAAAGCAGCGGGCGCGCTCGGCTCGCGGGGCGGCGGCCGCGGGGACGCCGGGGATCCCGCGGGTCCCGGGGCAGGGGGCGCCAGGAGTCCCAGGGCCGGGGCGGGGGGCGCTGGGGCCGGGGGTCCTGCGGGTGGGGACGCCGGGAGTCCTGCGGGGGGCGCCGGGGCTCCCGGGGGTCCTGGGCCGGGGGCGCCGGGGCTGGGGTCCAGAGGGCCGGGGGTCCAGAGGGCCGCCGGTGGGGCTGTCAACCGCGGGCGCCTGCCCTGTTCCTGAAGCGCGCCCTGGGGAGCGCGGGGCGCCGCTCGCCCGCCTCGTTCCGGGCCGAGGTCCCGGCGCCGCCCCGGCGGCCGGGGGCGGCGCGGCTGGGCGCGGCCGCGCCGGGAACTGGAAAGTGAAACTTAGGGCAGCGGTAGCTCTGGGCCGTGCCGGAGCTGTCGCAGCCGGCGGCGGAGCAGGCCCGGCCGGCGTGGAGCGGAGCCGGCGCGGGGCTTTGCCGGCGGTCGCCGCACAGAGGAGAGGGTGAGCTCCGAGCACGACGGCGCCGCTTTTCTCCTCGCCGTGCAGGTGCGGTTCGGGCCCGGAGCAAAGAGCGGCGCCCTTACCCCGGGCAGCCGCGGGAGCCTGGTGGAGGCAGCACCGGGGCCCCAGCGATGGACAGCGCCGGGCAGGAGCCTCGTTCTTGGCAGCCCCGAACTGGTGAAAGAGGTGAGAGCTGCGTGGTTAATACAGGGCAGTGGGTCACAGAAGAGCTGGGGAATGATGTGCTACAGTGTGACTCATTCTTTCCTCACTTGGGTACATGCAGTAATAATTACCTCTGAAGTATAAATTCTTGCATTTCCTTATTTGCCCCCTCCAGGTTCTGGTTGGGGCCTTTAGAGTGATGATGCATTGCAACAATCTCTTTGCTAATTTATTCTGCTAGTGTCCAATGCTGCTCTGAGTATCCAGTTGAGGGCTTGATAAAAACTATATAGTGTATGCCTTCTGATACTGTAAGGGGTCTGGCATTGTCCAGAAGGTCTGTGTGTTACCTGTGCTACTTGAAGAAAGTCTGAGCCAGCAGCTGCTACTTTTTCATTACTTGAAGGATAGCTAATTCTGGAGGAAATCTTGCCCAGTGTAGGAAAATTCTCTGGTCTTTTTTAATTCTGCTTTCTGGCCTGTGAAAAAGGTGTTATTTTCTTAGTGTCATCAAGACTTAACAGCATAAGGGAACTCTAGACATGGCTTCCCCTCCTTGGTCAGAAAGAGTACCAAGGAAACACCAATATAAAGGCCTGGGGAAATAATATTTATTTTTTTCCTCCTCCTCTTTTTGGTTTTCTTTTTGGTTTTCTATGATGCAAGATGTCAAAAATATGCTGACTGCTAGGCCAAAACACTTAGCTCTTATATTGAGAGGTAAGTTAATATTGTTCACTGTAATTAAGTAGTATCTCCATATCTTTTCTTTGTAGGGCGTGCTGATCATCGCTTTACGCAAACTGGCAGGAATCAAGTAAATAATGGGTCAGGCCATGCTCACAGGAGAATAGCTCAGGCTGGGGAAAACCCCCATGCAGATAACTACCCTTTTCTACCTGGGCAAGGAGAGGAGAGCTTTGGTGGTACAGGACGGTTCTTCAGTCACGGAAGAAGAAACCAAGGTGGACAGGCCAACAGTGGATCCACAGGACATTGGAATGAACAGGAGAATGAGGGAAGGGGAAGGAAGCATCAAGGTGGACAAGCACAAGAGAGAGCCAGAGGGCCCTGGAATGAGCAAGTAAATGAAGGTAGAGTGAAGAGGTATCTGGCCGGACAAGCATTTGAGAGAGCCAGAGGATCCTGGAACGAGCAAGTAAATGAAGGTAGAGTGAAGAGGTATCTGGCAGGACAAGCACATGAGAGAGCCAGAGGGCCCTGGAACAAGCAAGAAAATGAGGATAGGCAAAGGAAGCATCAGAGTGGACAAGCCCGTGATGGAGCTAGAGGGCTGAGGAATGGGCAGGAAAACGAAGGTAGAGGAAGGAGGATGCAACCTGGAGAGAATCCTCATTTCTACCAGAACCCTACCCCAGGTGGTGCCCAGCTTGGTGAGCAGCCTCAGCAAACCAAAAGGATTGGCTACAAATTTCTAGAAAGTCTCCTACAGAAAGACCCTTCTGAAGTTGTCATCACACTTGCTTCCAGTCTGGGTCTGAAGGAACTTCTTTCCCAAACATCTATGAAACCTACTTTTCTTCAGCTCATCTGTCAGGTACTTCGAAAAGCATGCAGTTCCCGAATGGATCGTCAAAGTGTCCAGCAGCTTCTTGGAGTGGTGAAAGAGTCCAACTTTCTCAAGGTCTGTTTGCCACAGTATGTGTCTGACATGACAACTGAGGCAGTCCCTGCTGTACGACATCAATACCCTGAGCATATTGGTAACATCATCTCACTTCTTCAGGACTTGATCAGCGTTTTCCCAGCCAGCTCTGTACAGAAAATCTCTGTTCTCTTGACAGTCTTGCCAGCATCCATAAATGCCCTGCGAGCTTCTGGTGTGGACATCACAGAAGAAATGGAGAAGAATCTAAACAAAGTCCAGATGCTTGCGCAGTACCTGCAGGAGAAGAGACGTGAAGGCACATTGAGGGCAGACAACTATACCCTTATGCAGCCTCAGGCTGATGGTCAGGAAGAAACCTATCGTACAATGACCATTTATCCAACATATAATGAGCTGCATCATGATGAGAAACCCTTTCTACGCCCCAATATTGTTTCTGGAAGATATGAGAGCACCAGCATTTATCTTGATACTCATTTCCGGCTTCTGAGAGAAGACTTTGTAAGGCCTTTAAGGGAAGGTATCCTGGAGCTTTTGCAGAGCTTTGAGGACAAGGGTTTGAGGAAGAAAAAATTTGATGACATCAGGATCTACTTTGACACACGTATTATTACCCCCCTCTGCTCCTCATCCGGTATTGTTTACAAGGTCCAGTTTGACATAAAGCCATTGAAGTTTGTACGATGGCAGAATTCCAAACGGTTGCTGTATGGATCCCTGGTCTGCATGTCCAAAGATCACTTTGAAACATGTCTGTTTGCTACTGTCTCAAATCGTGATAGTGCAGATTTGGCCCAGGGGATTGTGCAGCTATGTTTTAATGCACAAAGCCAGGCACTGTTGGCAGAGGTTCAGCCCTCAGACTCCTTCCTTATGGTAGAGACAACTGCCTACTTTGAGGCCTATCGGCATGTATTGGAAGGGTTACAGGAAATCCGTGAAGAAGATATTCCGTTCCAGAAGTACATTGTGGAATGCGATGCATGTGTGAAGGAGCCAACATACCTGACGGTGAGCACTACCTACAACTTTGCACCTTTGATGGAAGACCCTCCAACAGATGAAGAGATGCACCCTGATGGCTTGAGAAGGCAGAATATCAACGTTCTAGATTCCAACCACTGGCCTTCCATGGAAACTTTGAGGTTAGATGAATCTCAGATGCAGGCACTGAGTCTTGCACTCACCAAGGAGCTGGCAATTATCCAAGGACCTCCTGGGACTGGTGAGAAACATTTCTTTTAGATCTCTTATCATTCAAGAAATTCTACTTGACTCCCCCAGTTATGAAGACTAACTCTGAGAAAGTCAGCTGTAGTGTCTCCAAAGCTCCAGACTTGTGCCTAGTGGATGCCTGAGCAGTCCAATTAGACAGAGCTGTGGGAAAGAAGGTTAAAATATGTTCAAATACCCAAATATACCTCTAAGTCAGATATCACCAACCTAGTTGCTTGTAGACCCTGGGCCAGGTTTTGGGGTGAAAAAGTTTTCAACTGCCTTAGATACCATGGTGTCTCCAGCTGAGCAACTGCTCTATTAGTCTTTGTAGCATGTTAGAACATTGGGAGTGTTCAGCTCTGGTCTTCTAAGTCTGCAAAGCATTGCAATGGTGATTGCAGGCATATGTAAGTCCTCTCACAGTTGTGGGGAAGGTGGATGAATTTTAACTATTCTAAGTGGTACTTGAACTCAGCAAGTATTCACTGCTTTTACTCTTCTAGTATCTGAATGTTTTATGTACAGCTGACTCTCAGACATGGAGCCAGCATCTAACCCTAGTTTATTAACCAAAAGGCAGCATTTTTACTGAACACAACTTGCTCAGTTACAGCCCAGAAAGGATAGCAGCAGTTACATGCTACTTTGTTTACGTATTGTAACCTAGCTACCTCCGGGATAAGATCTTGGCACAGGTGAGATTTGCAAGGAAGCTTTGTATCTTGTTTTGATTCCTATGTTTCAAGGCACCCTGTAGAGGGTGGATTATCCTTTTCTGATTCTGAGCTTGTTTCGCAGGGAAGACCTATGTGGGTTTGAAGATTGTTCAGGCTCTCTTGACTAATGAGCATGTGTGGCAAAGCACTATCCAGAAATCTCCCATCCTTGTAGTATGTTACACTAACCATGCACTGGATCAATTCTTAGAAGGTAAGAGTGTCTGATGCGGGGGGGGGGGGAGGCAGAAATTATTGTATTTGCTCTTTGTTCTAACTGTCCCACTTCTGAGCATGACAGTTTGCCCTTATGGCTTTTACTACTGACTCCATCCCCACTGTCGCACAATAAGAAAGCTTCTGTCAGATCAATCCTGTTTAGAGTTTGTAGTCAAATGCTATTCTCCCTACTCCTTGACCCACTCTAGAAAACAGAGTTTGGTTTTTCAGCACTAATATTTCTGTTTGATTCCAGGAATATACACATTCCAAAAAAATGGGATGGTGCGTGTTGGGGGAAGAAGCAGCAGCGAGGTCCTGAAACAATTCACCTTGAGGGAGCTGAGGAAGAAGTGTGAATTCCGACGCAACTTGCCACTGCATCTTCGCAGGGCCTATGTGAATGTACGTGCAGTTTGCCAGAGACCACAGGGAACTGGGTTGCCTGTGCATTGGAGTGGCTGATTAAACTTCCTCCTCCAGACATGCTCTTTCACCTTGTCTTACACTGAAATCAACCTCTTAACCCTTCTGTCCTTGTTTCTTGTCCTGCTGTTTCTGAACTTTGTTCATCTGAGTGTGATGATGCCTGTCTTCTCTTTGTTACGAGTAGATATCCAGTCAGATGAAACTGGCTGAGCAGAAGCTCCATGAAGGAGCAAAGCACTTAGAGTGCACTACATATGGAGTGCTGCATGAGCGCCACTTGGAAGCATGCATTGCCCCCCAGCACTGGGACAGTCTGATGAACAGTCTGGTAAGAAAGGTCTCCTTCTGAGTCAAGTAGTCCCGGTGTCTGTTTGCTGTAATCCTATGCCATTCTTGGAGATCAGACTGAGGTTCCCAAGTACACTTTCTTCAGCTTTGCTCAGCTACTAGGAAAGAGAGGGAATGAATGGCAAGCCATGCCAATTAATTATAGTCTCTAAAAAGATTTTTTTTTTGCAGGGCGGATGGAGGAGGGAGCATTGTTTCTTTTGGTTTTTGGTCAGAGCTTTAAATTTTGCTTCTTTACACTGATAAAGATAATTTCAAATTAGTGCAGTTTAAAAATACAAGAGACTAAAAGAAAGCCCCTTAAATTGAAGGGAAAGGGGGATGCTGTTCCTGAAGATCTAAGCCTGCCCAGGCTTTCTAGCTCTGGATGTCATGCAGGGCACTTGTCCTAATTGTATGCTGCTGCAGATTGTTGCTTTGACATTATTCTAAGACTCTGAACTGCAATAGGTCTGGCTGATTTATCTTCCTTTATGCTAGGATGAGGAAGAGTTTTACTGCAGTGGTTCACAACACTCAATGATTCTGGAGTGGCTGGGCCTTGGTGTAACTGTCTTCACCCAGAGTGCTGCAGAGAATGTAGGGGCTGAGAATCCAGGTAAGAAACTCATCCTCTATCTGCCCAAGCAATGCATGCATGCTAAAGAAAAGACACTGCTACTTAACAAATGCTGAAAGCTGCACGATACTGTAAGGTAGTGGAAAGAAGATTAACCTTAATTTCCACGTGGTGATCTGACTGCTGCATTGTGATTCTGCCAGACTTGGCTGCAGCTGCCTGCATGTAACTAGTGACTTTCACAGGTGGTCAGCAGGAAAGAGAAGAGGAGCACGAAGCTGAAGCAGAAGAGGAGCTGCTGGAAATCTCAGAGGAGGCTGACCTGATTCAAGCTGACAGAGTGATTGAGGATGAGGAGGCAGTAAAGCCTCGAAGAAGGAAGGAAGAAGAGCACAGGGCTGTTCATGAACTGGCCAGTGTGCTGCTGGCTATGAAACTGGAGAACCAGGAAGAAGGAACAGCTCAACCACAGCAGAAGGCTATGCAGTGGGAGGTAACAGTATGCAGTAGCATACCCTGGCTCYGCTTGAGTTTGGAAGGAATAACACGAGGATGCTAATATAGAAGGAACTTGGTGCTATAACTTGTTTGGGGCTTGGTTCTGTAGGTAACTGCTGCTCAGAAGAAGAAAATGAAACAGAAGATGAAGGTTGAGCTTCGTAAACTGAGTGCAATGACAGAGTTGGAGGCCAAGACTATTCAGGATGTGTGGCAACTTGACCTGAGCTCCCGCTGGAGGCTTTACAGGTGACAAAACAGTTTTACAGCGTCTGTAAGGCAAATGTTTCCTAGGACTGTTTCAGTTTGCAATCTCCTGTCAATTTGAGGTGTTTCTACCCATATCTGCACGGTTCATTATTTGAACATGGTTCTYTCTGCAAGATATCTCACTTGTCCTATATTGGCAGGACAGTGCTGTCATCTCTGCTGTGTGGGTTGGGGATGGAGTATAGGTGGTCTTCCTGCCTTCCTTAGAAGGCGCACAGGAAGTTTTGAACTGACTCTGCTCAAAACTTGCAGATCAGTGCCCTGCTCCCCTTGTGTGTGTTAATGGTGCTTCCTTCTCAGGCACTGGCTGCAGATGTATCAGGGCTTTATTCGACGGAGGATTCTGCAGTATGAACAGCAGTACCAGGCAGCAGCAGAGAGGCTGGCAGAACTGAGGCTGCAGGAAGATCTCTGCATTCTCAAAGAGGCTCAAGTTGTGGGGATGACAACTACAGGTACATGGCAGTTGGGGAACAAACCAGTATCCTAMTGTATCCAGTGATGGTAAAAAGGACCTTGTTGCCAAAGGATTAGTATCCAGCGCTGCTTAACAGCCTGGGCCAGACTCCACATTAATCTGTGCACTTAACGTTTCACTCCATTTGCAAGTGTGGCTATCGCAGACAAGCTGTCAGTGAGCTGCGTAAGCAGTTTCTGTTCTTGATTCACTGCTCGTGTCTAAGTTAAACATAGTTGATACCTGCACTGCTATCGCCACATCACCTTTTGGTGAATGCGGGTTGCATAAGTCTTGTAATCTGAAACCCAAAATTGTGTCTCCAAAGATTATTTGTTTGTTGATCAGTGTGTTGAACAGGTGTCCTCTGTTTGAAGAGAAGGTTAGGAAAAGGACAAGGCATAGGACTCCAGTCCCACATGCCTTCCTCAATACCTCTCCATATAGAAGCTGTTCTTGCTATTGCTCTGCTTCAAAGCCCAAAAGGATGAGACTTTGATTGTGGAATCTTGGGAAGACCCTTAGTCACTTTCAGGACATAATGTTGTGGAACTCCCCATCCTGAAAACTCTAAGTCATTATGTTCTGCTAAAGCTTATCTTTTCTTCTTGCTCAGGTGCTGCCAAATACCGTCAGATCTTGCAAAAAGTGGCACCACGAATTGTAATTGTAGAAGAAGCAGCAGAAGTGCTGGAGGCTCACACCATTACTACTCTGAGTAAAGCTTGCCAGCATCTCATCCTCATTGGTGATCACCAGCAGGTAATGTCTGTGCCTTTTCACCAAACACCAAATGTGAAAGGTTGCCAAGCCTTAAAGCTTCCCAGTTTCCACAGATGTTGTTGGCCCTGTTTCSTATGGTTCTGAAGTAAAGCTCCTAATGAAAATTGTCTTGTAGTTTAACTATCACAAATGACATGTACTTGAATCCAGTTTAGCTGTGACTGTACCTAACCTTGACACTTAGCACTTCTCCAAAAAATCCAGTCTCTGCCTTTCAGCTGGGGACCAGGGTTGCAGGGAAAGGTGATGAGTGAAAGATCTTACTACTGCCTAGGAGAAGTGCTAAAAAGTGGGCTCCTATCTCTTCTCTTTCAGCTGCAGCCTAGTGCCAATGTGTACGACCTGGCCAAGAACTTCAATCTGGAAGTTTCTCTCTTTGAACGGCTGGTGAAAGTCAATTTTCCCTTTGTCCGCCTGAAATACCAGGTGAGGAGCAGCTCTTGAACATTCTTATTGCATTTACCATTTTACTTGCTTTAAATTTACAATATGTCTAAATTCATATTTCTGCTCACAGAGCAGCCTAAAAGAAAAGGATGTGCTATTCAATCCTGAGAAGAGTGGTAGGAGCTTTCAGACTGCCATAAATGATATAGTGGTCTTTGAGGCATTTTATCCTAGCAGTTTTCTATTTAAAATTCTCTAGAAGAGATCATGTAGTGGTTAGAGTAAGGTGCAGGTTTTTGTTATCTAGAACCCTGATCTCCTTAGATTTGTGCTGAGAGCACCATGCTTACAGCAACAGCCTTGCCAAATGATTTTCATGAAGGTACTTTTGTAAAAACTCACCTAGTTGGTGGGTGGGTTGCCATCTTCATTCTTACTGCAGTCACCCTTGTCTTGTATTTGGCCAGTGTATTTACAGTGAAACAACAGATTCTTGGCAGGGAAATATGGTGCTTCTTCCTCAAGACTGTTACAGAGCTGCTTTGTTGTTTCAGCACCGCATGCGTCCTGAAATTGCCCAGCTTCTCAGTCCCCATATATACCAGGAACTGGAAAACCATCCATCTGTCCTGAAATATGAAAACGTAAAAGTGAGTTTTCATCAGTCTAAGCACTTCCTCTTGTCCTCTGTTACTGGCTAAAACAAGTTTCTGTAGAATAATATTTAAGGATTTTAACTTAGATCAAGTTCAGCTAATGAAACTGCTACTTAAATCAAGGAAACAAGGCATACAGAATTAGGCAAATAACTTGTAACTTTGTCCGTTGTTAATGATTGTGAGCATTGTAAATGGATCCAGTATTGATGACTTCAAAAGAACAGTCAAAAAAGGAAGAGGGGCTAACATAATTGTGTGTGATTGAAAAGTAGGAAGAAATCTTAAATGAGACTTAAAGTATAATTTGTGAAACTCCCTCATAAGATAAGTAACTTATTATTTGGGTTCTTTTGTTTTGGCACCTTTACCTGTACACACAATCTGTAAACAGGATCTAGGCATCTTAAAAGTATAAATCAATCATCGTTGGCTAGTGTGTACAGCCAACAGCTAGGATTTAATGATTTATTAAGCAGGACATTGGTACGCTTGCCTCACCATAAGATACCTGAAGTGTCTTTGTAAGGCAGCCAGGCCTCATTCAGAATAAGAAGGGTCAGCCTCTGCTGCTTCTTTAATATTGCTGATTTTCCATCTTTCACTAAGTCCCTGTTTTCTGATACTTATTTCTCTGCCTCACCCCAGTTATGATTTTATACCTTTCCATGTTGGTTCTTATTTTATCTTTGAACTAGTAACAATTGTGTCTCTGTAATTTTACCTATCCTGTCTTGCATAGCCCTGTTCTGCAGGCTTTTACACAGCTCTCTGTCACAACTTAACAATTTCCTCAGAATTCTGAGCCAAAGTTACACAGCAATGCTGTGTCTGAGCTAGGTCTTGAATCTTTGGAACCCAAACAACTGGACACACTGTGACAAAGAATTAGAGGTGGTTACAGAGAGAGGATTATAGTAGCTTAGTCTACTTAGCTCTGTCCATCAGAAGACAGCACTCATTAGTTGAAAGCTCTTTAACTGGATGAGAAAGGTATACCAAAAACCACAGTAGAATGCTTAAGCCAGGCAGGAGAAAATTAATAGCAAGGATGATTATTTACTAGAATAACCTATTTGGGAAAGTTGCAGGTGTCCTCTTTGTATCTTCAAATACAGATGAAGTCTATGTAGAAGATGCCGTAGTTAAAAATAGCTATTTAGTCAGGAAAAAAGGTACAACTTTGGTCTCCTATGAGATAAGCTATTCTAGAGGATGTTATGGTCCTATCGGGCCTTAAAACAAACTTGAGATATCAAAAACCATGAAAATTTCATCATCTCATCTAGTACAGCAACCAACAGAAGTGACCACAGAATTAAATTACACAGCAGTTATTGCAACTATGGACATGTTGGAAAACCAGAGATCTCCATGTGATCCATGAAAAGTGTTCTTTCCTGAAAAAAAAGCAGTCTCTGCAATTTTGGTGTAACAGCCCAAGAATTTCCCATGGGTAGAATTCCAGTTAATAGGCAAAAAAATGAAGGCCCCCATTAACCCAAGGCAAATGAAAGCTTTGAACAAGTGAGCAGACAACTCACTAAAACCCTGGAGTTGATGACTACTGAGTAACTGCTGGAAATGTCACTAATCAGCTCAAAGTCTCCTCTGATGAGAGGCATCTAGATGTCTAAGAGGCAATTACTCTAAGTATGCAGTAACCACATTGCAGTCCTCTCCTAAAGAATCTTCTTGGTAGGGGATAATCAGGGACATGGGAAGAGGTTGTAGGGAGAGAAGATATAATTCTACTTCTGATATTTTTTCCTTTTGTTGCAGGGGGTCTTATCTAACCTCTTCTTTGTGGAGCATGACTTTCCTGAGCAAGAGATCCAGGAAGGGAAAAGCCACCAGAATCCACATGAGGCCCAGTTTGTAGTGGAATTGTGCAAGTATTTCTTGTGTCAGGATTATCTACCTTCTCAGATCACCATTCTCACTACCTATACTGGGCAGCTTTTCTGTCTGCGCAAGCTCATGCCAGCCAAGACCTTTGCTGGTGTGAAAGTTCATGTTGTGGATAAATACCAGGGCGAAGAGAATGATATTATCCTCCTGTCGCTTGTGCGGAGCAACAAAGAGGAGAGATCAGGGTTCTTGCAGATCTCTAATCGGATATGTGTAGCATTGTCTAGAGCTAAGAAAGGGTTGTATTGTATTGGAAATATGAGAATGCTTGGCAAGGTTCCTCTCTGGAGCAAGATCATTCACACCCTCTGGGAGAAAGGCCACATTGGCCGCTCATTGATGCTTTGCTGCCAAAACCATCCTGAAACCAAGACGCTGGTATCTACTGCAGCAGACTTCAGCAAAGTCCCAGAAGGAGGCTGTAGTCGTCCCTGTGAATTTAGGTTGAGTTGTGGACATGTTTGCACAAGGGCATGCCACCCATATGACACACAACACAAAGAGTATCAGTGCCTGAAGCCTTGTCAAAAGGTGCTTTGTACAGATGGGCATCGCTGTCCACAATTGTGTTATGAGCCCTGTGGACACTGCATGGTTAAAGTAGAGAAAACTATTTCTAAGTGTGGCCACCGACAGATGGTGCCATGCTCTATTCCAGAGACTGAGTTTTCTTGCCAAGAACCTTGTCAGAAAAAGTTGAACTGTGGGCACATGTGCAACAAATTCTGTGGGCAGGAATGCACTACAAGGTGTCCTGAGCTGGTTACAGTTGCACTGAAATGTGGTCACATCCAGAAAGTAAAGTGCTGGATCACTGAGGAGATGAAACATGGGATGCCTGTGGAATGTAAAACCAAGTGTTCTGCCACACTGCAGTGTGGGCATGTATGCCCAGGTTCCTGTCATACCTGCTTTGAAGGAAGATTTCATAAGCCATGTAACAGCCCATGCAAGCGCTTCTTAGTCTGTTCCCATAAGTGTCAGCAGCCTTGTACTACTGAATGCCCTCCATGTCAGCTGGACTGTCAGAACCACTGCATTCACAGCAGATGTAAAAAGAAATGCGGAGAGCGCTGTTTTCCATGTGCAGAGCCATGTGAGTGGCGATGTCAGCACTACCAGTGTACCAATCTTTGCTCTGAACCATGCAATAGGCCTCGTTGCAATGTACCATGTACTAAACTACTGCACTGTGGACACCCTTGTATTGGATTGTGTGGAGAGCCCTGCCCACAGAAGTGCCTTGTCTGCGATCGTGAAGAAGTCACCCAGATCTTTTTTGGCTTTGAGGAAGATCCAGATGCTCGATTTGTACAGCTTGAAGACTGTGGCCATGTCTTTGAGTCCCAAGGCCTTGATCATTATATGGATGAAGACGATGATGTCATCAAGCTGAAAGTGTGCCCAGTCTGTCAGACACCTGTTAGAAAGAATTTGAGATATGGCACCATTGTGCAAAGGCGGCTGGATGAGATAGAGAGAGTGAAAGAGAAAATCCAAGGCCCAGTACAGGAAATTGAATCTAGCAGACAAAGACTACAGGCTGCACTAGCAGAGAATGCTGTTCTGCAGAGGAATCTACCTCTTAAGTACCTTATGCTGGAGGATAAACTAAGAGCCTCTGCTCTGTCCACAAAGAGTATTGGACTAATTGAGAACCAGCTTAACTTTTATGAACGTCTAGCTGATCTGACCAATTCTATAAGCAAAACTGATGCGAGTGAGAGGAAAGGGCTGAGGAAGCGGCTGGATGAAGTCCAGGAGTGGCTGGATAAGCCACGCCTCAGTTTTACAGGGCAGGAGCTCTCTGATCTGCAGGCTGAGATCCAGAGACTGACCTACTTGTTGAGCCTCTTGACAAGGTGCAAAGGTGCAAGTGGGAGGATAACCCCAGCCCTTGCAGAAGAGATTGCCGGTGTACGTGAGATTCTGGAAGGGACAAAGAAATTCACAGATGAGGATGAGGCTGTAGTGAAGACTAAACTAGAGAGGCTCTGCAGGGCCCTGCCTGTGTCAGGGCTGGGGATCTCTGAAGCAGAGCGGGTGCAGATTGTCAGTGCTATTGGCTACCCACGGGGTCACTGGTTCAAGTGCAAAAATGGGCATATCTATGTGATTGGGGACTGTGGGGGTGCGATGGAGAGGAGCAAGTGCCCTGAATGCCATGCAGATATTGGGGGTACGAACCACGCTCTGGACAGCACCAACAGCCTGGCTCCCGAGATGGATGGGGCGACGCACCCGGCCTGGTCAGAGACAGCCAACAACCTGCTCAACTTCGAGGAGCTCCGCAGGCTGCTGTAGCGCTTCCCCGCCCCCGGGGCCGCTGCCCTGCCCCTCGGGCGCCCCTGTAGCTAATAAAGTGTGTCCCTGCTCTCTGCGCGTCTCGTCTGTGGCGGCCGGGCCGCGCGCCCTGGGTGGGCGTGGTGCGCGCGGGGCCGCCCTTGCCGCCTCGTACCCGGAAGCGGATGTGACGGCCGTGAGGGAGCGCCACTGGGCCGCCATGGAGGCGGCGGGCGCGGGGCCGCGGTTGGCGCGGGAGCCGCTGCGAGACCTGCGGGGCGCGCTGCTCGCGGTGCTGGCGCGGGTCCGAGGTGGGGGCCGGGCGAGGCCGGGGCAGGGGCCGCGCCACGCCGCCTCTGGCCTGGCTGAGGTCTCTTTCTGCCTTTACAGAGGGCGAACCGGGCGAGGGCCGCGAGCCGTTCGAGCCGCCGCGCTTCTGGGACGCGCTCGGTACGGAGCGGGCGGCGGGCGGGCTGGGCTGCTGCACGCGGCAGAGCAGGGCCTGGGCTCTGGCGGGGCGGAGCTGGGTGCTGCGCAGGCACGTTCAGCAGTTTTTGTGGGCAGTGTCAGTGGCGGAGGTGGGACTTTGGTGCTGTTATGCGATATGGCTGTGAGTTACAAGAGAGATCATCAGGAAGGTCTGTGGTCAGGGCTCATGCTCTTGTCCTTAGCTCCATGGTGGTGTTGCTGACAAAGCAGTGGGCAGTATGAAGTAGTTGTCATTACATAGCCTTTTAAAAGCTTGGTTTCTGTTAAAGCCTGCCTGGATGTCCTGGTAAAGGCATCGTGGGCCGGGAGACAAAATGTGATCCTGGATTTCAGAACCAGACRAGTAAAAAAGTAGAAATGAATGGGCAGTTTGGTGTGACACAGCTGCAGTGTGGATTTTTTTTCTTGTGCTGTATGATTTAGCTTGTATTCTTGTCACATTTAGAAATGAGGGACAGTAATCCTGGGGTAGATGTTARGGCTAAGCAGCATCAGAGAAGATATTGCTCATCTAGCTGCTCTGTTCTTCGTTATTTACTTAAGATTCTGACAAATATCTTTTTTCCCATTGGATCATTCCTAGGTCAGACATTCAAAGCAGCATCACAGGAAGCTACAAAGCTGAGTCTGGCATTCTCAAGGCCTCCACTGCCTTCTGCAGAGGTGAGTAAAAGCTTCCCCAGAGTGGGAAACTGCAGCGCATTTGATAAATGTCAGATATCTCCTGGTTCACTCGACTGAAACAGTTGTTGGATTCAGCGCAACCATTCGTGTGGACTGTATGTTGTAGAACATGTAAATCCAGTTCAAGAATTGCCTAAAGAACTAATTTCTAGAAGTTAGGGGAGTATACCAAATAAGTATTTTTATATTCCTTTCTTTAACRTCATTTAACATGTACAGCTGCTTGCAGATGGAGACAGTCCACATTGCCCGATGTGCATCTTAAATCTAGCTAAAAATGAAAGTATTTTTGCTGTTAAGTGAGAGAAGTTTTAACACGCTTGTGTCTGGAAGAGAGAAAAAAATCATAAATTCAGACTAGTGATCTAAGCTACTTCTTGCTCTCTGATGCATGACCATGAGACTARTGGGTGTTTTTGATGACCAAATCATGAGCAAACACATGATGCATACGGTGAGTCTGCAACTATAGTAAATTATTCCGGTCTGCATTTGCAGACTTCAGAGACACTAAAATGCTGGACTTAACGTTGTGCTGTATTCGTTTCTTAGGTAAGTTCACCATTGCTATGCTTCCCTGTAGGGTTTATTTTGTTTTTTTTTCCAAAGTAATCTGGATTTAAGTGATTGCTTGTGAGACTTTCTAAATGGAATGCAGCGGTGCACTTTTCCTGATTAATCCTTTTGCCTGTCTGTTTTCAGGATTGTCAGAAGCTCAGTGAAGATATCCAAAATGCAATTCTTGCAGTTGCCACAGTGTACTACTCTCTCCCTAAAAGTCAAGGTGAGATAGTAACAGCAGGGCAGTGCCAGTTCTTTCATCACTGTATGATGAAACCCAGTAGGGGAGTGCTGGGTGCCCAGTAGGAGACCTGGCATCTACAGGAGAGCAAGTTTTCGTGAGCAGAGAGAGTCCCATTGTCAGCTATTCCATAGACTTGCAGCATGGTTATAAGTGAACCATTCCACTGTCTACTCCTGTGGATATGCAGCTGTGAAAGAGTTATAATTTAGGAAGAGGTATAGTTGATTAAGCATTCGTATTTATAAAACATTGAGATTTTTGCCTAAAGTTCTTTTGAAATCCGAACAAACATCACTTCCTTCAAAGTGCCTGTGTCTTTATATATAACGTGCATCTGCATGAATGGATCTGCCTGTGCGTTCATTATTGGCAATTGGTTTCTGTCATTGCTGTCTCTTTTCTCAATCTCAACCAGGTACTACTCTTCGGAAGATGGTACGAGATGCAACTACTGAAGTAGTAGAAGGAATGATCCAGCTCACAGAAACAATTCTCAGTACTTCGTTGGAGAGGTTGTACTTTTCCAGAAAGAAGAAAGAAAATGTTACAAGTACCCTTGTCAGGGAGCAGCAAGTGCAGGCTGCTCCCAAAGGGAAGTGGGGAGCCAGGAGCCGACCATGGTTATAAGGCAGGCAGAGGCAGCACCCTCACCAGTAAGGGCCCAGTCTCACAGTATCTGAGTGAGCAGAGCAGACGTGGTGAAGGTAGCCATGTTCATTTGAGAGTTTAGATCATCAGACAAGTCTATAGCAACAAGGTACATTTGAGATCAAGCTGGAAAGTCAAGCCAGCAAGTCAGAGTCAGATCCTGAGACAGTAACCAGGGTTAGACACAGATCAGTGTCCAGTTGGGTCAGTGGTGAATTGGGCCCAGGGTCAAGCCAGAAAGTCAAGTCGGTGGGTCAGAATCAGGGTTGAAATTGAGGAGGTATGAAACTGGGTGCAGACATAGCTACTATACAGCTGTGATGTAGCACAGACAGGGCTCAGCCAGAGAACCTCAGCTTAAAAGCATCTTCTAGGGCAAGGAGGGACTCGGCCTTGCTTATAACTTTCTTCACAAGAGCTATTATTGACAAAAGAACTGACCTTGGACTTAGCCATCTAAACTCTTTAACTGAGCCAGCTAAAGTCCTAGGAGGGTGGAATCCATTCAAGGCCTGACAGTACTCAGTAACTGAGTGAGGTATCTTTTTGTACAGAGAGAACAGATTTTCATTCTATCTGTGGCAAGGAAAGGAGCTGGGAGCAGGATTCCTGTGAAGGTGCTGGGGTACTGTTTGCACTGGTGGGCAGTGCTCGCCCTTGGCGTGGACTGTCCTACACAATGGTTGCTTGACTTTCTGAAGCTAGTTATTGGAACACTATGCTGCCTGGGAAATACTGTTGAACCTGTTTTCAGTAATTACAGACCACTGCCCTTAGGCAGAGGTCAACATTCTCTGATACAGACTACTGATTTAGATAGATCCTGGAAGATATGTAAGCACAGACACCTTGAGAGGCTTCTGTGGAGATTCCTGCTTCTTTTTCCAAATAGTAATTAAACTCAGAAGGAACCAGCACCTGTTGCTTTGCACAGGTGCAGGATACTAATGATCAGCTGCTCAGTGACTGCAGAAAAGAAAAATACAATTTAGCAGAGCAGTGTTACTGATTCTAACTCTGAATGGTTCTGGTTTGTTTCAGCTTGTCTCAGGAACAGCTTATATCAACTGGTAGCGTGTGGGAGGCATGTGAGCAAGCATCCAATCTGCCACGAGGTGAGTACTATGTATGTGAAAAGAAAAATGGATTAGGATATGGGGTTTTGGAATATCAATAGCCCGTTGTGAGGAATATTGTAGCTAGCACCATGGAGACTTGCTCATTTTGCAGAAGTGTAGTATTTTTTGAAGCTTGGAAGCCAGGTCAGGTTCTTCTCATGGCAACAACATAGCTCTGAGCTCTGCAAAAATGATCCAAAAATGTTTGGTCTCAAGATCTAATGATCTCAAACCTAGGTGAGTGTTGTTGAGAATTGATTTAAATTAGTATTGTGTCAGATTTTTCTTCCTTTTGTTTTTGCAGACAACCAGGCAGCAGTTGTGTCAGCTCTAGCTGCATGTCTAGGTGTGGTCAGGGATGCCCTGGAAGAGATGGAACACGTAAGGAATGCCCTAAGCCCTTGAAAAACCTGTGGTGACAGGTTGCAGTGATACAAAGATAGTTTTAGAGAGGCTATGATTTGAATTGAATCAAACTAGATTATTGCATTGCTTGGATCTTAATGAGTTTTTAAACCCAAGTCTGATCCTGCTACCTTAAATATGGTTTTTGTATGGCTGATATAAGAATGGGACTATCTGCCCAATTCTTGCTGCTCACTGTTGAATTGGAGCAGGGGGGGTGTTTTTTCTTAAACTAGTCTCATTAGGATTGACAAAATTGGGCAACTGAGATGCTAGTTCAAGAGAAATTCTTCCATAAATTATTTATAGATTTCTAGATAATGTTTTCCCTTTTTTGATGAATACTCTTGAAATGGATGGTAGGCCCTGAGTTTTCAATGCATCTGTGTTCTCAGGCTCTGGTGGAAGGGCAAGACCCCTACAGTGACATCATGGAAGATGAGGAGCTGGGCTTTCGGGGCAACAGAGATACCTACTGGTCAGAAGCTGACCGGAAACTGCTGGGACCCTGCATGGGATTAATGAAGGCTTCCAAAGCTTGCCTGAAGAAGGTTTTGGGTGTAGTGAAGGCTCATGGAAAAGCTGATTCTTCAGAACAGATTGCTCAGCTGGATGACCTTGCAGACATCGGTAATGAGATCAGTCCAAGGTAAGCAGGTCTCTCTCCTTGTTGTTTTCTGCTCCAGAGTAGTCGCATATTTCCTAAGGTCTGGAGAGTGGATCAGGAAAATCTATATGATGTTGAATCTGTGAGCTAGTGGTGGAAGCTGCTGTGTTTGAAGATGCTATTATGGCACGGGCTGCTGAGAGATTACGAAAGGAACTTGTTCTGCACCTTGAGGTAGTTCTTTGGCTGTGAGTGGGGATAAGGTGGGAGTGGGCACTGAAGGCTGAGAAAGCAGCGAAAAGCATCCCGTTCATTTAATGGATGTCTCATTGTCATGCTCTGCAGTGCTAGGGTTGGTGTAGGCTTTGACCAAGGATCTATGAGTTGTGCTATCAGGGATATTTATTTATTCARTGGTGACTCCCCTCTCTTCTATTCTAGTGTTGATGAGCTGGCACTGAGCATGTATCCACCTATGAACCAGCTGGCTGTGCGACTCAATGTAAGTATCTGCAGCCTGCATGCAAATTTACTTGGCTGTAGGAAGGAGAGAAAATTGAATTGGAGGGATTTTGCATATGGTGGGTACTAGTAACTGGTTCTTAGGGATAGAGTCCCCTTTGATAATTACACATTTATCTTCCTTGAGGTGGAACTATGTTTCTCTCAGGCAGTATCTCAGGCAAGGGGGGTCTAAGGCTGCCAGTGTATTCCATGTCTACTTTCTTCCCTGTGTCAGGAAGATTTACTCAAATGAAGTGATCTAAATTAAAACTGTGAATTATAAATTTTCACGGTGAGCATAATTAAGCACTGGCAGAGGTTGCTCAGAGAAGCATTGGAATCTCCATCTTTGGAGATTTTCAAAACTTGGCAATGCTCTGAGCAACGTGACTAAACCTTGAGGTGGGCCTTACTTTGAGTGGGAGGTTGGACTGGGTGACCCCCAGAGGTCCCTTTCAACCTCAGTTAAGTTAACCTTCCCAGATCTGAGATTCTTTATTCTGACTCTTAGTTCTCGTTTCTTGTACTTGGCCAGTGCATTGATCTTTTGGTACAAAATATTAAACATTGCTTAATATCAAATTACATTGCAAACAGTTACCTGTAATTTCATGTCTTAATTCCAATTACCAATTTCTCGTGTGCTTATCTTTTTGAAAAGAAAGCATTTTAAAATATGGGGTTTTTTTAATGTCATTTTTTTAAAAATTGTCCTAGCCAGCAGTAGGTTGGGAGACACTCCCAGCATGGCAATGTTAGCTTCCTCTTGCATCAGTCTGTGGCATTTTTATTCATTCTTGGCTGAATTGAGCACTCCTGCGTGCCTCTTTCTTTTCTGATACTGCTGGGCCCCTTCTTCCCGTGTATGGTTCACTTCATTTTGCTTTTGTTTCTTTCTAGGCTGCTAAATTGACGTCAGTATTAAAGAAAGTCTTAGAAATTACAAAGTGAGTATGAGTTACAGTTTGCAAGTGTTATGTTCCCTGATGTGAAAGTTGATATCATTCTGCTTCTTGTCAAGGATGACTCATTTCTAAATAGTAAATGCTTGTATTTTGGCATGTTATCTGTAAGCAGAGGGATGGGAATAGGAGGAGGATGGTAGGAAAGAAAGTGGTCCATGTTGAAGACAAGAGTTTCAGGGTTTGATATTAGAGACGTGGATGTGGCTTCTTCCTTGCTCAAAGCACTTTGTGAGGCTACAGCAGTATTGTTTTATTGCTGTTGTAATTCAGCACTTCACAACAGCCGTGTGGTTTTGGGGGGGTTCTGTAGTCTACAGGTGCAGATATAAGGCACTGAGGAGGCTTTCCTAATGTATTTCCTCAACTTTCGCAGGACAAGCCATGTATGTCTGCCGTCAGAGGAGGGCTGGGTGCAGTTTCTCACTGGTGCAGTAGATCACAACATGGACAAAATCAAGAACTTCACACAGGGTGAACTTTAGCCCTCCTACATCAACATGTGTTGTGCCACTGGCTCTGGCATATGCTTTCCCAGTAAATCTGTCTGGCCATTCTCTAGCTATAGGAGAATGATGAGGACAGTTCTTTTAAGGGATAACTTTACTGTCTCTTGGCAGAAGATTCCTAAGTTTTCCAAGGGAGAAGTCACCCTTTGCTATTGCAAAAACTGTTACTTTTGTTTGGACTCCGTGAATGATGCAGTGCTGCATCTTAATGCTGTGAATGTGCCCCATTCTTCAATGTTACAGCTACTATGGGGTACAAAGAGCAATAAAATGTTAGATTTGCATGGGTGGCTTTATCTGTTTTCATGTGGCAGGATATACACAGAAGGAATGACTCTTGCTTCTTTTACAAGCCACCAAATGAACCATTAAAGTAAATGCAGCAATGTTCCTGCTTCCTTTCAAACTTTAGGGAAGAATGAATGATCTCTCTTTTATTCGCTGAGAAAGCAGTAGAAAATATTATTTACTGCTTTGCCAACTTCACGGACCTGTAGAGGTGAGTGCATCTCTAGAAAAATGCAACATCTATCATCACCTTAAAGTTCTAAGTTAAGCTTTTTTGCCATGGATAGGAGAAGAATTGGCTAAGCAGTGGTAGGTTCAGCAAGTATGCATGGTGAGAAACACAGTATCTGCTTAAACATTTTGCCTATCTTTGTCACAGAAAGGTTCAACTTAGAAGACCTGAGAGCAGACATAGTGGCAGATGAGACAGAGTTGAGTTTGAACAAAATAATTAAAGTCAAACATGATTTTAAGTATGACTTTAATTAAACTGTTAACATTTATGCTTGTCTACATTCTAGTAAGTTTCTTTTATGGAGAGAGCCTACCTTATGTTCATGGCACAGATTGTGACCACCCCTTTTGAAAAGGGGATAGCAGGACCTGTTCTGAGTTGAGTGTCAGGCAGCTACAATGTTGAAACTTTTGTAGCTCTTCAAGTTCTGGAGTTGAATGCAGTCCAGACATGCAGTGAGTCTTCTGGGCCCTGCCTGGGTGGGGGTGAACGGGATATGAAGCTTTTGAATGCTTGTAGGCTGCACAGAGCCCAGCCTGGAAGGCAAGGAAGGGAGATGATAAAAGAAGTGTAGCTCTTCATATTTCTAGTTCCCAGGGCCTGGGAGATGCATTTGCTAGACAAGAGTGTGATGCAACACCCCCCCCCCCAAAAAACAAACAAACAAACA
The DNA here is from genome assembly GCF_003343005.1 of Rhea americana. Classification (NCBI taxonomy): domain Eukaryota; kingdom Metazoa; phylum Chordata; class Aves; order Rheiformes; family Rheidae; genus Rhea; species Rhea americana. The sequence goes on along the minus strand of NW_028186591.1, from coordinate 72,874 downwards.
AACAAACAAACAAAAAACCTGTCATTTAAGCAACCACTTTGGAATTCTGATCTGATAGCATTTTGGGAGGGAATTGTGGCAGGAGGGTTGAGCTCCACATGGAGACACCTAGGGTTATTTTGTTTCACTACAGTTTCTGGAGAGAAATGTTGCTTTTTCATGTGGAGAAGAGCATGCCTCTTTTGGTGAGTTTTGGCTAAGTCAGATTTGCCTGGTTCTCCAGCAGAGAAAGGGGGGAGATGGCTAAAACCATAGCCAGGGACTGTTCGTGTTGCTGGCTGTGGGTACTGGGTGGAAATGTATGTATGTCACAGTATGGTTTTACCTTACTTAAAGATGTTCAGGTGGCTAGAGAAACAGCAAATAATTTCTGAATTGTATGGCTTAGTTCAGTGGTCTGTAACTATCTTATTTAATGTGCATATACGCCTAGTTCTTAGTGTCATGGTACTTTGTTGTTATGCTTTATGTTGGCAGGGGGCTTCCCTTCTGCTGTCTAGGACTTAGGGGCTGGAGTTTTCACAAATGTCGTACTAGCTTCAACGTCTGTATTAAACATCTGTTTAAAGTTCTGGTCTCTGCCTTTTCTCTTTTTCAGTGTGACTGAAATATCCTGCATTATCTGTAAGTAATGAAGGGAGTGCCTGTGGCTATTAGCTATAGCGGTCTCTTCCTGCCTCCTTGTTGGCTGTTTATTTTGGGGGACAACCTTTCCTGTACAGGGGTTTCTAGCCACTATTGTGTCTATTTTTCCCTTTATCATTCTTAGGTCAGTCAGTTGACACTCACCTGTACTTCCTCTCTCTGTAAATGAGCCCTCGTCCTGCAACCAGAATGACACACTTCTCCAGATGTTCGGTGAGAGAGTTCAGGAAACTGATCTCTGCTGTGGTTGGCTGGTACTGTATTATGTTTTCTGGAACCTGTTAGAGAAGGGAATGAGTCAGAGCTGAGAGAAGGAAAGAGAAACTTCTGGGATTTAAAAGGAGAGAAGTGCTTTTTTTGTGGCAAAGGTCTCAGCCTGCGCTGCTGGTGACCAAAAGAGGTAAAGTCCAGATTACTGTCTTCTGAATTACGATTCTCTCCTGTGGTTTCCTACTGCAGCCTCAGACTTCCAGACTGGGGAGTGAATTAAGAATCACCAAAGTTTCCCTATACTCACACATGAACAAGCTAGAAGTGGGAGCACTGTATGCAACAGTGCATCCTAACGCATCTCTTCCCAAACTGGTAACTTAGCACTTTGAAAGAAAACAACATGAGGACAGCCACCTCTCTGCTCAGCCCAGCAGATTTTTTTTTTCTTTATGGAAGCTGTTTTCTTGCTGCTGCTGTAACAGAATGACAGATTGATCTAACCTCAATAGTGAGAGGGGGGTTGCAAATGCTGATCTCTTCCTGGGCAAAGTATATATAGAAGGAGTCTTCATCTCTCAGCATGGCAGTCAGCCTAAGCAGATGGCTCTCTCCCACGTCTTTTCTGTACTGTGAGTAAGGCACAGAGACCTGCAGTGTGTTAGCTGTAATAAAGAGTAGTGAGATACAGATGACAATGCAAGTGATGGTATGTTCAGCCTAGTCTTAGCCTGCATAGCTCCCCAAAACCTTTTTAATAGTCAATATTGTACCAAAACTGCTGCAGCCATTTAAATGTTAAGTGTTTCCAACTGGATATGTAAATTCAAAATCTTTAAGGTGTTCAGACTGCATGCRCTGCAGTACTGTTTTCCTCTGCCAAGGTGATTTGAATCACTGGCAACCAGTTATCTAGCCAGCCTTTTGTAAGCTTATGGCTAAGTGCATTTTTCCTTGACTGAGAGGACTTTATATACTTTTCTGGCTGTTCATTCAATAGAGTCCTTACCTTCTTTGCTTTTGAGGATAAAATTAAACTTTTCCTTCCAAAGCTGGGTAATGGGTACACCATTATAATATACAGATTGGACCCCGAGTACCAGGTGCACAGCTTTTTCTCCACCACTGTGGTTAAACACTTTAATGGAAAGTGGGACATCCTGTCCCAGTAGCAGAGAATTCTCAGATTGGAGGTCGAYAAAAAGGTTAACTGGCTCCTCAAGGGCAGTAGGAATGGAACTAAATTCTGTTTTGCTGTTGCTGCAAGTTTTCTCAGTTTTCTGTATCTTTTTATAGGCTTTCTCAAGTGCCTCTTTTTCTTGAAGAGAACCTATGACAAAAAAAGGGAGCACGCAACATGTTAGTATTCTTTCCTTTTTACTGGTGTAAAGAGCTGAATGCAGAAAGATGGCAGTGAATTATCCTGGCAGTGTTGTACACAACGGTTTCTAAGAGATCAGATAGTTATGCCATTGGGTTTCTGGTTGTAGCWCTTTAAGGATTTAAGGATTTTGGCTGACTGGACATCTGGATTTGCCTGAAAAATTCTAACTTGGGAAGATTTGTAATATTTTTTTGAAGCAGTTTGCTGCTAACATCTATCAGAATAAAAGGGACAGCTGGAAATTGTAATAACTTAAGATGCTACAGCAAGCTTTGCCAGAATTCATTGCTTGAGCAGTATTATGTTCTCCTGTGATGGAAGGAAACACTATATCGTAGGCTATGATGAGATGGTAGAGTTGGATSTGGAGAGCAGGCCTCAGTAATAGATTCTGATGGGGGAGTAACTTTTTGAGAGGRATTTGGATAATATCTGGGAGCAGAGCATTCCTTTTCAGAGAGCTGGAATCTGAAATAAAGGTACTGGGAGGTGAGTGTAAAGAACTCTTACTCTGCAGATAACAGAAATCAGGAGAGAAGGTTTTGCCAAACAGGGAAGTGCCTGGTGGATAAAAAGCCTCTCGTGACCTACTAGAGAGCTGGWTACCGTAATTAAGGAGGACAAAAATTGGGGTTATGATCTGTGCTTTCATTCTGCAAGCAGCAAGAGTAAGGTGTTCCTTTGTCATTCAGGAAGGGGAAATAATGAGAAGTGGATGGAGTTGATGCTCTGATACAGGCTTGCATTATTGTCCCTGCCTTTTCACTTTTAACTCTGGTGGGGATGTGTTCAGCCTCTTGCCCACCCTGTACCTTCAGGATGCTTGTAGTTGTGTGTGATATCCTCACAGCGTTCACTGCCTACACTCTTGGTGCTGATGTTATTGCCAGTGTACTTTGTGCAACCGAGAGCTGGCTTGAGGATGTTACTTGCTTTGTGTATCCAGACCTGGCGCTTAGCATTTATGGCAGCAAAGAAGTAGCAGACATCATAATCCACTTCTGTGTCCCCTTCCTTGATGGCTTGAACAGGGGCTGGCCCGCAGAAGGATGCACCTGACAAGAAAAAGTAGTCAAGTTAGAATCATATGGCTTACCAACTAGGCCCATGCTATAAACGTAGGCCCATACTGGGAGTGTAGAAGTATCTAGGTTAGGAGGACATCAGGGAGCTGTGCTGTGATGGAGCCCTTAGGGCTCCCCAGGCTGTCCAAACTGAACAGATCAATGATGATTAATTGCTCAAAAGTACATAGGATGAGTCCCTGTCTTTTTATGCATCCTCCCACAGGTATTTGGAGAAGGGAAGGATATTGAATTACTTTATTCCACTCTTCTTTCCCTCAAGTCTAGCTTTGATACATTACCTGTACTCTTCTCCTGGCAGGTGGCATCCAGTGCCTGCCACCCGCTGTACTCTGGTAGCAAGTCCCTTCGAACTATCCAGCATTCATTCCAAACATGGAAGGTCCTGTGAGAGACACCATCACCAGCTTATACTGAGGATTGAGCTGAATCACTGTCAGTTAATACTTCTTTTAAAGAGCTCAGTGCACACTGGGGAGGCTAAAGGCCATGTTTTTTGACACAAATAGAGTTTCTGCAGCTGGACTGGGCAATTATTCTTTCTTTATGAACCCTAGGAATAGGGCATTCTTGAATTTTTATTGCTGGGATTTCTCAAGAACAGATCAGGTAGACTGGCTCCCAGCTGTGCTGTCTCCCACCCATCTCCCTGCAACTGTTTGCCTTTTTCCCTTCTCCACTTCCTAAACCCAGAGATTGTCTCAAACTCTTGCTTGGCCCATGCCATGTTTTCTCACCAGACACGGGCACTCTTCTCGTGCATCAACAGTGTCCCATCTTCATCATAATACTCGTCCACTCTCAGATTGYTGTTAGTGTTGTGAGCCCACGTGAAGCCTGTGACCACCCTGGTGGGAATTCCTAGGCATCTCAGAACTGTGCAGAGGAAAGAGTCGTGAATCAGTTATGCATCCTGCTGTATCTCAGCTGATAAATATAGAGCCTGTTTTGGTACTAGGCGTACTGGAAGTGGCACCAGGCCTGCAGTCTGAGCTTTGCAAGAGGCACTGCCTCTTCAAGAAGGAAGCCGTCACAGGTGCATTTAGTGAATGGTGTGTAGTGACACTCTTATAGCCTAAAGCTAGCAATGCTGAGTATTGATGATGAGTAGAGATTATGGAGGAGACACTGAGGATCTGTCTTTCACCTAAACATTAAAAGTTGTGTCACTGGGATCCTTGTTAATCCAGGAATTTAAGTGTAAGCTAGAGGTTCTGTGGACCAAAGGAGACTTCTCAACACATATAAGTCTCTGAACGACAACTGTACCTGAACACATGACTGCAGCAAACACCCAGCACTGCCCATAATGGACAGGCTTGCACTGCGATGCAGCCCACTGACGGAGGATGGGGCTGCTGCCCAGCCATTTGGAAGGGTGTGTCCCATCATAGTATTCCCCTGTCTTGCATTCTGTCAGGATTCCTCTAAGCTCATCACAGTTCAGCTTCAGGAAAGAAGGAGAGAAAGATAGATTAAGGAATTGCCTCTCTTTAGTAGATAAAACTCATCCCATTTGATGAAGCTACTCTCAATGCAGCTGCAACTAAAAGGATTTTTTTTGTGCAAACATAAAAATTGTGGCTGGGCATAGCGGGTGAGGTCTTCTGTGAGATTTGTTCAGTGAGTGTGCTGTCACTGCTAAGAAACTCCTGCAGCCTTATGTATTTGCTGCATGGGTGACAGGAAGGGCTAGAGATGGGAGATGTTGCTTGGAACAGCATGGGGCTGGCTTAGCTCTTTGGTCAGTGGGTTGCCATAAACTGGGAACGGGGAGACTCTAGCCTTTGCTCTGCATTTGAGTCTTCTCTGCTAGGATCAGGGMTGCTGTCTGCCCTCCTTACCATGGCAGCAACTGTGCGACAGACATAGATAGGGTTCTTGCGCTGGGTGTGATTCTTGTCTTGGTGTTCAGCTACATCCAGCATTGTGAAGCAGATGTCTATAATATCCTTCTCAAACTGAAACAAAAACACATCATCTCAGAAAATCTGGCCTGAATGTTTATTCTCAGGAGTCCTTGCAAGGGGTTATAGCTGTGCAGTTACTTCTCCCTTTTTGCTGATACTCTGGTACAAGTGGGCTGTGGAGGAGAGCTCCAGGCAGAGATCTGGAGGGGGAACACAGCATACTAATTGCAGACCTACAGCTTTAGTGAAGAAAGGTGGGAAATGCCTTAGTATGATGCTGCCTCCCCTAATTGAGGGGAATTCATGCTTTTCTAGAACATTCTCGGGGTTAGCACAGAGGTGATCTGGTGGCGCTGAAGTGGAATGGAAACCAGGCCTCATCACCGACTAGGTCAGATAACCTTGAGCAAGTTGGAAAATCCCCTTGTCCTCACTTTATCTGTAAAATACTATCTCCARACAGTATTCCTGAGCTCTGTAAAGTGCATTTATAACTATTGATGAGGGGGAAGTGTGTAAAGTGCAGATATAAATCAACACCCCCTCTACATAAAGGGCAGCCTGAGAAGGTAGCTAAAATTACATATGCTGGGTTCTGGAGCTTCATATGCAGGTCTCCATTCTTGTACACAGTCTTGTACACAGATAATGAGCGCTGAGGGCAAGTTTTTTTCATCAAAGGCATTGTATGGAAACGAGTAGCACTCTATACACTCAGGAGATCTGCTCTCTTCCTCTGCTTGTGGCTGTAAGAGGTTTGATATGCCTGTGCTCTCTTACCTGACTGAAGTCCCAGGGTTGTGCCAGAATTGCATTTTCAGTCCCTCCGTAGATGATACCATCTTGGTTTAGGATGTACTCCTGCCGCTGTGCTTCATTACCCAAGAACACTTCATCATCTAGATGGGGGTTGGGGGTGGGGAGGAAACAGGAGGAAAGCTTTTCTGGTCTCAGATGCAATTACATCTCTGTTCCATTAGCAGATTTCACTGTGCTTAGGCAGTCCCTATCTGAGGGAAAATGTCACTGATTCTGAATCGGACAGGAAAACTATTTCATTGCAGTTTCTCTCTGTCCAGTCCAAAATGTTCCTCCAGCCCTAGGCTGCTGTGCTAATCAGCTCTTTTACTGTCCTAGCTGTTGACTTCTCTGTACCTAAGAACAATACAGCGGCCTTGATCAGACCAATTATAATTTTGACTCATCTTTAAATCTTTATTTTAGGAAACTGAGATTATCAAACGTTTTTTTACCTTAACAGGAGAACAGGGTGCTGACAAGAGGGCAGGAGTGCTGAGGCAGGCAGTTTTGAGCTGTACTAGGCCCTACCTCTTTCCTGAGGTGCTGTGAGAAGCAGGGCAGAAGTAGAGGGGAACACTAGATGAACTGGCCTCAACGTCTCCCAGCAATGTGCTGGAGCTCAAAGCTGTTTATGTGAAATAACTGATCCCAGCCTGCCTTTACGTTGATGACCACATACCTTGGCACCAGGGATTAAAGAGAAGGGTGAAGCTGCCCAGCAGATGATAAGATTTGGAGGCACGTAAGAGCAAAGCATACTGGCCAATGGCTGCGTTGGCAGGTGTGTTCACAGAGATGGTCCAGGAGCATGAGTCCTGCTCCTCTAGTGCTGCACTCCACTGCTTTTGATCTCCCAGGATGGAGATGGGGAATTCAATCTGGGTTTCATCTGCTTTGGATGGATGGGATCCTGCGGCCAAAGGCATCTGGTTATGTTTACTTCAGACATGCATCCCAACCCCYTGCAAATTGCTGAGACCATATCTAGATCTGGGGCTGTAGCTCTTCTTTTATGTGGGAGACTCTTAATCCTTTAGCAGCTTAATACTGCTGTCTTAGCCCCTAGAGAATCTTCCTGAGGCTTGTGCTGGAGTCAAGCCTGCTTGTTTGAAAGTGGAACGTGTACTTCATAGATTTGTAGAAACCAGGAAGAGCCACAGTGGTGCAGACCTACTGCTCCTGGGAATCAGTATCCTGTGACAAAAGCCACAGCCAAGTGCTCGGATTGTGGTAGAACAAGTTGGGAGCAAATGGTGCTCTGTCTTGAGGGGCCTCACTAGGAAACATTCTGTAACAGAAGACGTCTGTAACAGGATAGCTGAGTTAGAACATTCCTAAACAAAAAGCCAGGAGTGAGAAAAGTCCCTGTGAGACCTCTTGCATCATTGAGCTGTGAACCTGCATTGACTACTGTGCTAGAATGTCTTTTCTAGAAAGACATCTAGTCTTGACCCTGCCTGCCAGTCCCAGCAGCAGGAGACTCTACTATGGTTTAGATAAAGTTCATTTGCCTCACTTCTAAATGTGGACACATCTGTCTGGCTCTAAAGGTGGCTCTCGCCACCAGCTCTGTTCTTCAGGTTGGTGGAGCACTGGAGCTGCAATAGGCACGATAATGGTGTTACCTGTCTGTACTATGAGGAAGGTTCTCTTCAGCTGCTGCAGGTAGTTGTGTATAGGAGCTGTGAAGCTCACAGTGATGCTGAATGGCTGCCCCCGCCTCACCACAAGCCTGTCAGTGCTGATTTCTTTTGTGTGGTGATTATTGTTGTTCACTGCAATCTTGAAATCACATTTTTTGTTGCTCAGACCTGTAGCATGAGAAGAGCAAGTGAGCTTGGGATTTTGTGAGCTGCTCACTCTCTACCCCTGAGCTTCATCGTGAGACACACAACAACAGCTGATGTTTCCACTCAGACATTACCCCCTTCTTCCCCAGTGACTGTAAGGGCCTTCCCTCTAAGCTTGGTTGTTCAGGTGTCAGGTGGCTAATGAGCTGCCTTTGCTTATACCTTAGCATCATTAAGCGAACAAAGGAAATACGCAAAAGCACCTTCTACCCAGCCAAGTACGTAGAACAGATCTGACCGTTCAAATGATACAGAGGTTGTGGTTAGCACTGAGCATGCACTGTAATTACACCTGCAGTCTTACACAGTGCAGTCAAGGGCACCACTAGCATGCAAAGCAGCTTCTTTCCATGGGGAAACATGATTGAATTTGTGCACTGCAGATGAGGTGTTGCACCCGACCAGCCATGTGCATGCAAGGTCTTCCAGCACTTACTGTATTAGGTATGTGTGATATTCACCAAAAAGCAGCAATTGATGTAAATTTCCCAGCTGGAGAAAAAGCAGTGTTGCTGCACAGTTCTGGAGCTATAATGGACTGCAGCAAATCAGATACCAGTCATTCCCTATTTGCATCACATTGGTTGGTAGTCTTGCACCCAGAGATGGTAGAGGCAGAAGAGTTACTCCTATTCCTTCCATCTCCTATGTATATAGCAGCCTCTGTCCAGCACCAGAAGAGAGCAAAAAAGATCGTTCATAATTTCAAGTGACCTATTCTTATCTCCTTTCATGCTCAGTGGCTTTAGCATGATCATATACTTGTATTTGTCTTCTGGTTTGATGTTCTTAATCATTCCAGGTATCTTTCTGACAAGCAGATGACAACCTGTTTTCTTTCAGTCTTGCAATTATCTTGACTTCAGTCATCTCTCCAGCTCCCAACTCATTAGTGAGGTCATTGAGCCTGTGGATTGTAACTGCTGCCCCTTATATGTATATCCTGTCATCTACCTTCCTTCCCTGACCAAGGCTTCTCCCTTTGTTCCAGCCAATAAGTAAAGCAAACAAACAAACAAGCAAAAAAAACCACCACCACCACCACCAMCAACAACAAAAAATCCACAGAACATTCACCTGCTGTATAAAGCCACAGCTGCTACTTTTTGTAATTTTTGGTGGTTTGCTCTCTGCTCTGGCCTAATTTGCCTTGTCGTCTGCATTGATACCTTCTCCCATTACTGCTTGTCCCTTCTGTGTTGGTTATGAGTGTCCCGCTGAACCATGTGCTTCATTGCATTTTTCCCATGTGAATTCTGTCATGCATAGTTTTCCATGACTGATTCTGTTCTGGCTCTCAAGTCCCTTTAGTGCTGTCCCAGGTCACAGCCCTGCACCAGTTTAATCTTTACAGAGCCAACTCTGACCTCCTTTATTTTCTTCTTTCTCTGTGGTGAAAATGTCTATTCTGGCTAACTGCAGTATGGAACCTTGATCTTGTACTTTCTCTACCAGTGAGAACACCTGGTCATCTCCATGGTCCAATTTTGTAGTCTGCCTTACCTCACCCCCTTCCCCATATTAAGGACAACTCGCTTGCCCTTTCTTCCAAACTCTTACAGGTCTGCCTTAGCTGCCTCTTACCACTATTCCCAAACTCTTCTTGGTCACTGAGACCAATTTTTGTTTGTTTCCCCTTTATGAGCAGTCTTCTGCCTGAAATGACCTCCCTCAGCTTAACAGTACTTTCCTGGCCCTGCCCTTTAAGAAGCTCACCTCTTCTACAAGCCCCATGAACAATGCTTTGGGCAGGGACAGTTTTTCTCTTGTACAGACAACTGGCAAATACTTGAGGCTAATCGAGGTGGCTTTTGCTCACCTTGGTCCATGTCTGGTTCACTGGTCCTGTGGAAGTTTTCAGCTTCTGCTCGCCGTCGTGGGCAATGGCTCTTTCCTTCAGCTTTCTCTAAAAATAATCCACTTACAAAGTTGTTTACTCGGTTTCCTTATACAGAGTGGGACATGATGTTGCCACCTCTCCTTCAGCTTATCTTGCTGACCTGCTGTGCAGAATTTGAGAAGGACTCTTATCTCTCAGACCACTTTAAAGAACAGAAGGGCTGACTTTTCCTACCTTCATATGGGGATATGCTRCAGTAGGATGTGAAGCTTTTAAAGCCAGACAGTGACAACTTCTTCAAACAGCTGGGGATCAGCAAGCTCAGAAGAGGAAATGCAAATCTTAACTTGGCTCTAAGCGGTGCATAGAATGTACTTCAAATATTATTGAAGAAGTCAAAAAGCCAATGTATCCACTATCTTTGTGCCTAATTTCAAAGAGTGGAACCACCTCAAAATGAGAAAAGATGTTAAAAGCAACAACTAAAAAGTGTGAAATGTCTGTAGCATAATGCAGACTATTTAAAAACATCAAACCAAAGACTTGGACTAAATACTCTGTGACTCTTGAAGTTACTGTAAAATAAAAGAAAGGTCATTGCATGAATGACTAATTGGTCAAAAGATAAGAAACAAGACAGCAGAAATAAACAGGTTCCACTGTGGAGAGGGTCACGAGTAATTTTGCAGAAATCTATGATCTTTCACAAATTCGTGAATTGTTTTAAAAACCCATAAAAAATGAGGTGGCGAAGCTTGCTCAATTTTTCTGAGTAGTAAAGACGAGGGAGGCAGCTTTGAAGTACTTGTGGAGGAATTTTTGRTTTTGAATGTCTAGGCCATAAAACAGCAAGCAGAGATCAATGTAGACACATGTAAAATAGAAAAAAAGGGACCCTAATCTTACAAAAACCGTGATGCATTCAGTGGAAACTGTAGCCATGCCAGGATGAGATTTTGGATATACTACAAAACCATTGCAAAATCTGATCCAGTGAGCTTGGCATTTTTCTTACTATTTGCATATTAAACTTTACAATTGTGTGCTTCTGTGTGTCAGTTAAGCTAAATGCAAACTTTCTTAGTTTTAGTAATTTACAGCTTTAGTTGTAAAAATTTACTTAGATTGCTTTGATTTTTTTAGTAAGCGAAACTAATGGAGATTACCAGATTTGCAAAAATTAGGAGACAGAATGGAGAAATGGACCAAAAAAAATTATGTGAGATTCGTGTCAACAAATTCTTATATCTCAATTATATATGATTTTAATCTGTATTTTGGACCTCGTTTATATAAATAGAAGTAAAGAGTATATAATCACTGAATCACATTCTTTCAGTGTATTAAATTGTCTAAACATAAGCCCGTTGGTCATTTTCAAAACTCTGTTTTTCTTGTGTAATCAGTCATTCCACGTACACCTTTGTGGAATATGTGTTTAYGTACCTTCTGTCTTGGTTTAAATACAGTCAGGTATTTATCCCATCACCATTCCCTTGTAATGAATGTATATATATTGACAGTGCCATCTCTTGGTCAAATTAGCAACTGCAGTTAGTGATGGCTAAGTTGGATGCACTGCTGAATACTTTGAATAGAGAACTATTTATTGTACCTTTGTATCTTTCATTACACCAAAAAGGAGCTAAAAAAGGAAATCTATTGAAAGTCTAAAATACACAAAAGTCTTCCATACGCAATGCTCAAGTGCTTTTACTACCCTTCCATTTAGTGAAAATGTTAAATTCTGATTTGGATATTTGAGATTTCCCATCTGAGATGTCAAAGAAACAGGAATTGGCCATTACAGAGGTCAAAACACTTCAGGAAGTGCTGAGATCTACTTGAGAATTGCCTCTATTTTTCTCTGGAATGTGAGGTTCTCATATTTTGGTTTCTTTAATTTTTGTCAGTTCATTCATCTGTCAGTTCAAAAACCATTTGTTTCGCAAAACATAAAGGAAAGACCATAACACTGTCTGATGGTACTAAAACGCTGCAGCAACTTCTTTATCTTGCAAATGTAACTGCACTGTCAAAAAGTTGGGTTTGGACTGGTTCAGCTATTTTGTTATATGCAACCAGCAACCTGCATCTCTCTATACAGGCTTACTGAACTTTTAAGTGTGTTGATAGATATTTCCAAAGTATACATAGAAGTATTTTTGTTCCTTAAATTTTGGTGGTGAAAATGTGGTTACAACAATACTGTGGAGTAACATTTCTTCTATACATTTGGTGCAACTGTACTCAGAGTTGTGGATGCATGTTCCCCTCCTGTGTTACTCATTGCCTAGCTTCAGTACAATACTTTCTGCTGACAGTGATACATTCTGTGTCAGGAGGTGGGGAAGTTAGCAGTCTTTCAGATACAATGATAGATGGCTTTACCATGTGGCTTCTCCAGAGGTTTTGCCCTAAGATCCTCCAGCAAAGTTCAGGCTCTTCAGAAGAATATTTTTAGTCTAAACTGCAAAGAGCAAATTCATTAATCTTTTAACTTATTTTATCTTACAGATTTGTTTTAAGGATGGTTATTTCATTTTCTTTTCACATGGTCATTAATTCTGTGTTTCTGGCTCCAAAAAGATAGAACACTTTCAGCAGGAACTACTGACCTTTGCTGGAGCTCCAGGAACAGCATGTGCTACAACATTCTTTTGAAATTGCTGTGTTTAGTTCTCCCCTGGAAAATCAACCCTTCCATTCAGCCTTTCACACTGACCTCTACATTTCAGACTGGTACCAGGTTTATTATTCAGGCTTCCTTTTAGTCAAGCAGTCTAAGCAAGTACCCTACCGCTTGCATTGAGAGCTCATTGAGAGTATTCCAGTCCATCGTATTCCACAACATTGTACAGTACGGTTGCCATCTGTCAACATAATCTGCTTGTGCATTTAACACACGTTAAGTGATGCTTCTGATACGTATCATTACTTGTCAAACTACAGTTTTAGCCAGAGCAGCACTTTGCTTATGCTAATTTCAGCTTCTGAATTCAAAGCTGCAGTATCATTAACACCAGCATTAGCATGTTTAACATTGCGTGCACACAACCTGTGAGACCAGCTGCATGAAATCCCTTCTTTATTGTAATGATTCAGTAACAGTTAATATTCATTCAACCACAATTAACTAAGCCCAAACCTGTACTTGTCTCTAAACTTCAGCAAAAGCATAAGCATGTACAACTTGCCAGACTGGATCAGAACAAAGATTCATCCAATCTGATGTCTTGCCTCTGACGGTACACAACACAAGATGCCTCAGAAGAGTGTGCATGAGCCTGACCCTAGCAAATAAAGCATTATCTCATATTATATGATTTTCAAGATTGACTATCTCAGGATATTCAAGATTTAATTTCACTATGAGAATACTTGTTAATTATAAATATTCTTTGTAGTAGTCCCTTCCTGTGTGCTTTCTGGTCCAACATCTAATTAAGTGGAAATCGTAGAAACACATGGTGCTGTAATCCCAGCTGAGCTGTTTCTTTATGCTGAGATGTCTTTCTTCACTTGATGCAGTTGATGTAAAACTCTGCATAGTGTATAATGGAGATTGCATTTCCACTGTGCATTTACCAAGACGAATTTCACTGATTGTTGTATTGTCACCTGTTTTGCCTTGCCGAGCCTATCTGAAGTTCCTCATAGTTTTTTGGCCCCAAGTAATTTAAATGGCTTTATGTCATGAGTGGATTTTGTACCCTTTTTGCACTCACTTCTTGCATTGCTTCTTCTGAGTGACCCCGTTCAAGTCCTTTGAGAGTCTAGATAAACTCTTGTCACTTTTTGTATCCACTACATCCCTGACATGCTCTCCGAAGTCTAAAATAAAAGTGATGCATAGTATCCTTTGAAGTACCCATCCTGCCCAGATCTTACTGTGTTATTTGGATAGTTTTTTGTGATTCTTGTTGTTTTACAGGTCCAAACATACATCTATAAAATTCTACATTATCCTTATTGTCTTTAAAAATAGAAGCTTTAAATGTTACAATAGCATCGTTAATAACTGGATCTCTTTCTAATGTGGTGATCAAAAATATGGACAGCTATGTTTGCCTTTTTTTGATGTCAGCATTTCCAACTCTGACATGATACATCCATGAATTAGATGTGAGTTTTACTCTTTGGTGGAACTTCTTGTCTCTTTTGAGCAACAAGAAATGTGTGCACTGTGCCTTTTGTTTTATCTTTTGTAGTGAGCAGCATCCTCCACATTCGATACATGAGTATGATAGATGCTGAGTGCTAAAACAATGCACCTTTGGTGACAGGCAAAACATCCCAGTGCTTTGAAACTACCAACTATGGCTATTTCTGATTTTTCCTTTATTTTTATTTATTTTTTTTTTTTAGTGTAAAGGGTAAACATTTAGTTGATTGCCTGAATCAAGGTCCTAGAAGCTTAGATCAAGAGAACGATGTGGTGGGGAGAAACATTCGCCATTCCAGTGACCTTGATGCTAATGTCTTTCAAGACCTAAGTCCTGAAAGTATGACTGGGTCATTTCAGCTAGCACTTGCTTGATATTTTTGAGTGATCAGAATGGAATGAGGGCTGGGTCAGCCTCTGTATTCTCAGTTTTGAACTACATATTTGTAAAGAAAATGCCAGATTTTATTTCACCARCTCCTATTGACTACTGACTAAGGGCTATGTGAAGATTGTAGGTTTGGTAAAGCTATTTAAATCCTGCCTTGGGTACCTAAACATTTTTATCTGTAACAATCACTCTGTTAATTGAACACTTGTCTCGCGTCTGGCACTGGCCAGATCKGTGTATATTTTGATACTGAGACTGAACTGGGTGTGGTTTGTGAGAGCTGACACCCTGACAACTTGCCAATCCCAAATGTTGCAAAGCACAAACTTTAAGGCTGATTTTTCTTTGAATAAGAGGCTTCCTCTAAAAATAGTTAATTCAGATGAAACTATATCTAGCTGTTGTAACAAACAATGTGTCTCAACTGATTTCCTGGATTATATTTTAAAAGAAATACCTAAGAATTTGAATAGCATGGCTATACTATGCATTAAATGTAATAATAGTCTGCATTCTTGCAAAATTGAATGATATTTAGTGAATATAATCACTACCTCAAGGCCTTTTCTGAGGCTTTAGAAAAGAGTGGAATACCCTGGCTTTCCAAACCCATGCAAGACTTAATTAATGGGCACAAAGCTACATATTCCCCTCTCCTTTGCCTGGAGAAATCTGAATTCCTATGCGTGTGTGTCTGTGTGTATATGTGTTTGCCCTTTGCAGTTTTCATTCCGGTCTCTCTGGGCTGACTAGTTCTGACAAGCTTTAGAATCCCTTGTAAGGATATATGTGGGTGGCAAAACATTGTAATCGATGTAATAAAACTGGAGTTCACATGTTTTGAAAATTTTGCTGGCTTTAAGTCAAAGAAATTTAAATGAGATCTCAGATTAATCTGTATCACAGAGTCAGTCTGACACGTTATTTCTGGRGGCAGTTGAAACTGCATTCCTTTGCAGTGCTAGATGGTGCCAGGAGGAAAGGGGCAAATTGTCTCTTAGAAACATTCAAGTCTCTGCTATTTTGGTTTGTTAAACTCTCCAAGGCATGCACACACTGCTGGRATTTAGATACCAGTGCCATAATGTCTTCCTCACAGGGGAAGATGATGACCTACTTAAGCAGCTTTGTGGAATGAGGATGTATGACTGTTAATTGTGAATTTGCATACATAGTTCCGGTCATATGTCATGTCCTGAGCCTTCTCCTCTGATCTGCTTTCTGAGCATTTCTGGAAGTATTACCAAGTATCTGACTTTTAGACAGAAAAATCAATCTTATTTTTCTATCTGCTTGGTGATATATGYATACGAGGAAACAGAGGTGGAACTTTTTCTGACATAAATTGCAAGGGTGGATACAGTAGTTTTACAAAAGATACAGATGAAGAGTTGGATGAAGTGTTTGATATTTTACAGCAAGTATAGATAGGTAAAAACCTTGAAGGTAGTACCAGTATAGTAGAAAAATACATGTCATAGGCTGCTGTTTCTAAAGTAGTTTCTTATGCAAATTCGGCTGATTCTCCACATTTTATCGCAAGAATTTTCTGATTGGAGCCAAGTAAAAGCACCCAACCCCTCTCCCCAGCCCCATCCTCCCAAATTTTATCAAAGTGCATTATTCTAAAATAATTAGAATCAAGGCATTAACTGATTACCTTTGKTTGGTTATGGCTTCTGATCACTACTATGCTCTGTTAGTCCTAGAATGCATTTGGACTAACAGGGGATGAGATTACAAAGCTAGGGAGCATTCTAAAACGGGACACTACACAAATTCATTTTTTCTTTGGGAAATTGCTCATGTTTAGGCTAGCAAACCTTTTATAAATGCTCCAAAGCAATCTCTGCAGTTCCTTCTAAATAAGATACAGTACAAACTACATTTTGGGGTCCCTTGGTCTGAACAAATAGGCTAGTTCAGTCAGCTCTTCCTGTAGTAAGTCTTCCAAATTGGTACCTTTACCTTGTCTGTCATGTATATTTAAAATGCAATAAAACATTGCAGTCATTCCAGTTGGACTTACATACTTGTGCTGAGCTGTGCTCAAGTTAGAGAAAATATTTTAGTAATAGAAAATATTTATGTCATTTCTGTCAACAGAGCAGTGTAGGTATGAATTTTGGCTTTGTCTGAAACTTCTTCCAGAGCTATTTGGCAAAACTGAGGTCCTAAGTTGGCAGAATGTTGGGAAATTTAGTTATTCATTATATCAGCTCATTAAAACTAGTAAACCAGAGTACAAACCTTTTCTTACTGCCTCTTTTAAAAGAGTGCAGTGTATATCTGTAAAGATTATATTATCTTTGAAGAACCTAGGAATTATATTTTTGCATATGTGATTGACATGGGAAGGAGACTTTAGCATGAGAGGCTTAAGATCTGGACAAAGCAGTATGCTGTTCCTGGAAGAGAGAAGACTGAATTTGAGGATTAGCAGGCCTTCTGAATAGTGAATGGGGTTGTGTAGGCTGTTCCAGAGAGAGGGAACTCTGTAGTAGGAGGCATGAAGGTAAACAAGGGGAGTGTAAACAGGTGAAGTGGAGTGTCAGGAGAGGAGAGCAACAGGTGACCATGGTCTGTGGGAGACAGAGAGGGTTCACAGAATGAAGACATCTTGTAATGTCAACAGGTAGGTCCCTAAGAGATATGTTTGCTTTTTGAAAGTGGAGATGGTCCTTACTTTTCTGTTAGTAATTACTTTAACTGTCTGTTGCCTTAGGGTATAGACTGAACTTTAAAATGAGAGCCCCTAGGCCTAACAAGCCCACAGACTCAAGGCAATGAATCCTGAATGATAGGCTCAACAAGATTTAAATGATTCAATAATTAGCTGTCTAGGAAGCTGCAGGATACAGGTGGTTTTGGAGCTGGAGTAACCTGTATGGTGAGTGCTATGGGGGAATTACCTGTACTTGTGATAAATGTAAAGTTGTCTCCAGACTGTACATTTGTTTGGAAGTTCAGGGTGATATTAAAGACCTGTCCTCTCCTCAAAATTGCTTCTGTGCTGCTATAGTCAGAGGTGTGGTGTGCAGCTTTCTTCAACTTGGATTGCCAATTGACCTTTGCTGTTTTGGGGGCTAGAAAGATAAAAGGAAAGTTAATCAGCAGTTTTGTTATTTTAAACTTGTTCATCTTGTCTGCTTATTTAATGTTAGTCATCTTATTACGTTTAACTAGTTTTCCATACACATTCTAGGAAAATACAGAAAAATCCACTGTTAAAATGTTATTTAAAAAAAACTGCAATAACAAGCTAGTAAAATTCCTTTTCTGCAGATATCTATCAGAGGTAGAAAAAACCTCCCCATTCAGAGAATTTCTCTCTTGCACAAATTCATATTTAAAAACAATTTTATTTTTTAAGTTTGAAGAGATGATTTTGTTCTATGTTCCTGCTCCTTTTATGGGGCATCTGTAGTTCCCAAAATGCTTTACAGATGTACAAAAACAAATATCAAGATTCTCATGAGTCAGTGCCTGCCTGATCCTGGAAACACTGTGAGAGAGATGATGAATAGAAAGGCACTATTTTCAGTGTCAGTCTTTCAAGTTGACTTGTCATGTATCTTTTATTTTACAGTCTTGTTGCTTGCAGCTGGGTGTTATTTCACACTCTGGAGAAAAATAGCTATAGGAAAACAGATGGTAGGATTAAGAGAGGAGTACCCTGAGGCAGTGCTATGGGTTGCTCTATTGCATCAGGATAGATTACTCTCTGTATTTAAAATAGGACACAGAAGTACAGATTGCAAAAGCTTTCAACCTATCTTGTTCTGTGACCAATACAAAAAGAATGGGGGGAGGGGGAACAAGAGGGAAAAAAAATGGATCCATCYATGAACACACGTGTGTTTGAGAGGTGCCCTTCCCCTGTTAAGATGTCACAGAGGAATAAAAATAAAAATACAGCATGTCTAGAGTTTAGTAGCAGCTGAACTATGGTTTTGAGGATACTGGTGGAACTGTGACATTTAAGGACCTAATAAATGTTTGTAAGACTTTCAGAGAAAAATGTCAGCAATAAAGACAAAATGTAGAACAGAACAAGAGGGAATACCTGGAGAAGCAGGAAAGAGTAAAGAAGGCAGTAGGTACCACTGGTTAGCTCTAAGAATTTGCTGTGTTCATATTTTGACTTCCCTTTGTACAAAATCAATGATTACAAAGGTGTTTTTAGTGAATAGTCCAAGAGATTTCCAAAAGTAGTTTACATATGAGGCCAAAGCACAGCAAAGTTTAATGTCAGGTTTTTACCATATGTAGTTCAAACTTCTCCTTCCTTTTCTGCTGCTCTTTATAGTTTCATTTCTAATCTTGTCACTATTTTCTTTCTTTTTCTGCTTTCAGTATCTGTCTTCTGGAAAAACTTTTTCAGTAATCCTTTACGCTCTTGAGTGTACAATTGGACAGACTCCCCCCCCCCCAAAAAAAAAAAAAAAAGTGAGGTAAGTGATTATCTTTTAATGAGTAGACTTTGGGAGCACACTTGTAAGTGAAGTCTGCAAAATCAGGGGTTACTTCTAAAAATGCTAACCATTATGCACACAAGATTCTTGTTAGAGGTAACAAGCAACAGAAAGCTGTAGCTATGACAGAAAAAATACTGAGGTTAGAGTGTAAATAGACTCTGTGTGTGTGTGTGTGAATTATTTGACGTGCCTAACTGTAGATCTCTCTAGTTAGAGTGGGAGTAAGAACACGTGCAGTGCTATACATAGATATCATTTGGATTGTACTTCTACTGAGGASCACACAGGCTAATACAATAACTTTGTCGGGAGTGGACACGGGAGTCCAGAGGCTTCCAGGTGACCTGTCCAAGCCATTCATAATTTCAATACCAGAGAGGGCGTAGAATCTGGACTTTCTATGTGGCAGTTTGATGCTCAAATCACTAGTCAACAGTGTTACTTTGGTCGCTACAAAAGCACTGTACAGAATAGGTTGGTAATGGATTTGATAGAGAATCTTTTATTTGCTCTCTTTCAATAACAGAAAAAATAGATTTTCAAGACCCATGAGATAAGGCAAGAAAATCAATTCTACTAGACTAGCCCATGAATGCATTTAATCTAAAAAGAGCTAGTTTTCCAAGACCAATTTGGTGTAATTTATCCTGTTTCCTCAGCAAATATCACTTACCTGAGTGATGTCTGGAGCAATCAAGCTATGTTTTTAACTTACCAGCCATAAGGTGTCTTTCTTCTACTCACAAGCACGGAAAAGTTCAGGTTATGGACATGGAGTCCTCTTCCACCGACATAAATAATGAAAGGCTTAAGACTCTTTGACTCCACTAAATAAGCTAGAATTTATACTGGCTGGGCATGACCTGTGGTTCCTAGGTACTGTTGTTGTAGTAATGTCCTACGTAAGCATCCTACTAAAAACTACTTTAACTGCACAATCTTTAAKTTAATCAGGCTTATTTAAGACTGGTGAATGGCTGAGAAATGGTGATAAACATTATCCTGGTATCTCAATTACAGAGAGAGGAGAACATCCCAGATTAGATCTAATGAAGGAAATATGATCTTTAAGTAGACAGAAGAAATTTCATTTTGGATAATACAGTTCATTTTCAATTTGGGTTTTTGAAAACTGTATGTACAAAAACAGGGCAGGTACAGGCAAATATCCTATAAATATTCTTCAACTTGGGTATATGAGAAGTGGAGTAATCTAAGTAGACTTGTAATACATTAGTGTTACTGTCACTCAGTAGCATTGTGACTTTGCATGGCACAGTCCACACAAATAAAGACAGGCCTGCCTGAAAATCTTTCATGTAACTGCATGATTTTTTTCTCCCTTGGAAGCATACTGAGTTGTGGTGTTCTGACTATATGTTCCTGACACGATTACTTGTATTATACATTTTGTATATTAGAAGCAATGCAGTTACTGAGTGGGCATGGTTAYGCCCTCACCTGTGCATAGGGATTTCTGTTAAGTAAAGAGGAGTGTTTAGGTTCCAATTAATCATTTTTGTTTATAGTTTGGAAATGATAATACATACATGCAATTTGTCTGTAGCTGTTTGGCATGACATCTTGAGTTTGGCCCTGGTGGGAGCTACAGAACTGGTTTTTGGTGAGAGTCTAATTACAGACACTTTCTTCTCTGCTTTTTAAGCTCTCTCATGCTCTCTCCTCTCTCATCTTGTTGGGACTTATCTAGAAACACGCTCTGCCAAGTTGTCCTGAGAGGAGTTTGCAAACTGTTCTGAATTTCCCATAGAATGTGACTGAGGAGCCAGAGGTAGGAGAAGGGGGGGGGGGTCATGTCTGAATACCTCACACTGTCTGGAATTACAGGATTATGATCTGTCAGCAGCAATGCATATCAAACTCTTGACAGCCTTGGGGTTCAAAGCTTTGAACCCGTTAATTCTGCTTTAAACTTTGTTCAAGTAGGACAGGAAACTTAATTCTTCAGGCTTGGCCAAGGCATTTCTACACTGTTATTACTTCACATCCTAATTCTGAAGTGTGGCCGGGTAGTTATTATGCCCAGTCATTCATCAGTTTTCATTGTTGTCCCTGGAAAGGCTTCATTGCCTGGAGTAATAGAGAAGCCTTGAGGCTACGTGTGTACTTTGGGGTGACTGGGTATCTGGCAATGTTAAGATCAGGAAGTCGCAAAAGATGCATCTGTGTGTAAACACCATGGTAAATGTTTGGAGTATGGGCCCCATGTGAAAGGGTTAGGGTTAGATGGCGTGAAGTTAAATGTGCTCCTTGTCGCTAGGACAAAAAACAGGCAAAAAAGTTACCTTGTTTTGTCGGACTTCCATATTAATGCAAGATTCTGATTTCTATGCTTCGTGTTGTTTGGGACACTTTCAAATTACACAGGAATTAAGTTACTGATTTGCATTTGTACAAGTGTCATCCCTTCTGTGACAGGCTTGTACCCACTGGTTGCATAAATATATATATATATATACACTTTTTTTTTTTGTGGGCAGCAAACAATGCTTTTGTCCAGCCTTTTTAATGACTAATTCTACTCATACAGCTATAGGTGTCACAAAATACAGAAATGAAATGAACAATAGAGATATTTTTTTTAAAGTAAAAAAAAATATAAAATTCAAGAAGAGTTTCCTCAATCTTCTGATTTCTCATAATATTTCCATAGAATATACAATTCATATACAAAATACAAGTTATTTGAATGTTTCTATTTATTACTGGCAAATTAGAATGAGATCACAGACCCTATCTGATGGAGAAATCAAAACCTAGAGCTTAATACAATGAGTATATTTGATTAAAACAATGAATGATTATTTCTATAAAGAAGAGGCATCGTTTTTCTAGACAAGAGGACAAAAAATACAATTAGAAACTAATAATTAGGCATTATGAAAGCAGGAGACTTCATTCTGTTGCAATGCAAGAGGGCACCTATTTTTGTGGAAAGTTTCTTGTTGTCATCGCTGTCGCTATACAGGGGAAAATGTCATCCTAATGCAGAAAGAGGAAAATGACTCCATCACATTATGCAGGTGCTACTGCAATGGTTACAAATCCTTTAACATGTGAAAATTTGTCACAAGAGAAGTCTACTTGCAGCTGTAAGGGCCCAGTCCTGCGAGGTGTAAATTCAAAATAAATTCTTGATCTCTCTCTCGGTGCCAGTCCTGCCAGACTGAAAACAAAAATAGATTAATTCAGGCTTGCATTGGCTTTCCTTGAGACTCTGAAGAAACAAAACTACCTGACAGCTGTGGCACCACAGGGTTACTTGAGATCCAGCCCTGTATTCTGAGAATTACTTAGGACTGGGGTTTGTGCAGACTAAGGAACAGGAAAAGACGGTCCAATATCCATTTACTCTTCAGTAGAAAATGAAAGGTAGAAGTATAACCTGGTGCTAGGGTTGGGTGCAAGGTTAGATAGTCAACATAGGAACTCAGAATAAGAAAACTCTGATAGTAAAGGTCATTTTTTTGTCCAGTGCCTGCTGGGCTTGTGTCCATTTTGGCAATAACTTCATTTTTCTAATGACTGAAGTGCTCTGCTTTGTTTCTCTTTTGGCATGATTTGGTAATTCAGAGAAAATGATTTCTAAGGCCCCTCACAGGAATAGTTTTCCATATKTTATGAATTACCATGTCCAAACATTTCCATATTCTCCAGAGCTTCAGCAAGCTGGAGTGTTTCATATTGAAACCAGCTTTACAAAAATATTCAACACTAAGTTAATCCATAAAGAAGCAGAATCCAGGAAAAAAGTATTCGAATTTTTTGCTCTTATATTCTGAAAAGGAAGCATTTTTCCTACTTTAAATGAGAACAGACCAACTGTTTGGGCTGGAAGGAGAAAAGCTATGGAACCATCTTATTTGTGTACTCTATCTCAGACTTATTCCTATAGTATCAGGATAGTGTATTTAACAGTAGAAATATAGAGCCAAGCTGTAGAAGAAATACACTCAAAAGAATTGGCATTCCCATTTGCTTTTCCTGAAAGGAAGAATGTCAGCAGTTTTTACTTCCTAAGAAGTTCCTGGATGGAAAAAAAAATAATACAGGATTGAGAAATCACTGTTTCCCAATGTGTATTTGGTGGCACTTTTATATTCCTAAGTAGAATACACACATTCTGTGATATAGGTGATATAACCGTGATTTTTTTTTTTTCTTTTTGAGGAACTAACCGTGATATATTGGTCATGCTAGAAGCACTAAACAAATGCTACAGCTTTCACTTACTGTATCTTGACCTGTTGATTCATCAAAGTCACTAGCAGTACACAGCTGTTCACAGGTTCAGGGAGAGGATTGGCATACGAGATCTCTAGAGTAACWGCTTTGTTCACTACAACCCGCTGAGGAATCTAAATGACAAAGACACGTTTCTGGTCATTTGGTGTTTTAGACTTTTTAGAGTCAGATTTCAGTAGTACTGTAAACAGATCATCGCTTCTATTTGAGGGTTTGTAAGACTGGTAGGAAGAGTGGAATTTAATCACATTTGGTATACCTTTCCTAGTGCTTGAAGCTGGATTTAGATCAGTTAAGTGGTGCTGTTGAGCTATATACAATCGTTCATATATGATTTCAGTGAAATAGAACCCTGACTGTATAGGCATATTTTATTAAATCTTCTGATCTTTGGCTTGTTGCATGCAGAGTTTGTTTGTTTTTTCCTGTGATATGGAGAGTCCTGGACACACTATTGATTAGGATTGAAGTGTTAAAACAACATAAACTGACTCTAATATAGATCAGAATTAAAGGTTTAAGTTTGTATTTTGGGAAAAAACAAAGTTATTCAAAGGCAACTCAAATGCTTGCCAATAACTAGAATAAAAATGGAATGAAAATACAGGCATTTCTGTAACCACAAAGTAATGGCACATGACTGGGAAAGAAAGAAGGTAACAGCTGTTCTGAAGACCAGTGGGCAGATTCAGGCAAAGATTCAAAAATGATCTCTCATTGTATTCCCATTTCGAGGAAACCTTCTTAAATTAAACAGGCAGAATTTTAGAGCCACATCTGGAAAACTGCAGCCTACATTCATGCATTTTTATCCCCAAATTCTCGTCTTCTGTTCTGAGCTCCAGGAAATCTCTTTAGTTTGTTACTGTCTGTTCAGAATAGCAGCAAGAGAACTGTTACCTTGATGATAATGTTTACGTCCTCTAAAATGACTGTCTTCTCTACCAGTAGCTTTACTCCATGCACATTCATGACTTCACACAAAGCAGTAACTTGAATCCTTTTGTCAGTAGTCAGATACTTCCCATAATAAGAATAAGGGATCTTTAACCAGATATGTCTTCCTGGAATTCAGACATATATTCAGAAACCATTAGATTCCAATAAAGAATGCTGAAGATGAGACAGTTATCATGAGGATCTCCGAAATTTTTGAAGAGAACAGAGCATAGGACAGCTAGAGTCAGTGTACATTTCTTCCTTGTGAGACCACACACATATTTCCCTATGGTGTTGTCCTCTTCTGTCTTTAAAAGCTCAGTTGACCCTTCCAGTTTTCAGTGGAGGATTTTGACCTGGCTTCTGCTCATCTGCATTTCAGTGGATTTCTCTCCCTTTGTGTTTCTTATAATTAGATGAATAACCATTTTTTAATCTATTCTCCCCATATATCCTATTTATTTTACCTCAATCAAGGAAAAATGTTCAGCTCAAGATTCAGAGGTCCTTTACAAGCAACCTGGTCACCTGCTTATTTTCTTAGTCCTACAACCTTTCTGCTGTGTATGGAAAAAGAACTCTACCTTTGCAGTTCCTGGGGATGAGAAAAATCTCTATAATAACCTTATTAGCCGTGGCTCTTTGAGAGAGACACACGGCGTCTATAACTGTAGTACTGTAACTTCTTCGTTTGTCCTGGCTGACTTCTATTAAACTCTTCAATATTGCATGTAAAGTGTCAGAAAGCGTGTATTKGACTTCCTTATTTGTTCAAAGAGTAAGATATGTTCCTATATGTATAGTAATCACCACAGACACGTACCTAACTATGGTGTTGCTTCTAGTGCTATGATATAGATGTGGCCTTTTTAGAAAAAGAAGAAAAAATCTAGTGAAGTGTAGTAATAAACACTCCTCCTAAAAGATAGGGCAAGTAGATACAGATATGATATTGATTTGCCTTCCTTCCAGGTGCCTTCAGATGATTCTAATGGCCAAGAGGGCTATATTGGCTCTTTAAGCACATGAAGAATTACCTTGTTTAGAACCAAGATCCACAGAGGTAGTTGCCTGCAGGATCTCTGCCACTGCTCGCCTTGTGTACAGG
Source organism: Rhea americana (assembly GCF_003343005.1). Classification (NCBI taxonomy): domain Eukaryota; kingdom Metazoa; phylum Chordata; class Aves; order Rheiformes; family Rheidae; genus Rhea; species Rhea americana. Next base: position 47,802 of record NW_028186591.1, on the reverse strand, counting down.
ATAGTTGATGCACTTATATCCACCCTCACTGTCTTGTGATCGAAAGATAGGTTATTGAGAATTAAGATCAGAGTAATATCTTTGCCAAACACTGGAGGTTCAGCCAGCTTGAATTTCCCAGAGATCCCAGGGTTTCTAACTGTCTCTGAAGATCTTTCGCTTGGAGATTCTCTGCGTCTTTCTGGGATGTTTGATCCAAATATCTTAGCCCAGGCCTTTTCATAAACTCGTCTTTCCTCAGAAGAACCTAGTTGAAAGAGAGAACCAAGTAAAATTCATATCTTCATTGCCTTTACATGTTCTCTGTGTCAAGGCTATCAGAACATTACTGGGTGCCAGCTTTGCATCATTCAGAAACATGCATTAGTGAAATGCTCCCCATGTTTTTCCACTAGGACTCCATTTAAGTTTTTCATTTTAAAGCAATAGATGTATTGTGTTATAGTAAGTCACTGAAATAAAATATTTGTATTAATGTTTAGGATGCAGTATCTAAGGAGATGGATATCTGGAGTTAAGAGAACTGGAGTTCAAGGTTTTGGATTAGATGCTTAATCAGTTTATCTGGTGGAGGAAGGTAGAGAACTAAACTACAGTCCTGTGTACAGTTGATGATGCATGAGGGACTCGCTTTTAAGACTCTCTAACAGGACTTTCTACAGCAGCTTAAGAATCTGTTTGCTTTTAGTACTAAAAACCACATGCACAAAACAAGGCTACAAAATATTTTGTAGCTATTGTAATTCTGTGTGAGGGAGTAAGGTACTATGCATTAATAAGAAGTCTTATTTAAGAAATTAACGTATAATATGTAATTAATAAGGAATTAATTTCACAAAAACATAAAAAGATTCCCATTGCATTATGAAAACAGTTTGAGAGCACTGGCAGAAATATTTTATAAAGGAAATGGAGATGCCCTAGCAAAACAGGTTAACCATCCTAGCTGCCTAGCACTGAGAATTCAGTAGGAAACAATTTGTGATAACAAACTCTTTCTTTTCCTTTTTTACCTTCTGGATATTTATAATTGTAAGTGACATCCACACGGGAATTGCTGCCCACAGCTTTGGTGCTGATAAACCTGCCAATTATTTCGGTATCACAATAAACTCTTTTCTTAGTTCCATCATTGTATACAATCCATCTGTTGCAATCAGCGTTCACCTCCGTATACACAAATAAGGTGTCATAATCCAAGTCTACATCACCTTCTTTGATGGCTATAACAGATGCAGGGCCACACTGAAATAATCCTAGGACATGAAACAAATGTCAGAAACCATATTAATAATGATCAGTTTGAAGAAAGTCACAATAAGAACTTGCACTGTTACCTTTGCTTTGTTCTTGTGGAGTTGCATCTAAAACCTGCCATCCATTGTATGATGTTCCCAGGTCTTGGCGAATGAACCAGCTTTCATTCCAGACATGATAATCCCTGGAGATGCAAAGAACAATGTCTAGGAAGTGTATGAATATACACTTCCAGTTTGAAAGGCATGGGGAATTGTGTTCTGAAAGATTTACCAAGATGTGACATGAGCTGTCTAGTTACAGCAGCTCACTGCCACTTTCAAAGAATAGCTTTACTGCCTGCTGTTTGTTGGTGGGTTTGGGGGGGGGGGGGTTGTTTGTTTTTGAGAGAGAGAACAGATGTCAGCAAGTAGTTTGCTTTGGGACCGAGAGAAAGATCTAGGTCTTGGATATAGGCAACATTTGAAGGGCACTTAACCCAGTCTCCAAAAGTGGGAAATGTTGAGGGTTTTCTTCCTTTTTTTTTTTAAAGAAAAGAAAAGAAAACTTAAGCTGTAATAAGCCAGAAAAAAACRTTCGTAAAGTCCAATAGTCTGTCTATAGTAATGCGCAGTAGGAGGTGTTTAGAAAAGAGTTAAGAACAGCATATGGGTAGAATGACCGTTTTCCTGATATGCTCTGCTATTTTCTAGCAATCAGAGTTAGGGACTTTCTGAACTAAAGGTTACATTGAGACCACGATATTTAATGCTGACTAGTTGAAATGTCTTTAGTGGCTTTTAAAACATCTTTATAGCTTTGTTTTCACAGCATCCAGTGGCAGTTAGTTCCACAAACTCTGAAAAGAAAGGACAGCACAAAAATAGAAGATAGGTCACAGGAGGACTCAGAAAAGAAGCTTCGTCCACTGAATTTTGTTCAGAGATGAAGTTTGTCTCTGTCTGTCTCTCCCTAAGGAGAAACACTGAAAAGCTTCTTGGGGAGGCTCCCATCTACTTGGGAAGGATGGCAGGCCAAGTTGAGGAACAGAGGCTTTGGATGCGTGATGAGAAGAAGCTACTGCAGCAGCAAACTAGTTAAGACCATAGAAGTTACATAGCTGCATTATTAGGAACAAACTGGTTAGGGATCAGTAAATGAGAGACTTAGGATGGTGCTTTTCAAAAGAAACATACCACTTTTTAAGAAAGTGGTAACTAGTTTGAGGTCAGGGACTGCAAAAAAAAAAGTGTGTTTTTGTTTTTTTCTTTTTCTTTTCAAGTAACTTATCTCAAAACCACAAGATACGGTTTCCAAACTGGTATCTGTTCTCTTAATTTAAATAGCTGCATGAAGTTCTGTCCACTCTGTTGCTTTTGTGCTAGTAATGTTCAAGTTTTTAAATCACATAAATCCTCTTCCTAACTAATGGTGAGATATGGAAACATATATTTACCATGTGGAATCCTTGCCGATATTAAGACTCTTGCCAGAGCTGTCATAGTATTTATCAATGCTCAGGTTTCTATCCACATCATGAGCAGAGTTAAAATTTGAAATCAAACGAGTTGGAATCCCCAAACACCTCAGAACTGAAATATATTAAAAAAAAAAAGAGAGAGAGAGAGAGAAAGAAAGAAAAAAGAAGCTCAGCAATTACAAATATTTAGACATTTAATGTTGTTTCTCAAATATTTTGTGATTCTTCATTCTTGCAGTCTCTGAAGAACTGTTCCTCTTGTAGAATCAATTGCTTTATGGTTTTGATTTAAAGAAAAAAAGCAGAGGTTACAAAGGCYTCCATTTTACCATAATTCTTTATTCTTAAAAACTTACCTGTGCACATCACACCAGCAAAAACCCAGCACTGGCCATACTGAACAGGCTTGTAGTTGTCCTGACGCCATTTCTGAAGGATTACCACACTTCCATCCCATCTGGATGGATTCTCATGAGAATGGAAACTTCCTTGCCACTTTCCCAGGAGAACTCCATTATCATTATCATTTCCATTGATCTAAAAATAGGCCAGTGGACAGAATGGGCAAAATCAGTTGCATGTAATCAATYGTATCTAGTTTCTCAGATATATTGCTTAAGATAAAGATTGTTGAGTCTCACAGTGGTGACTAATGCTTTCTGCTTAACCATGTGGAGTTCAGATTAAATTGTCCATTTCTTACCATTGAACTGATTACTCTGCCCACATACTTAGGATCTCCTCTTCGGGATACATCAGTGGCTGGGTCCTGACGATAATACAGGCTCAGATCAAGCATGGTGAGACAGATGTTTAGAAGAGGATCTTGAAACTGTGATCAGATAAGAGAATTTTTTTTAAGAAAAGAGGGAGTTCCTGAGACAGAATCAGAGGAAGTTCTCCTGCAGTTCCTCCTTTCTAAGAATTTTGAGTCCAAAGATGATAGGAACAATGAGGCACAAAGACACTGAGAGAACACAACACACACTGCTGCAATATCAGCCAACAACAGGGTTACAAAACAAAGCAGAAATCTGGGAGGATGTCTTTGGACATCAAGAGAGATCATGACTGCAGCAAAACTGAAACTGCCACGTTTATTCTGATTGCAGTTATTGGATTCAGTGGAATTATACATGTGTCAGTTTTGGCCCATTGCAACTGTATTACAAAAATAACTTTGTTTATTTTTGTTATACACATGCACACATGTGCACAGGCAAGTGAAATATGTTTTTCATGTGTACTGTGGATGCTCTGGTCACCGACTGGGCCCATACTCATGCTTGTAGCTCATGGTACACGTAAGAGTTGCAGGCCTTATTGCAGTGTTGTGCCACACTGTCTTTCACCAAAGTCCTACTAGGCACACAGTAAACCACACTCAAAGATAGCCAGCTTTGTCTGATTTTTCTTTTTCATATAGGTAGACATATCTATCAAACAGAGAAATAATTAGAAGATTAAATCAGAGACAGAGTATAAGTCTAAACGAGTTCCTTACAGCTTACCTGTCCATAGTACCATCCTCTTGCTTCAATGTACTTTGCGTTGCCCACAAAAATGATTCCGTTTTCATTCAGAACATATTCCTGTCTCTCATTTTCATTAGCCATGTAGACATCATCACCTGAAAACAAAGTTGGCCTTGCTTTTAAACTTAAAACTGAGGGTACTAACAGCCTTTGAAAAACACTTCTATGTTGACCTAAAATGGGGAGGTAAATGTGGTATTTGGAAAACCATGTCTCATTGTTGTAGCTCCCTAGACGTGTACAATGCAATGAAATTGCATTTTATTGTATACAGCCTGGAAAAAAAARTCTATGTTATATTACTTTGACTATTTCCCCTAGTTTTAGTGTAGCCTTCATAAATTACCTCAGTGTCCTCCCATCTTTGTTGTAATTTTTGTGGGGAAGATGGAGAAAAGCCCAAGCTAGCTCACTGGATTCTCTGCCTTATGAGGGTAGCTAAAAGTAAAAAAGACACTCTAACAGAAAAATGTCATGTGTATGTTTCTTTATTTTTCTAGTCATGTGTTCATCTCATTGAAGAATCCAAACTGAGGATCTCTACTTGCCTGACTCAAAGTGGTAWCAGAAATGTTATTGGGATGACCTATTGAAATGTTCACTCTTCTTCAGTTCTCRTCAGAATTTGCCTGGTCTTGTGATACCACCAAATGATTACTCATTTGTTCCAGTGCAGGCACTGTCAAGTTTTTCTCTCTGTAGTGCAATTTCCATGTATTAAAAGTTACACAACAAGTAATCTTTCAGGAGGTTCTTCAGAGATTGTTCCCTCAGGACCTTCTATGCAGAGGCAGTCTGAGTCTCTAGCATATAATTCTGTAGTGGCTATTCTGTCTTCTAAGACAGACTGAGCTAATTAGCAGATTTTTTGATCTCTCCTCTTGACATATCTATTAGTAACCCTTGACTAACATATAGTCACCAAAAAAAAAAAAAAAAAAAGTGGTTGATGGTGATTACTTTTATCTTCTCTTATTATATAAGATTTCTAGTCATTTAGGTGACTAAGAGATCCCTCACAGAATCACAGAATGACTGAGGTTGGAAGGGACCTCTGGAGATCATCTAGTTCAACCCCCTGCTCAAGCAGGGTCCCCTAGAGCACATTAGATAGGATTGCATCCAGGCAGGTTTTGAATATCTCCAAAGAAGGAGACTCCTTAGCTTTAAAGTGGTTTAGTTCAAGGCTATTCTGGATTCATAGACTATCATAAATTTGCAAAACCTGAGTTTAGGAATTTTTATTTCTTCTGCAATACGCTGAGGCTGCAGAAATTAAAAGTGGTAGCAGTAGGGATGTCCCAYGTAAACCCATGATGAAATATATGGGAAATGCCAATCTTCCTTCTTACTAGTCCTCTTTCTCTTTTTAGAAATTTACTTGAGCCTTTATCCTTGCAGGCAACATTTGCAAAAGCAGTCTCGCTTTGATTTAGGTGCAAGTAAAGGAAATTACTGCATGCCTAATTAAAGTCCTGAAAAGTACATGTACTTTTCAAAGTCTGTCTGTGGAAAAAAAAAAAAGATCTGCTCAGTCCTGAAGAAAGAGTCTTTCTTGTATATGGCCTTGTCATGTCCTATAGTGTATTTCACTAGAAAAAAAGCTGCACGAGGGAAAGAGGGGGTGGGTGTGTTAATGTAGTAAAACCATGTCTATGARCAGAGAGGTGAGAGCGCTGCCCCCAAAAAACAAAGAAAGCAGTGTGGGTGAAGTAAGCTTGTTGTGCAAATGTGAAAGCAAATAGATAAGTTACATTCAAGATATCAGTACCTACCTGGGCACCAAGGGTTAAAAAGCATCACAAACTGCCCCAGGAATCTGGAGAAGATCTTGTTCCCAGATGTAACCTGGAGGATGAGATTGTATCGTCCAATGACAGCATTGGCTGGGCTGGATATTGTGAAGTTGGTATAGCCAGATTCACTGGGTTCCTGGACAGCACTCCAGCCACTAGCCCCCACCTCTGAGAGGTTAAATACAGCCTTTGTACGATGAGATTCTGAGGGAGATGGTCCTGCCAGAAAGAAGAGGTGCAGCAATATTTATGTTACTTTGGGTAATTTCTTTATGTTCCAGAGCATAGTTTCAGTATTAATCTTGCACTTGAACTGAACACATTGGGGGAAAAGGGTTAGAAATACATGAAAAAAGATTGCATTTCTAAACAGAATAAGGAAAGGATCGCATGGGATAAAAAGTATAGCTCTGCAAGAGTGTGGAGTAAGATAAGAGAGTGTTACCTATTTCAGTGACAAATGCTAAGCTCTCCCCAGTCTGCTGTGGCCTGCTGAAGTACAGGCTAATAGTGAAGGCTTGTCCTCGCCTCACAGTCAACTCTGTGTTGGCATATCTGTCAGTATGATGTGCACCTGCATTCACTGATGGTTGCCAGCTAATATGTGTTGGTGTCAGATCTGTAAAACAAGCGAAAAAATATTAAGAAGCAGCAAGTGAAGAAAAGTCATTTGTTGTCAGGTGGAMTTATGAGGTTGCTAAAAGCAGAAACCTCTTACTGAAGGAAGTTCAGACTAAATGGAAGATTCTTCAGTGGGCTGATAAAGTCTAGTGACCAGTAATAGAAAACCTGTGCTTTGGTTTTGTTGCAGGAGTCTCATACCACAGAGACTCGTACTCTTTCTATACCATGTAGGACCCCTTTTCTTCTTTTTCTTTTTTTGCGCTCTTTCTTTTTTTCTCTTTTTCTTTTTCCCAGGGCAAATCAGTGTCATTTCAGTCACCACCAAAAAGTAGTTAGTAGCCCCTATATATTTTCAATGTATATAAGTATCCTGGAAACAGCTACTAGAATATTTTCCTTTTATTGTTTACATTCTGTTTCTGCCATCTGACGTAGAGTAGGGAAAGATRCACAGTCAGAAACTTATAAAAGTGAACAAAAGATATTTGTGGACACCGTTGAGAGTTTTTGACAAAAGGTCATCTGATGCAATTTAGTTCCACCCAAAGTGAAAAACTGACCACTGGGATTTGTGTTGTAGTATGCACTACCCTAATATCCTAGACGGATTTTTTGGTGACTTATTTACAGTATGCTTGGAGTTTTCTGATATCAAAGGTCCTCCTTTGCACATATGGTTATCATGGTCTGTTGTTTAAAACCAACAAAGTGATTCTTACCATCTTAAATGCTTTACTTTTTGGCAGGTGAGTACTTATGCAGTTCTCCTTGAAAGATTGTTTTCCCTTCTCTTGTTCATGCTTTATTGTTATGCTCAAACCTGTGCAGAGTTGTATTGTCCTTGGGAGCTCTCAGAGGCGCTGTCCTTCAGGCTTATATATATCCTATGATACTCTATGAAGTGTGGTTGGAGCATAGTGTTGCAAGTTTTGGCCTGTGCTCCAGGAAAAGTATCCTTGTGAAGAAGCTCCCTAACCACTTTTATTAATGCTAGTGGTGAGAAATCCCCCCCCCCCACACACACACACACTTTGGGAGGAGGAAGAGGGACCAGCAAGAAGAATTAAAAGGAATTGAATGGAAAACAGCAAAGACATGGGATGGAAAGATGGGTTCAGGCCTACAGCATAACGCATTGTTATGGTAGGGATCTTCAAACAAGCTTCCAAGTCTATCTCATAGTGAGAAACTAAATCAGATCTGAAACAGTATAGCAGCATATTACACTACAATTTATATATAATCTTTGCAGAAGAAATAAAAGCCATATCTAACTTGTGAGGGTGAGGAAAGTGCAGTGCCAATAATAAATGCAAGGAAGAAATAAGAAATTTTTTTTGTAGTTCGTAACTACAAAGAAGTAATGTAGTAAGCATCAATAGGCTGAAATAGACAGCCTTTAGCCTGAATATCTGTGACAATATGATGGTGAACTGCTTTCAGCTGCTCTTTCCCCAGCAAAATAACGTTTTCAAAACTGAGTTCAAAAGGTTTCTTTCAAAACTGAACAAAGGATAAACCTGCCTTCCATTGCCTGGTTCACCAGTCCTCTTCCTTTTAAATAATGATCTCTGCTAATACAAAACAGAGATACTCTCATTACAATTCTGCTTTAGTAGGGCTTTAACACATCTTTGAATGAATTTATGAACATCTACACAAGGTGTGGGACAGCACTGGAGTATAATCTAGTTGCCCTCTATAGGCTCCGTGCTTTCAGCTCCRTTAGGATGGATTTTACAAATTTTGTTGATACAAAATAAAGTACAAAGTGTCTCTGAAAGGCAATTTAAAGAACAGGGGGGCTAGATAGAGTTCTGGATGAGGCCTTTGAAATAATGGGATTTTTTTTCCCCCAGAAACTCTGCTCTGTTTAGAACTTATTCTCAAATAGGTGTGATAATAAACTGTTAAAAGTGGAATGCAAGAACAGTTTACAATATAAAATATCCTCCAGATAAGAAATCTATGCAGATAGCTATAAGGCATGTATCTTAAGGAAACACTTTTTGGGTAAAGAACACATTGAAGAGAAGCAAATGACATACAGAACTCACCTGCCATGCCCCCAGCTTGTGTGAAATGCGTACACCTTCTACTTTGTTCTTCAGGGATGTCCGATTCACGTTAATCATAAAAAAAAAAAAAAAAAACAAACAAACAAGAGAACCTATTTGTGCTGTCAGATGAAATTCAGGAGAAGGGAGAGGTATTTAACAGTTGTTATTAATACCTGTAAACTTGTCAAATGAAAGAACCAGTTCCYATAATAGATATATGTCTAATGCCAATGTTCCCGCTCAGCGTGGGTGTAATTATGGGAGGAGATACCAAAATTATTTACTCAGAGGAAATACATTCTCTAGAATCCCAAGACAAGTAGAACTTCCTACAAAGAATAATAGGTGTGCCATGAATAAGTTATCTTTAAGGATGAGGAAACAGGGAGCATGGTGGGAGGTACAAGCCATATGAAGGAAAAGGGGCACTTCCTTATTGCTTAACTTCCAGCTTGGCTAATGTCACTTCTGGTTTTGTTTAATAGCTATGGGCTTTTTTCTTTATGTCTCAAATTATCTCTAAAACCCACCTGACTTTTATGTGAAATGTTAGAGTCCCATTAGGAACAGGTTTCTACCGCCCTATTTTGTTAGCTAGCCCTGACTATTTAAGTAAAAATTTTCTTTCAAAARAAGTACTAAATATGGGTAGGTTTTTTTTAACAGTGCAAACTCTAAGCCTTTCTGTCTTCACAGCTGTCAAAATATTACTTTTTACTATTACCAGCCTTACTTCAAAGTATACAGATAGTAAAGTGACTATCTTTACTATCTAAAGTAACAGGAATAATTCTGTTTAGAATTCCTGAGTCCCACTTACCATGCTTTATCTCTTATCAAAAACTTAAAGAAAGTAGTTTGAATTTTAAGTTACAGAGAAAACAAAAATGAACAGGTGTTTCTGAAGTAACTAAAAGATTAAAATAGACCTTACAATTTTTTTTTTCCGGAAACATTGTCTGGATTGCATGAAGACTAGACGAGTACTTACTTATATACAGCATTCACTCTAGCGATGTATTGCAAGAAAAATTCTGAAACCTTTCACTTTTGGCAGCACTATACCTAATGTGATCTTCTATATTACCACTTACATTATAATTCAGAGGTGCTTCCTCTTCTTGGAAGTTTCCAGGATGTTCAGGCTCTCAAAACTTGTTCTAGGAATCTCCTTGAGCTGATTTGATTGCTGCTCGTAGTTCTTTTAGTTGGTCTTTTTTTCTTATCCTTAATTCATATTCCGTGGAAACCATAAGAGCCACAAGCCTCTGATGTTACCTGATCTTCACACACAGCCCTAGTGACAAACTGCATCGACCAGTTCTTAAGTTCAGGTGTTCAGTGCTTGCAGCGATTGCTTCAGACACTGCCCATTGCTCCCTCTGGAGTATGACTCTTGCTTCCTTTCTTCTTCCTTGCTACTCGTATAAGTAATTAAATCTTAGAACACTTCTGCCTCAGTTGCAACCACCTCTTTTATGTTTGTTTGACACACCCACAACGGTGTTCTCCAAACCAYCAGGACCTTGCAAAGAGTGGCCTACATCCCAAACTGGCACCTGCCAGTCGACACCTTCACCACACCAAAGCATCAGGAGCTTCTTTTGTAATCCTCATGGAATGCAGTGTTCACTGTTCCTACATGACTAATGACTTAACATTGTCACATATATTCTTCCTAGCTCAGTTCCACCCACTCACCACCAAAAATTGTTCAGGATATTTTATTCCCTCTTTTCCTCAGTTCCAGAGCCTTGGAGTTGCTGTGCAGTTTGCTGCCTTTCCAAGGAAAATGTACTAGTTTATTTCTCTCATCTCCTTAATCATTTCCTTTATGTGGAAAATGGAAATTCCACTATAATAATCTTCCTGGTTACCGTATTGCATCTTGCGCTTGTACTATTGCTACTCTTTACTAGAAAGAGGAAATCAATAACTTCCACAAAAGATATTGCAGAATACCTTCTGTGAGTCTGTATCCTAATAGGCAAACGTTTAACTGGACATGTTGACTTTCTGTGTGTGTGTGAAGTGTTGCAGGGAAAGTGTTGCCTCTCTTTTAATTCCCCTGGAGGTCCATTTTATAGGATTCTCTCATTTCTGCTAGTGCAGTTCACATGACTTCAGTGGAGTCTGGTGGTTTACACTGGTGCAAAAGATACAGCAAGAAGTCCTTAAGTGTATATATCCACATTCTGTTTTGAGTGTGGGTCCAAGGCTGAGTTTGATCTTGAACTGCCATCACTTGACTTATGTGATGAGAACACTGGGCTCTGATAAACCTTGATGACCATCGGGATTAAAAGAGAGGGTACAACTGTGGGCTTGTACAACCTCTCTCTAGCCCACATAACGAGCACTGGAAAACTAGGTGGCAGTAAGTGTCTTCCTAAAGCAATTTTTGCGGRCTGCAAGGGCAAATGTTGTTTCTAGCCACTGAGCTTAGGCTGTCCGCATAACAGTGAGGAGTCCCTATGGCAAGTCACGGGTACCCTGCACTGTGGGACGAAGGGAGAGGCGTGGGGCTGGTTCCAGCCAGGCTTTAACTGGTTTCCTGGCCCAGCAGTCTGAAATACAGCAAAGCAGTAGCTTTACTTTCCCTTCACTTCATCCATACAGTTCACTTTCAGACAGAGACTGACTTACTGTTATAAAATTATCAGCCATAAGCCAAGTCACTCACTGTACTACACCTAGTTCACTTTTTCTTGGAACCCAGCTTTTAGCTTCTGTTTCTACACAAAGTACTTCATTAGCTGCCAGTTAGGGTTGCATTGAGAGAACATTGCCATTATGCACGCTGTTTAGCAACAGGTGGAAGATGGGGAAATCAACAGCTAAGTTTAATTACACCATTTTAAAATGAAGACTAATACACCCTTTATTAAAACACACCCTTCTGTTGGAATTTTGGGGCCTCACAACGTTGAAACAAATTTGGGGACATCCTTTCCTCTCACTAATTTCTTTCATGCCTGTGACCTGAACCTATCATCACATGAAGAGTTTAAGTAAACTACTAAACTTRAACTCTCCTGACCTTGAGGTTAACTGGACTCAATATTTAGTTTATTATTTGCTGAAAAAGGACGGTTTCCTCACACAGATTAATCTATAATGAAGATTTCTTAATTGTTCTCAAGGTATGATTTAACATTGCCCTCCCTTTGATTCCCAGATAGTATCAGCAAGTAAAAAATGTCAACATGCCAAACTACTATACAGATTAGGCTGGGCAGTTATCCCAAGGTGTTTGTAAAACTGCCCCCTAACTGAGCACCATACAAATTCCTTTAGAACATTTCCAACATTTCCTAGGCCTCATTAGGTCATTCTGATTCCCACCCCTCCCCAAAACATCAGGGGAAGTGTTCAGGTCACTCAGTGATAAACTTTACAGTAAGAGAGAGCTAACTTCCACAAATCATGCACCTCACTCAGACTACTCTCTAGTATCACAGTTGCAGTAAAGGAAAAGTACCACTTTGCAAGCCCACTGTATAAGGCTCTGAAAGATTAAGCACATGTTTATGAATGTATTGAAACATCCAGAGCCAGAAAGAATGATTTCTGAAGAAAAACAGTCAAAAAAAATCAATCTTTGGATAGAATGTAAGATGCTGTATTTAATAGCATGGACACTTAAAACAGTATGTGAAGAATCAACTATGCCTCCGTTTATTTAAAATTACAACATAAAAATTTGATGATATAACAGGGAAGTAACCCCTTATTGCAGGAAGCGAGGATTTTGTTTCAGAAGCGGCAATTAGTTGGTTTGATTTTTCATTGATTTCAAATGCTGTTTTGTTCAAGTTATTCAGAAATGGATCATTTATTGTATACCTTCCTCTTAGTCAATCACATTTATAGTCTTATATGCTTTGATATCTGCAAATTTGTCACAGGAGAAATTAACAAGTAGATGCTTCAGGCCACTCTCAGAAGGGATGATTTTAAACTTTGTGCTAGATTTCTCACCGGCTTTCAGTGGTGGTACACTAAAAATAGGAAACAAAGGGAAAATGTCAGCTGAAAACAGCCTTATGTATCATCCTTGAGCTTCTTCACTATTGCTATCAGCTCTGTAGAGTTCATAGGATGGCCATGAAGAGACTGTACAGGACTTAGATATCTGGTATGTACTTAAATACTCAACCCCATGCATTAGGATCTCTAGCAAATATATCAAGCCAGATAAGCACACAAAGGGAGACATGTTAATACTATAAGAGATCCAACTTCATACAGAACAGATGTAAAAGTGATCAAATTATTAAAAGTGATCGATTTATTAAAAGAGCCCAGATAATGAAGAATAATACAAACTCCTGAATTGGAATAAATTATGGCACTGAAAATACCTAAGACTTGCACACCCGGAAATTCTGAATGGAAGTTAAAACATTTTAAAACAATATATTTTTTAATTCTTGAAAACTCATGTTTATGGTCATTCCAAACAGCCTTACCCTGTTATATTATCTTGCCTAAGGGAAGCCTAGAAGATAAAGTTGGTGGTGATACATAGGCTTGCTAAATTGCCTCAGACAAAATTGTAAGTTAGTGTCTTTTGCACTTGGGCAAAAGACAATGTTAAGTTGCTGTGTGTCTGTGTGTACATTCAGTTAAAATGCACACTCCCATATCCTAAGCATTTTTTTTAAAGCAACTGCATTGCCAGTGCATGTAGAGGTTTGCATGCAAGTTTATGTCTGCACAAAGTGGGAGACTGTCTGCAAATTTACTTTCATGTTTCAACTGTGAAATACTGAAAAAAAAGGCATAACAAAATATAAATCATCAAAACGTAAAAATAAGAACTTGAGGTTAATAGGAATAGATACCTATTTTATTCCAGTCTACTCATTGATCTGATCAGTACCATTATAAAAGGACCTTCTAGTGAAGTGAGTTGTTGTTTAGATAGTTTCTTGAGGAGGTTTCTTAATCTCCTAATATTATTAATTTCGTAGCATTCTGGAAGCAAAGCTTGATAATCAACATGCCTGGCGGTTTTTTTTTTTTTTTTTTTTTTTTTAAGAAACTATTTTTCTAAAACAAGTTTTATCATAATATGCACCATTTTCCCTATTCTCTTCATTCCTGCTTAATGGATGCTAGTGGTGTCTAAATTCAAAGCCTTAGTAAACTAAAATTAGTTATTTATGCAGCAGCTGCTGTGACTTTTTAAACAAAGGTTGTAGTTTAGTCTGCTCTTTAGAAGTCATCCCTCTTAGTTGTGATTTATTGTGCCTACTGTAGTTACACATAGAGCATACTTGAGCCTGTACTTTTCAGATGTATGACAACCCTTTTAGATGACAACTTGTGTTTAAACTATCTGTATACAKTTTTATACACAAAGCTGTGAGCCAGTGGTGCATCTGTTTTTACATTCATGCATGTCTGCCTGGCTGAGGTAAATGCAAATTGTTTAGGAGGTTGAACACTGACACACACACTGCATTTTATAAAGTGAAAAGAAATCCTGACTAAAATACATATAGCTTAGATATAGGGTAGGCAGAAACAGCCAAGTGCCCCACTGTTGATTCTGTAATAAGAACAGATAAGTTAAACTCTTCTGCCCTGCAGCTGCACAGAGAGCCTCAAAAAATCTTATTGCACAGGTATCATACTTTTTGCTGGAACCATAGGGTCCTACTAGATAGGTAGGCAAATAAGTTCTGCTAAATTATGACAGTTTTGAACTATGTCTCCATCTGACCTATGCTTTTAGCTCCAAAGTCTGGGAGAGCAAATAATTGCAATGTGCTTCATTATGAGACACATCATCCCTGATGGACCTCTCAAGTTACAGCACGAAGAAAATTGTCTCATCCAAGACTTTACTTCAGAGTAATTTGTGCCTATATTCTGGCTCATATATCTTTAATAGCAGGAAGGAGGCCCTCTTTGTACTTACTCAATCTCACGGATTCCTTTGAGCAGGTCACTGCCTTCCACCTGCAGCACACAGTCCATCACTTCCATATTAATAGGATTAGTAAATACCACTTCCACATCCACTTCTTTATTTACTTCTGCCTCACCCAGTACCTGTGCAAAGAAAATGCTTGAAAAGTGGAATTCTCAGTACTCTTCTATCTCCAAGCCTCCTCAGTCCTCGCCAGAGGCAATATCATGAGATGATAGGATGGACCATGGCAGAGTGTGAGCAGAGGAACATCTCTTTGGCGGGAAGAAAGTGCTTATAAGAGACAAGCTCCCCTCATCTTCCCCTTTCTCTGCTGTTGGACTTTGTAGCAAAGGGATAGTGCCTTACCTGTATGTCAATGCCAGGATTGTCCAGGGTGATGGCTCTTTGCACTAGCACTTGAATCCCACCTGGCACATGACATAAGGCTGTTACTTGGATTGTGTTGTCTGTAGTTAAATGCTCTTGATAGTCAGCATATGATATCTGAATTGGAAATTGTTTTTCTGTAATAATAATAGAAAAGGATTGATAAACACTTTTATAAGTCAACAGATGTTTCATACATTAATTAGTATTTTCCTTCTTTGTTGTATCTGTGACTAGGAAGACCTTCAGTCATCACTGGCAAACTCAATTCATGCAAATCTATCAGTTTGTCAGAAGCAGAATGATTTCTTCTCTATATTCTGTCYTCCATCCCGTACTACCATACTGTCTGGCTTTGTCTCTCCCTATTGCTGTGACAGATAAGACAGATGGAGTTTAATGAATTGACCACTGCTAGCTCATTTGTTATAAGACATGCTCAGGTAGGACTCGTCAGTCCTATTTACTCATGGTATACGATATGCAGGCTAAATGACTTGTTTGCATTCCTATTATCTTTTGTAGCCCTATTTGCTCTTTATCATCATGTTTTTTACAGCAATTGCTATGCTGTAATTCAATTTAAGGAATGTGAGATTGGAARGGATCTCCTCTGTCTCAGAATCAGAGTAATCCCATAGTTTTGGCCATTCATACAATAGATGTCAGCTTCAGAAAAACTGTAGAGTATCTATGCTACATGCAAACACTGTGAATCACAAAATACTTTTTAGCAGCACACAGCAGATGAAAAATGCAACCCCCCCAAAAAAAAGTCACAAACATGAAGTGCCACAATAGAGCAAGAAACTGAGTGTTATGAATGACTTAGATTGCTCCAGTAGCAAAGGATTTGTTAAGTACAAATCCTAGCAAATGCTGTATGCTTCACTTGACAGAAGAGGGCAAAAATCTCTCCAAATTGTCTCTGCCATCAGACATGGTGAAAAAAAAAACTCTCTCCTGACCCTAAATTCAGCCATTGCTTTAACACAGTGTGTGTAAGCACCAGACACCAGAAGGCACCTACATAACTGTAATGCTATTGTAAGCTATCTTCACTGAGAACTCAGTTTCTAATACTTTATAGGAAGCTGATAGATCCCAACTGCACAAGTCAAAATTACATATTAGGGAAGAGAAACATTATTTCTGTTTTTCACTGGTAACTTGAAGCCTAAGATTAATATAGTATCAATAGTGATTCTGTGATTTTTCAGTTCTCCTTGAGAATTTTTGACACATCTCTTAGCCCAAGCTCTTATTACTAACTTAATTTCCTGTTTCCAAGGATGTTCCTATTCAGGCGTATCAAACATAATCTGAAAAAAGTCTTAGGTCCCTTACTCCTCCGCTATGCTTGGATAATCCCTTTCTTTTCCTACCTATTTTGGAGCTCAACAGGGTATTTCAGTTATTTCTATTACTCATATTTTAATTCCATTCTAAGGGGCTAATGGATTAGGTGTTTTGCTTCTGCTGTTGCTGTGTCCCATTATCTACCAGTAAGGACCCTGGTAATTGAACAGAAGGCATTCAGCTGGAGTTAATTTCTATGCTTTTTATGTTTTCCTTATCTTTTCTTTGCAAGTGTTGTTAAATGAAGCTTCATTATGTTTCCTCACCACCTTCTTTTCACGCCTAATATACATTTTTCAAAATGTGAATTTTGTGCATTTAAGTGCACAAAATTCAAGTGCAGTGCATTTTTGGCCTCTTCAGCCTCTTTTGTGTAGAAGCTTAAGCTTGCAGTTTGTTGTAGTGTTCCCCCTCAAGTTTACTRCCTTCAGAGCTAATGCTCGTTTACCGATAAAAACGTCACACAATTCTKATTAACACTATATGAAAAATTACCTTCCTGAGGAGCCAGAACGACAGATATAGAGTCCTTCCAGATCTCATGAATGGGTCTCCTGGTGTATACAGTGCTCCAAGCTGTCATATTTACCTGAGCAGTCTTAGCATCAGAAGTTAAATTTGTAAGAACCAGAATTAGACTGAGATCTTTTCCAAATTCCAAAGGGCCAGCCATCTTGAACTTCCCTGAGATGTCAGGCTTTTGCTCAATCTCCTTTGGTGTTGGTGCGGTGGGATCAAATTTATCCTCTAGTCCCAGCTTCTTACGGGCTTTCTTAAAAACATCTCTTTCCTTTGTAGAGCCTGTTAGCGAGAACCATGAAAGTCATCCTCACTAGTTAAAGTGCATCTAATTTTATGTGACTTAAGAGAGTAGTCAGCAGAAAATAGTGTCTGTGCTTACAGGCGAATAAACTTTCTGTCTTCCACAGCCACACATCATTTTCTGGATCTACAGTTCGTGTCACTGTTTCTTTAACAGTAATTATTTGTAGCAACAACTCTTCAGTCCAAAGTTTCTCAGTTTTCCCATTTCTATCCCTTCTTATGGTCATAACACTGATAAGTTTAAATTCTTATCTGCTAATATAGAAACGGCCCTACTATAAGGAGAAATGTTGATGGCCTTGGAAGATAGCTATTTGGGTTCTTCTTTTCATCCTTCTGCATATACATTTCCAATAGCTGTGTTCATTTTTTGCACTTGAAAATTCAGTTAATGGTGTTTTTTTTTTTTTTTTTTCTTCGATCAAACCCAAAGGTCTGATAAATTTACATATTGTCTGACCCTTTGAAAATGTTGCTTTTCTTGGGCTAGGTGGTGACTTAGCTTAGGTTTCTGTAATATACATTTAATCATGCTGTCAAACAACAGTGCTGTAGGCATTTTAACAAAGCAGAGACAGTGCACATTAGTGTAGACAAGCAGAACAGTGAATGTTTTACTCAAAGTAATTGAGCTCACCTTATTCAGATCCCACAGATCAGCTCCATATCATAAATGGAAGGGCAGAATTTTTTATCTTTAACCTTCTCTTTCCCCTTTGTTAGAACTGAAGAAACAGTGTAAATTTTGCTCTTACCTTACATATGAATCAAATTGCCCACCAACAGACTCCTATCTTTAAGTTTCTGTAAGTTTTAGAATAAAGCATCTATATAACCAGAAAAACCAGAATTTTTCTTTACCTTCTGCRTATTTATAATCATTGGTGACATCTACACGGTCATCTCTACCAACGGCCTTTGTGCTGATGAACTGGCCGATTACTGTGGACTCAGAGAACATTAATGTTTTCTTTCCATTTGTGGAATCATAATTCCAGTACATACAGTCTGCATTCACTTCTGCAAATACGAATGGGCAATCATAGTCCAGATCTACATCTCCTTCTTTGATGGCATTCCGTGAGGCAGGGCCACACTGATAAATCCCTACAGCATCAAGGAAAAATAATTTAGGACTAATCAACTGTTTCATAGTAGGCAGAGTACCTATACAGATAGTATTTATCAACGGCCCCTGAATTACAGAGCCCTGGTGTTCAACTCCAGTCCTTTCATCCATACACTGACTTGAACCGGGGTAATCATCAACGTATCTTGTATTTATTCTGAAAGTACACTTGATTTATTTTATAATGTCCTTTAATTTTCAATAGCTCTGGATACCTACATTGGAAATGTAGGATTAGCTGAGAAAGACTGGTCCTAGAAGCCTAGTTTGGCATCTAAAGAGGAGCTGATGCTTCTCTAATGAAATAGAGAGTGTATTCTCTTCTGCCACTCTATTTCTGGGCAAAGAAATTCAACCATTGTCAAAGTAATTTATTTCTTCTTCCCTCTGAATGTGAGGGTGACAGCAATCACTTTATGATTTTTCAACATTATTCCTGAAATGAAATCTGTGTACCTCCACTTTCTTCCTGGGGAGTTGCATCCAGAACTTGCCATCCACTGTATGAGGGGCCCAAGTCACTGCGAGAAAACCAGCTTTCATTCCAGACATGGAAATTCCTATATTCAAGAATGAACAAAGCAAGCTATTAGTACATGTATCAATGTATCATGTATCTGCATTTACATCCAAATTCTGGTTTTGTCTCCTCCCAACTTTTCTTTCTTTCTTTTTTTTTTTTTTTTTTTTTTGGTAAATCAATGCAGTCTGTTGTTTTTGCATTTTCTCTTCTCCATGAACTTTCTAGGGTTATCTAACCAGTAGCAGAGCATTGGGATACTTCAGTACTCTCACAAAAATTACGTTTGTCTGCTTACAGTCCCAAGAAGATGATGCCGCATTGAGGATCTGCTGAGGCTCAATATTGATTTGGCCATGGCTGTATGTTAAAAGTCTGTAAATATCCTTTCACTTAAGAGTTCTTCTAGTATGTAGCTAGAAGCTGCTTTCTGGCTGTTCTTTGCTACCGATATTCATAAAAGAGTGAATAAAGGCTACTTTTCTAAAATGCTTTTTTTTGCAGCTGTATCATGAGCACGTCTTATCCACTGATATAATGGCACACTCTTAAATTGAAGCTTGTCCCTCCCATTGCTTTCTGCACCCATTGTCCTACTGGGAAAACATAAGAATTGAATGTCGGAGCAGAAGAAAAGAAAACTTTTGTTGCTGCTATTATCTATGAAAGAAAGGRGGGRAAAAAAGAGAGAAGGGAGGGGAAAAAAAGGAAAAAAACCACTGTCTTCTGGAGGAAGCAGGCTTCCAAAAAGAAGTAATCAAGAGAAAGGCCATTTTCATCTAAATTCCTATTCAAACCTGTCATATTAGTTAAATGTATCAAATGTTTTAATTCTGTCAGGTTCTTAGAATCACAGTGGAAATGGTCAGTCTCAGCTATCTCAGTCAAATCAGAGCTGAAAATTGCATTGTGTAATAAACCTAAATGTTCAAGGACAGAAAGCAAATCTGTGAAATTATACAAGTATTGAGCCTTTTTTTCCCCAAAAAAGAGTTCTGAGCATATAGTCCTTTGTTTTAGCTGTCTTACAGCACAATGCTGCAGTTACCACTCGTATTCAGGATGGCTCCAGAGCAAGCAAGGGAGTAAACAGCAAAAAATGAGGGGCTGCATCTGTTCTTTGCTGAATACAACCTTGTTTGAATCGCATCCGAGGCTTAATCGTGGTAATAATTAAGTTATTTTCACAGCAAGAAAAAAGGTGGGTTCAGTTCTGTTGAACTTTTACAGTTTAACATAAACTATTTTTGAAAGCTAGTTCCAAACTAAATCAAGTCTCCCTGCTTGATATTTCCAGTGTAGTATCACAGAKTTTTAGTCACCTGCATCATAGCTTTATCTCTTCCTATCTTGGTTTCAATATGCCATTTTAACTTATGTCATAATTCTCTTTTTAACTAGAAGAATGAAAATGCTGTTTACGTTTACACTGCGTTTAATAGGATTACATTTTTTTGATCCTGTATGTGTCATTGTTTTGAGGGCAATTTAACAAATTAACAGAGCATTTGTCATTAGAATCTACACTCTATGCCTGAAGACCTTATTCCTCATTGATAGGTCTGACTATTAAATACTGTAGAGCCTTACCAAACACTGTCAGCTCCTCTGTTCAAATGATTTCCAGAAGCATCGTAAAACTCATCCACGCGCAAGTTTCCATCGGCATCATGAGCAGAACTGAAGTTTGTAATTGTTCGAGTGGGAATCCCCAGACATCTAAGCACTAAGAATTCAATATACAATCATGATTAAGAAAAAGTTATATGAAGTTTCATAGAACATACTAATATCTTTAAAGACTTCCAGGTAGATATTATTATTAGTGTTTCCTATACCAGGATCTGTACATTGTCAGTATGCATATAATATAAAACATACCTGTAGTCAACACTGCTGCAAAAACCCAACACTGTCCATATTTAACAGGCCTAAATCCTGATTTCTTCCAGTTTTGTAGGATTTCACCACTTCCAGTCCAGCTGCTTGGATTTTTCCCACCCTCATAATTTCCACTCCAGTTTCCTAGCAGCACCCCTTGGTCATCATTGCTGTTGACCTGTAAAATATTCACTAAATTTATGAAAAGATAAATTAAGAGTTTAAAACAGAAAAATCAGTGTGTGCATAGGAGGGAAGAAAAGCTTTAAATGATGTTTTAGTGGACAAAACCCACTACTTCATGCAGTTCACCTTCGGGAAGTCCTATCTTTTTAGAGGAATGAAATATGTGATCCCTCAAATAATAAATAGCATTTAACCACTGTCTCTCCTGCTCAAGTACAGTAACACCAGGCTAGAAGTCCSTCTACATACCACTCTGCCACTTACGCTTTCAGTTTGACAACTGGATATCAAAGTGATAAAGTATCAGAAAAAACACAGGTAAAATAATAAATCTAGCAGGCTCAAACCAGACAGTCACCAGAGGTTGTGCATSTTTCTAGTGTACAAAAACAGTGTCCTAAAATCGCCTGAGAAGAGTCTTCATACTCATTTTAACTACTTTAAAAGAACAGGTAGTAGGTTGGACTTTTGAATAGCTTGCTTACCATTGCACTGAGAACACGGCCCAGATATTTGGGATCATTTCGATGAGAAACATCTGTGGCAGCATCCTTGCGGTAGTTTAAACTTCGATCCAGCATGGAAAGGCAAA
Organism: Rhea americana; assembly: GCF_003343005.1. Taxonomy (NCBI): domain Eukaryota; kingdom Metazoa; phylum Chordata; class Aves; order Rheiformes; family Rheidae; genus Rhea; species Rhea americana. The sequence continues at coordinate 26,269 of NW_028186591.1, read as the reverse complement.
TATTGAGAATATCTCCTTGAAACTATGTTACAGAAATACATTAGTGTATTGGGACAGTAGGTTGTTCTACTGTACTCAAAATCGAAGTAAAAAAACCCAAATAATTGGTTAATGTTTTTCATGTGACTGAATGAAGTGTTGTAACTCAACAAGGAACTAGCAGATGAAAAGATGGCCCTCAGCAACTGTGAGGATTAGAACCTGAAGAGCTTCTCAAAACTTGGAGTCTGTGTAGTAGAGGCAGGGCCAGTGCTTCCCAGTGTTGCTACAGTACTTTACTACATAGCAGACATGAAGATTTCTGCAGGCTGCATCTCTGAGTCCTATGCCATATAACTGATTAGTCCTACAAATCCTCCTGTTAATCAATGTAACAGGGCCTGATATGAGTTCTAATTTCAATACTGGGCTCTACTGCTCTTCTGAGGTATATGACTGATGAACTGGGAAAACTGAACAAGTCCTTGTCACCCACCTCATGTGAAAACAGGAGCACAAAACACCAAAGTTTCAACCTTATGTTTACCTGGCCAAAGTTCCATCCAAAACTGTTGATGTGATGTTTATTGCCTGCAAAAATGATGCCAAACTCTTCTAGCACATATTCCTCACACTCAGCCTTGTTAGGCAAGAACACATCATCACCTGAAAAACCAAAGCAGAGGTCTGTAACACCACATCTGGCAAAATACATGAAAACACTATATAGGAACCTACATAAGAATGTTTCCAGATATTTGCCCTTTGCTGTTCTCAGTATAAACAGATGGTATAGGTTTTCCTAAATTTGGAGAAAGGTGGATGTATTAGAAAGGAGAAAGAGGTATGGACCTGTCTCATCTGGAAGAAGGTGGCAGCTGGTAAATTTGTCTTTTTTCACAGCTTCTAAGAGATGGCACTCTAAAATTGTGCAGAAGCAGGAAAGCTATGGCAAAAGCAGAACTTAATCTTCATCTTACAGGGTAAGAAGCTCTCCAGTAAGTATGTGGTAAAGAGCTGATTTTATGTACTAGGAGGTCCTAAAAAACTGTTCAACCATTTCCTGTTCTCTGTGCTAGATTATGTTGTGAATGTTCAGTTCCTGTGCCTAAAATACATAGATCAAGTGAAGAAGCTGCAAATATTAATGAAGCAGTGGGAAAGTTGGTTCTTTCAGAGGAAATCCAACATGTTCATACCTGAAGACCAAGGGTTAAAGAGCAAAACAAAGGTGCCAAGGTTTGCTGGGGAGGAGTTGCCACTTGAAGTACTTTGCACAGTCAGCTTGTAACGTCCTATGACTGCATTAGCTGGACTGGAAATAGAGATGCTCACAGAGTTGGAAGCGGTGGACTGCAGAACAGCACTCCAGCTCTCCTTGCTCACTGAGCTGGAGATACCAAATGTGGCCTGGGTCTTAGCTTGCGCTGAAGGTTTTGGGCCTTTTAAAGAAAATAAACAACACTGTGGGTTTTTTTTCCCCAGATGTCTGAAATAGAGATTTAATTGTCAATAAACACCACCCTCTCCTGCAGCTGAGTTCATGCTATACATTTGAAATTGAAGAAAGTTATCACTGCCAGTTGAGGTGGGAGTAAKACAAGAAACACCTCAGTCAGTCCCATGGGTATGTAAACCAGCATGTTGGCTCTGAGGTATTCTTGTTCCCATATAGTAAATACCAAGCTAAAAGAATGTCACCACATGGCGTTACTAAGTCTGAGAAAGAAAAAATTGGAAGCTATACCTGTTTCTGCAACAAATACGAAGTTTTGCTCAGGCTGTCTCATTCCGTTGAAGGTGACAGTGAAGGCCTGACCTCTCCTCACAATCAGCTCTTTGCTAGAAAATTTACTTGTATGATGGTCTCTTGCATTTTCTTTCAGATGCCAATTGATACCCGGCTGTGTCATAGCTGTGAAAAAAATGAGAAGAGCAAGAAAACTTGAGGGTACATACAAGGCTTTATGGAGAGGAAGAAGCRTGGACTCACTCTCAAGAGTTGCATATTACATCCTACAGGTAACTAGTAGCCACATTAGACTTCTACCACAAATAGAAATCAGTTATTTTTATCCTTTTTTTTCGAAGAGACTCCCCCCCTGTGGAGACTGTTAGGGACTATCTGCATAATTATATATAAAAGGTCTAGTATATGCCATACCAAAGAAGAATGAGGAAGAAATCTAAGAGGMGAGAACCATGAGAGAGACGAATATGAGTTACTTGGATAAAGAACACAGCTGAACTCAGCTAAGTCTTTCAAGGTGTCACCCAGTCTGTGATAGGGTGTTGTACTAACAGAGGCACAGGTTCACAGTCTTTGAATAAGAAAAGAAGAAATCTGATTGATCTGAGAAACATTTCTGTATTTAAAACCATGACATGATCTTTAGCTCCCTTTACCTTTCATGTGCCTCTGATACAACTGATAGCTGTTATCTTTTGGAAGCACCTATCAAGAATATGCTAATTGGCCTGTCATTTGGTCTTGATGACAGAATTGGAGAGATAACACTACTAAAATCATGTGTATGAAATGTTGCAGAAAGCTGTTGTGTGTGAGCTGTGGCTTCTGTGGAGGTCTGAGAGTAAGCAACACAYATCAGTTTGGCTCTGGCATCACCAAAGCCAAACTGATGGAGRGTTCTCTAGCAGGAGCTTGGTGGTTTAAGTAAAGTGCACAAGTACAGAAGAAAAAGAACTTTTTTACTAAGGCTATTGTATGTCTTTGAAAATCATTTTACTGTTCTCCATTCCCCACCCAAAAGGAGAGAACAGGAAAGAGTAACAGTGTGGTCCCTAGTAATGAAACAGAGCTATCCTGTGCCATTATTGAGTAAAAGACATTATCTTCTGTTCAACTACATTAATGGAAAGATATTTTTTACAGCATGATCCCAAGCTTATCAAGTTTAGGCAATCYTTCAAGTAACTATATTAGTAGCCCTACCAATGTAGTCAGAGTTCAAACATGGGAAATGTATTTTTTTATGGTATCTAAGCAAGTAGCACACACTTAGATTTTTCAGGAACATACCTACCTTAAAAAAAAAAAATCTTTAAAACTTTAGCAATGACGCACATCTGTTGTAGAGCAAGGTTAGGAATGGAGGAGACTTGTCTTTAGTCAGGTGGAAATTAGCTGCCCAGGTTGTAAAAGCAACATGGGACCTGTTATAATAATTATTAAACTGGGCAATTTGCATATGTATAAATATTTAGCATATAAGCACAAAAAAACACTTCAGCTTTTTTATCTGCTCTTCCCTACTGTCAAGCTTTTAAACTCTCTCCACATTCTAGCTTCTCTCAGCCTTTGCAACGGTACCTTCTCTGGTTTCTGCTTTGTCTCTGTTGCTCTTACGTCTGATTTGCCAGTCTCTCATTTGCACTGCTTATGTCTGACATATTCAAATAGCTGTAGACTTTCCTTTCCTTCCTATGTACAAAAGACAGCATTTCCACCTCAGATAATTTACCTGCTCTCCCAAATTCTGTTCTTACAAGCTTGCTTTAGCCATATGCATATTAAGTGAAGAAATACAATTCCCATGAAAAGCCTTCTGCTAAATCCTAATGGAAGGACTCTTTTCTTACTTTTCTTGGATCAAAGCTCATTAGAAGAGTAGCCACCTTTCAGTGTCCATTACAGAGCTGAATATGATGTATGGATGTAAGAAAATAATAGAGAACCACAGAAGGATCTTGCTCCCTTGCTCACCTTGGCCCATATCTGACCAATACGTCCTGTTTGAGCAGCTTCTGGGCTTTTCCTCTGAATGACCTCCTCTACTTCTCTTCTCTCAAGGAATAGATTGTGCCTTTCACATCTACTTGTAAAATTGCATGTTTGCAATATTTCCTTTGGGGGTGGAGCATAGATAGCGTCCTTTGCTTCCCAGTCCTTTATCCAACTGATGAACTTGTGAAGTCATTTTTCATGCCTTTTTCATTCTCTCCTGAGCTCATTTCCTTGCAAATTAAAATCTGAAGCTGGAACAATGTTCATCCTTAACAGTCTGGCCACTTGTTTCTTAATGTATTTAAATCTGTAAGAATTTCAATACTCRGTTGCTTTTCTTTCTGTTATAACAATGCATTAATTACATAATTCCTTCTTTTCATGAGATTGTTTTTAATTTGGGACTCTTCAATATTTTCAGTGGTGTTCTTTTTAAAATTAATTCACAAAATCCTTTGTTTTTGTGGAGCTGCTTCCTTGAGTGCTTCTCAATCCATTCGATGTCTAAATGAGCAGAGTCTGTTASATGTCTAAATGTAGCAGAATCTACACCCTTGCAAAGTGTGCTTGTTTCCAGGGCTTCTAAGAAGTCTACACTTACTGRTGTTGTTTTCTTTTGTTGGGGCTAGTCAAAATATGCTGCATAAATAGTTCATGTAATTAATTTCTTTACATTGGTAGGAAAAGCTGAATATACCTCATGTTTCTCTGCGTTTTAGTAGTTGTAAAACAATAAGTAAGGTATTGCTTCCTCCCCACATTTAATCAGACCAAATTTAAAAAACATTTTTTTTGGTTATCCTGTAGTTAAAGTTTAGTGACATTAAAGAGGCAAGCACTCAGTTTCATATTTGCATGACACACTACCCAGATGATGGGGAAATATTGTGATAAAAATATCCCTCATTGTTATCACCTGGTATACTACTAATTCTTTTGACAGCACATGCCTGAACATTCATTGGAGATGCCAATTTGTGTGCAAAAAAAATTGACTTTCATTTCAAGCAGAGGGATTTTGGTCATGCTTTGCAAGTGGTTCCAGATGCTCTAATTCAGATATTTTTACAATGCAGAATCACAGAATGGTTGAGTTTGGAAGGGACCTTTAAAGATCATCTGGTCTAACACCCCTGTTCAAGCAGGGTCACTTAAGGCAGGCTGCCCAGGACCCTGTCCCAGTGGCTTTTGCATATCTCCAAGGATGAAGACTCTACAACCTCTCTGGGAAACCTGTTCCAGTGCTCAGTCACCTTTGCAGTAAGAGAGTTTTTCCTCATGTTCAGACAGAACATCCCCTGACCTGCTGGCATGACTCTGCTCTTCCTGATGTAGCCCAGGATACTATTGGCCTTCTATGCCACAGGGGCACATTGCTGGCTCATAGTCAACTTGTTGTCCACTAGGATTCCCAGGTCCTTCTCTGCAGAGCTGCTTTCCAGTAGGTCAGCCCCCAACCTCTACTAGTGCATGGAGTTATTCCTCCCTAGGTGCAGGACTGTACGCTTACCTTTGTTGAACTTCATGAGGTTATTCTCTACCTCATGAAGAGACCTCTCCAACCTGTTGAGGTCTCTCTGAATGGCAGCACAGCCTTCTGGTGTATCAGCCACTCCTCCCAGTTTGSTATCATCAGCAAACTTGCTGAGGGTGCACACTGTCCCTTTATCCAGGTCACTGATGAGTAAATTGAACAAGATTGGACCCAATATTGACCCCTAAGGTTTACTACTTGTTACTGGAAAGAGAAAAGCTTTGGAGGTTTCAGCAGTCAAGCTACACGTGGCTAGAAAGCCATGCTTTTACTTTCTCTTTAATGACCTGAGTGCACATGCTAGCATTTTTCAGAATAAATTCTCCATAGGCTTTGAGTCTATTTTCAGATAAATTGCAGAGATTTTGTCTTTGATAGAAAGATTGGTTACTATTAGGCAGGATTGTGGTAGTGAAGGAGTGTCAGTGATTATTGCCTAAATGGCAGCTAGTACATATTTGGTCATGCATTTCTCATTTTTTTTGTGATAGCAGCAGTGCACTGAATATCATGGTCTCGTAGTTCAATGACATAACTGTTTTTTTTTGTTTGTTTGTTTGGTGATATGACAGCATCATTATAAACATCATATTCAGAAACATAGATACAGTATATTTATTATTCTGACAGCATGACAAGGAGAATGAGTTGTGTTTGTTGCACCAGCTTCCTGTGTTTTACTCCCAGCTCTGGCTAAGTTGCCTTGCAAACTTGTCATTTGCTTTGTTTGTAAAACAGATGGTTGATACCAGATCTGTGGACTGAAGATTATGGGCCAAAGTTGAGAATGATAGAGTGTAGAGATATATTAACCATAGTCAGAATAACAGTCAAGCAGAATGCATTTTTTCCTAACTGCCTGGCCCAAACACCTTCCTGTAAGCCGGGTAGTGTTGTACTGTGTAAATGTGAGGCACGCACAGGTACGCACCTGATGTGTGGAGGGCAGCTAGAAAAGATTCTTTCAGATCTCAAAATGTGAAAGCTCTAAGTCATCTTAGTATTTTGCTTCATGAACACAGAACTAGCTGTACCTGAAACATGTTTTAACAGACTAGTTCAGTCATTTGCCTTGTGACATCCTTTTTCAGTAATATTCTGATTTCTTCCCTCAGTCCAGTAACTGTGTTAATGAAATGAGGAAGAGCTCAACACTGAACACCAAAGGAAGCCTCTTGTAATAGAATAATTCACCTGAATATTACTTACTCTCCTTCTTAGCATTGTCTTTCTCTTCCTCACAAGCTCCATATTAATCCAATGACACTTTGAATTCTATTAAATATCACCTATTATTAATTATGCCTTTATTTCAGGACGGGAAGCCAGTCTCTAGAACAGCCTATATGCCCATTTATTCTTTTTGAGCACAGCTCTTCCATATGTATCCCTAAAGCTCCATGTTACAGTCATCTGGCTGGGCTGGCAATGACTCACTGGAGTCTGTCTTAGCTCCCAGGGAAGCTTAGGCTATTTTGTCTCCTCTCTCATTTCCTCCTCAGATAATTAAGCAAGGTATTTCATCAGCAAAACCACTCCTGCTATCCAAGATACAGGAAGTCAAATTGTTTCCTACAGCTATGCTATATTTGTGAGCCACACTAGGGAGAAACCTGAGCCCCTGGCCTAGTGGTATGGATTGACTAGTATCAAAACTCTTCAGGACTAGAATCCTCTGATATAGCTTGGACAAGTCCATATGGAAGAGCAATTGGTGGAGATCTCCTCTGGGCTTTAGATGTTTTCCAAGATATTACTATTATTTTTTTGTCTTCTTTCATTCACAATGCCCCAAATACCAAGGCTGCAGCCTTCTAGGAAATTCCTGGAGGATCATTCCCGAAGTTCCCCAATAGCCAGACTCTGACGGCAGACAAACTTAGCACACTCATCACACTTCCTGCCTGTGTGAAGTAGGCTACTCTGTTAGCTGGGCTCAGATTTTCCCATGGGATCKTGTCAGGAAAAAGATGGTTCATTCCATAAAGGACAGTGACAGTGAAATACTAGCGACATATATTAATATGTGAACTTCAGAAAACTACTGTGGAACTAGCACCTAGGAATAAGCCAAAGTGACAGTGCACACACTGGGATGAACCTATGCCTGGACTCCCAGGCAACTCCCAGCAATAGCTCCCACATACTCACACATGACCTGTAATGTATAGCTTATTCTATTTAAATGTATTTCCCTACTCTCCTACTTATGCACACATGCCTTCCACTAAAATGGTGTGTAGACATTATTTGAAACTTTTAAATTCCAGTTATTGCTGCACACTCATCATCAAGGAATACCTTTTTGCCAGCTCCCATCATTACGTGGCTCTGCTCATTTCTTCTAAGAACTTGGATCTGGCATGTTGTCTCCATACTGCGGGCAAGCGCTCTAATCCTAATGCACAAAGAAGATGCTTGCAGGTGTGACTCATGCCTTAGTTGTAATGACACTGAGTCTGAACAGTGACAGACAAAAGCTGAGATAATTGAGTGTGAGACTGTGAAACAAGTTGCTGAATCCTTAGTAGCAGTTGTGTTTTGTCAGACCTCAAACCCTCAAAAAAGTCCCATGCCATCAAATTTACAGGATTTTTTTAATGTGCTTTTATTTAGGCATCACCTTCATTCCTCTTTCTGTATTCTGTTAAACTAGATCTATTAAAGAATGGCCTTGGATCCTTTTGACAACTCCAATTTAACATTGGGCTTAGAATGTGCCCTGGGTATTTCACAAGCAAGAGTTGACCACGATCAGCAAATATCAGTTTGTTCGTTAAATGCTGCTACTGCTTCTTGCATTTAGTGTGATGAAAACAATGTGGTTAAAATGGATAATGGGTATGATACCTAGGAGGAAGTTTTGGGGGAGCACCTTGCTAAAATGTCTTGGCTAAATTATTGGCACATTGTTGCTTAAAAGGAAGTGTTATAACACAGAAACAATTGCTTTGTGGTTATTTACTCATTGCTGTAGTTGAAGGTTTTTACTGTCCAGTTTTACCATATACTACTTTTGTTAGAAAGGGAYTTTTCTACCTAGTCCAGTCTTTCATATTGACCAACAGAACTGTGGTTTGCCATTTATTTAAGCTTTGCTCAGTGGAGGAGATTTATCAGTGGATCTGTAGCCTTATGCCCCTTGTATGTGCCTGTTTCCCTCCCAGACTATGTTCAGCTCTTAAACAGATTAACATTTAGGTAGTATTATACTTAGCAAATACATTGAGACAGTCATTAAGTAAGCACAGGCAAGTCAGGCAAACAGCAGACACTGCTGAGGGATGCCAGCACAAGCAGTTCAGGTCAACAACATGAAGTATTTCAAATAATCTTATGTGGGCAAACACTGTCTGTCAGGAAACTGTGCCTCTTCTGGCCTCCAAAAGGGGAAAGCAGTGCCTGTAGTTTCTGTACTTCAGACATTGCTCTGTGGATTTTTTTTTGTTGTTGTTGTTTTTGTTTTTATTTCTTGAACTTCTCAAGCTTATGTCACAAGGTCAGCAGAGCATGGATTCCATGCTTAGATGAGTCGTCTTCACTCAGGCCTCATTATACATTTTCATAGAGATACCAAGAAATCCAGCCTAAGCAAGAATAAGGCCAACCTTGATAAAGCATGTTGATTCAGTATCTTTCCTGATAAGATCTCATTGCTGAAACTTCTGTAATGCTTTGCCTATATTTTAAAGAGCCTTTGCCTTTCAACACTAATTTTAACAGATATTTAAAATGGCACTGCAATTTGCTGACTCTGAATCTACAGSAAGGACTCTATCCTAGCGCCTACTCTTGGCACAAATATTCCCATTAACAGAAGATCCATTCATGCCTGAACTACTTTCTGATTCTGTAAGCTTCACACTAAAAGCTAGTTTGCTGTCATAACTACTTCTGCTCTACTTGCAGTTTTATCAGATTTAACTCTAGTATGATAATAAATGGATTATCATCTTTTCCTTGTTTGTGTTATTTTCAACATTTAGGAAAGAAAATGCTGAAATAACCTATTCAAAATCTCATAAGGTAGTGTACTCCAACAATTCAGAGCCCTTTACCAAAAACATCCCCATAGAAGAATACAGTGTTTGGTAGGTTATACAGTTGCCTGTTCCTTATCCACAAAGAGACTCGTTTTTGCTTACCTGCCATGCTTCCTTGATCCTCTTTGTCTTGGACTTTGTGTTTCTGTGGGCAATTGTAGGGCAATATGATAAGATTTCAAGCTCTGTTTGTGGCAGCATTTATAGAGAAAACTTTAGGCCTCACCTTCTGTTCAAACCAATTATAATTCACATTAGGTAGGTGAGGCAGGTAAGTCATACCAGTGGGCCTGTAAACTTCCTAGTGACCACATATTAGCTCATGGGTTTTAACACACTGTTCTTATGCAATTCTGGTTATTTATCAAGAGGGCTGACTGAGATGCTCAGAAAAGTAAAGCATTTAATTGCATACCTAGAATTCAGAATTTCACATACAGTGATGTGTCACTTTGGAAGAGTAAGGAACATTTTTTTTGAGTCAGTATGAATGTATGTTCCAGTATGAGCCACAGATGAGCGTATGTGAAATAGAAGTATATATTCATAATAAAATTCATAGTTTCCTTCCAGTGAGTGTACACCTAAGTCTTAAAAAAAAAAATCCATTTTAGTCATCAGGATCACCACAGTGATGCCTTTGTACTAGCCCCTCCCTACAGTCTCTGTAAATTAATAATGATATTAATGCTATAAATGATGTTAATCTGAGTTGCTATTAAATTGACCAACTGAATGCTGATTAACTCCAAAGAATGTAATTAAAGTGGTGATACTCCCCGCACAAAGAGAAATTTCATAAAATTAAATGAAAAGGTTAATTTTGTAACAGCTAAAAATTAAAACTACAATTTGTGCTTATCTGCTGGTTACTCACCTAATTGTTTGGGAGTGTAGAGGTGGACATTAAAATACTTTGATCTGCCCACATAAGACATTTTAGGGGAAAAAAAAGAATTTGTTGGTGCAGCCTCACAGTGTTTCTCTTTTTTTCCACCCTAATTCTTCTTTTTTCATATTACATCTCTTGCTATTCGATCATGTATCTCTCTCTCTCTTTTTATAGGCACTTCCATTTCCTTTCATTTAAACAGATAGGGCATTTTGTCTCACTTTATTATTACTTCACTTCACTTATCTACAGTGAGGAAAAGAGCCTGAAGCAACCTCAGGAGTGTTAGACTTAGCTTGAAGAACTTGAAGGGTGGAAGTTTCATAAGATCAGAAATTGACAAGCATAATACTGTGTTTAAAGTGGAGGAGAGGCATAAGGAGGAGTTCACAGAGATCATAGAATCCAGTAAGGTCGGAAGGGACCTCTGGAGATCATCTAGTCCAACTTCCCCGCTCAGCAGGGTCACCTAGAGCATGTTAGACAGGGTTGCATCCACGCAGGCCTTGAATATCTCCAGAGAAGGAGACTCCACAACCTCTCTGGGCAACCCGTGCCAGTGCTCCATCACTCTCACAGTGAAGAAATTCCCCCTCACGTTCAGGYGGAACTTCCTGTGCTTCAGTTTCTGCCCATTGCCTTTTGTCCTGTCACATGGGACAACCGAAAAGAGTTTGTCCCCGTCCCCTTGACACCTTCCCTTCAGGTACTTGTACACATTGATCAGATCCCCCCTCAGTCTTCTCTTCCCCAGGCTGAACAGGCCCAGCTCTYGCAGCCGTTCCTCATAGGGCAGGTGCTCCAGCTCTCTGGCCATCTTCGTAGCCCTACACTGGACACTCTCCAGTAGCTCCATGTCTCTCTCAAGTTGAGAAATTATAGACTAAATTGAAGTCAATTCCCGGAAAATACTGGAATAGATAAACTCCTTGTTAGCAGCTAGCAGATGACTAACAACTAGCATGGAACTGTTAGAAGTCAGTCAAATCGATTTAATTTTTTCCTTGACAGATCAATATGCCAGAGGAGAAGTAAGCAGCAGCAGCTATCATACATATTGACTTTGATTTGCAACAAGGTCCCAYAGAATATTTTCATAAGCACAGTTCAGACACACTGATTATACAAAATTTCTAATAGTTAACTGTATAACTTGTTGAACTAAAACAAATGTTCAGTTGTTTCAATGCTTTACTGTCAAATTGGAAGACCATAGTGACAGAGGTGTCATTAAAGGCCGTCTTGGAGCTTTGATGTTTGTTAAATTTGCTCCTTCTGGTGTTGGTAAGACTTCAGCAGAAGTACCGTGTCCAACCTTGGTCACAGCACTTCAGCTGGCTCACATCAAGAATACAGAAGAAACTGAAAAGATTTAACATAAAATTAGAAGGATCAAAGTGGACCAATCTAAAAAAAAAGAGGTAACTGGGTAGAGATGATGATGATGATGATGATTTTTTTAAAAATGTGAAAGGCAGTTATAGAAGGAGAAGAATAAATTTTTGATAGCTTCTGTGGGTCAGTCCAGCAGTCTTTTTTTTTTTTTAAAAAAAAAAAAAGAGAGAGAGAGAAAAAGGCACTGAGGATAAGCATGAGGTAAAAATGTTAATAGTAAAGATAAATACTCCACTAGAAATTCTAGGTTGGATGTAAAAATGTTCAGCATTTTTCCATAGAGATTAATAATGGACTGTCAAGGATAATGTGTGTGTGTGTGTGTGTGTGTGTGTATGTATACGCGCACGCACACACACACACACACACACACACACACACATATATACATATATAGAGAGGGTCAATCTTGCCTTGGGGAATTTATTTTGATGTCAAAGCTGTGACAGTGACACTCCCCTCCTCCTCCCTCTGTTATGTACTCTTTGTCAGTGAAGTCAAACTGTATGACGTGGGGAAGGGCTTAGGATGTTAGGATCCACTTAAAACTAGCAATTTGCAAAAAATGCATCATCTGTGTACGCTCAATAAGTTATCTTGGGTTGATCCATGSATCCGCCTATATATGGAGTCTATGTAGTCTGCATCAGTGTTGATTCAATCTTCTTGCCTTGCTATTGCTCCATTGCTGTGATTTACCCATACTGAACAAATTTCACATTGTGTCCTACCATGAAAGGTTGCCAAATTCCCGAGTAATATGACACACAAGACCATAGATTTCTTGCATGTCATTTCTACATCTTAAGAAATGCTCTTTTCAAAGAACTGAATGTTTTGCGTAGAAATAGAGGAATGTCAGCACCGTATCAGACCAGTTGAGATTCCTATTTCTGCCAGTACAAGCCAGTTCCCAAGAAGCCAAACAGCAGTCTCTCTTGATTATCTTGTGAAGGGAAAGCCTGCCCTACTTTCTGTCACTTGGGTACTTCTTCCCTGAAAGGGGTGATTTATATGTTCATATGTTATTCTAAAATAACTATGTTTTCTTCTTGCCCAGAAAAAAAAAGCTTCCTCATTTTTAGAATCTGTTAAAGTTCATGACTTTTTGTACCTTACAGCAATGAGTTTCAGATGCTAATTACAAATTGTGTAAATAATCTTCTAAACATTTCCTTATTGAACATCCACTAGTTCTTAAATTGTCAGAAGTAAAAGGTACTCATGCCTTTCCTTCACTTACTCAGTAAGTGAAGTAAGTAAGTTCAGTATTTTGCAAATGTCTATAACAGTAGGTCATTTTTATGCCCCAAATTACATAATTTCAGACTTTTCTGTCTCCTTACAGTCCGATCTCTTACTTTGAGTATTTTTTTACCCATATCTGAAACGCCTTTAATTTCTTTTGTATTCTTTTTTGATATGCAAGAACAAGAATTGAACATGATGAAGCATGGGAGAATATACTATTGACAAATTAGGTGACAGTGATTTTTTTATTATTTCCTGATCTATTTCTTATTTAATCAAGTTTGGTGGTGGGGGGGGGTGTTTTGTTTTGTCTTAGTATTCACTCAGCTGAGCCCACAAGATTGTATTTATTCATCCATGAGAAAGGAATGGTGTCATAATGAGATATAAGATAACAATACCCAGAAGACATTTAGATGCATGGATGGTTAAAAAAGTGCCTATTAGAAATCTTGCTAAGAGAAAACACTACCACTACAATAGCATTGCTACTTTGGTAATGCTGAAATTGTCTTAAGAATCTAAACCAATCTTTTACTTGCATTTAAGTGCTTTCCTCTCTCTCCAGGAATCCTTCAGTTCAGAGGTACAGATTTTCTCCTTTTAGCATCAGATATTTCCATACACTTAGGCAGTGTATAACTAGCATTTTTTAATGACTTTTCACAATTCCTCGACTCCAGCAGACTAGTGGGGGAGGTCCAGCTCCAACTATAGGCAAAGTAGGAAACTGGCAGTGACAGTGGCTGCTGGRTGGGCAGCAAACTGCTGCCTTTATCTGTGTCAGAGTCCTGGAAAGCCCGACTGTTGTTATTGCTCCCAWGGAGCACAGGGGTGGCAACTACTGTGGGGGCAGACCACATAGTAGCCTCTCCCACAAGCAGTGGTGACCACTCCACACCTCCTGTCACACCAGCCGTCCCTTTTCTCCAGGGCTCTCTCCTCAGTTGTACTGTCCATCTCTGTTTCTCGCAGCAGATGTGGTCAGACAGAAGTTTAGTAGGGCTGTAACTAGATACTTAGGAGTTCATTGTATATTGTGTAGCAGATAATTGTGCCTGATGGTAAGAGAATTCTTTAGGGTCCATGAGCGCCATGGAACATGTCATGCATGCCCTCAGTATATTGGGCTAGGGACACTATATCAGTTTTGAGAAGTTTTTTCCCCCAGTCACAGACGGAGACTTAACCTAAGCCAACCAAACCTATTCTGCAGAATCTCGCACTATACAGAGGAACTGCCTCTTCTTTAGATCATCTTTACTCATGGCAACATCACTTTTCTAAATTTCARATCAAAATATTTCTTGCCACCAGTGTGGCCTCTTAACTTGGTCTTTGAGACCATTCTGTTTGTTTTGAGTTTCCCAGCAATAAAATACTACGTCAGAGTTTAGACGAAATGCATGACTATGGCTAAAATAGAGCAGATTCCATTTAATCCTCACACAAGATTAAATCCATCAGACTGGTTGTAGTAAAGAGAGTGAACAAGATTAGGGGAGAGACAGGGAGAACAAGAAACAGCAAGGAAAACAACAGGCTTTCTGAGAACTATTTCCAAGGTAACAGATCAGCCTGTGAATCTCATTGCAGATTTAAAGAAGCATTAAAACATTGAAGAGGCTGCACTATGTCACAGAGACCATTAGTTTGTTGATCATTAAGGATGAGGCAAAATGAAATTTCTCTAGCTCTACAAGAAGGTAAGTGCCTTTCACTGTATGAGAAGGGAGGCTGTTATCACACTATTGTCACCATGAGACAAATACAACAGCAGAAACTTAATATWTTGGACAGGATTTATTTTTGAAAGTCTAAATGCACTTTCAATAGTGAAAGAGGGGAAGGGACACAGGGAAGAATCATGTTCTTATTTACAGCTATGACTGCTTTGCAGCTATCCATTTTTTGTTCCAAGAAGCACAATAATTTCACAGCAAGAGCATCCATAGCACTACCAGTTTACCTTGAATTTTTATTCGCTCTGCCTAGCGTATTACTGTCAGCTCTTTTGTCCTACCTAATCATATGTTTTATGATAAAAAATATTAAAATAACACTCCCCTTTAGACATTTTTTGAGCTAATAACCTCATAATAGATGATACACTACTATTTTCTTTGTATGTAGCAAAATAAACATTGGCATGATTTGGTGGCTGCACAGGGAAAAAAACAAGCAACTGATACCAAATATCCCCAAACTTTTAAACTACTGCTGTTGAAATTAATAATATTGACTAGTGAAAACAATATTGCCTTTTTTCTTTCCGTTTAATTTAAAATACTAATAACATTCTCAGAAGCCATCAAATCTGCAGGKTTTTTTTAAATCTGGTTTCTAAATCTGAAATGTATTTGAGTGAACAGAAATACTCATTTTCTTGGCCCTTCCTCTATTCATGTTGCTCATACTAGCACAGCTGTGTCTATGTGTCACCTTGCAAAAATGTTTAAGACATTTCCTGTAATTTCATACTCAGGCATAGTTTTGAGAAACCAACTTGTTTTAACAGTTATTTCTTCTCTGTGAACTGCAAAATAAGAAGTTATTGGTGTAATAGCAGAAATCATGTGTGCGCCAAATCTCTTCCTTGGGGCAAAAGGGGAAACAAAAATATTGCCTCAAAAAGACAAGCTATTGCAAGCTTGCTGTGTCCTCGCTTCCCTATATATCTCTCTCCCTTCTCTGGCATGCTTAAGTAACCACATGCTATTAAGTTTCTACTAAAAGTGCTAAATGATCTAGTAGCAACAGCTAATGATGTAAAATGAATATAGCAAAGCTAAGTGTGAGACTATATAGGAGAGGAAGGTGATCTTATTTTAAACAAAAGCGATTTCAGTCACTCATACCCATTCTCATATAGATTTCATGCACTCAGTCTTTCACACTTATTTTTCCATGCTCACAAGCACCAGGCTGTGTATATCTGGCTAGTATGACTAGGATCACTTGTGGTGAAATGGAGGACAAGTGTACATATTGCTGGAGCATAGAAACATGGCTGCTTGTGGGGAACAGAGTCCAGTGATGCCCACTAGTGAGACTGTCACCATTACTGAAATGGGTATTTGTGTCCCTAGGGAAGCTGGTCCACTCCCAGTCATGAAGCAGGGGTGAAGCAGCAGGAGCAGAGGCAGGCATACGGTAGGGCTGCGTGCCAGCAATGGGTTTTTCGTTGCCTTGGCAGCTAGGTGCCAGGACCACCTTGCACTGAGGGCTTGGTGGTACTGGGGAGGTGACATTTCTGGGGTGCTGCAGGTACCTGGGTTTTTCCTACCCATCTCAGGGCATGGATGTGGGRAAAAAAAAAAAGATGTGGGGTATCAGGTGCCTGGCAGTACTCTGTACTGCAGGTACACCAGGTAGGCTCTGCCTGGAATGCATATTTGACTCTCAACCCTCCCCCCCCCACACACACCCTGCTTTTGTTTTTTTCTTCTAATCTTGCCTTTGGGGCTGAGGTTCCTCCCAAAGCAGGCTTCTGTGTACGCCCTTATGTGGATGCAGATAATCTTGAGGGTATGAGGAGGCAGGTTGGCCCTTGAGCAGGACTTTTGCATGCTGTCCCTGCAAAGATAGCTCCCATGTWTCTTGTGTGCCCAAGGGTGTTGTTGAGTAACAAGATGATAACAAGTGACTGTCAGTTACAGAGCTGACTCTTTACCATTCCTTTTAATAAAGAAAAATCAACTTACAGATTGGCTTTCGCATGTAGAGACAAACAATATAGCATTGCTCCAGTCTAGTGGAGGTTTAAAACGCACCTGCAATAACACATGGTCATTGTCAGAGAAGCATTAGGACAGCTGCCTGCAGAGAACATAGAAAAGGTATTTTCATAGGTCGACAGTGCTGTCATAGATAGAGCTACAGAAGAGGTGCAAGAGAGTGAAGTATCTGAGCTTTAAAAAAAATCACCTGATGGGACAGGATTTAAAGTCACTTTGAGTATATCACGCAAGTAGCACATCCCAAAGATCATTAATATGGACACTGTAATTGAGGAAACAGAGAGCTGACAAAGGTTAAAGTTTTGTGTGTCCTTTCCAACAACCCTGAGTGAGAGGGTTGCATTTTTTTATGGCGATGTATCCGTATCTTTTCTGGTAGCAGCCACCTGCAATGAGGGCTACTGGAAAGGAGTCAGGAGCAGAGTTGGAACAAGAGACATGGTGCCGGTTTCCCTAAGCAGCTGTAAGCACGCTTGCCATAAAACTACGAGCCCTGGCTGGGGACCTGCCCGCGGATCCCGTCTGCAGGCAGCGCTCACCCCGCCGCCTGCTCTGCTGCTCACCCGGGCGCCCCAGCCGGCGCCGCCGGAGCCCGGGGCCGCCCGCGGGGTGTGACAGCCCGGAACTGCGGCCAGCGGGGCCGCACATGCGACCTGCTCACGGCTGCTCTCGCCATGACAACCYCGCACAGCAGTCAGCGGCACCACTCATGCGCGCGAAGGCCGAGCAGGTCATTGCTGCCCTCGTCTAATGACAAACCAGTACTGCAACCAGGCAGATCTCGAAATCGCAGCACCGCTCTGCTCACTGCTCCCGCCAAGCGACCACAAACCAGTACTACAGCCAAGCGACTAACGCGCGCGAAGTGCCTCACCTAGGCTCAATGCTGCCATCGGGTGACGACAGCCCGATACTGCAGAAAGCCGAGGAACTCATGCGTGTTGCCGTGGATCTGCTCAGAGATGCCCGCGGGCGATGAAATTCCAGTACTGCAGCAAGATGACTCATGCATGCAAGGCGCCGCCGTAGCGCTCAGTGCTGCCATCACCTGATGACAAATCAATACTGCAGCCAAGCGAATAACGCATGCGCAGTGCCCCCCCCCCCGCCCCCGGTGCTAACTGTTCTCCGGTAACGGGAGAACAGACGAAAGGACTGCAGAGAGCGGCACCACGCATGCGCACCGTGTTTCCCGTGCTCACTACTGCCGCCAATCATCGACAACAGTGCTGCACGTGGGGGATTGCGTGTGCGCCCTGGTGTCACCACGCTCACTGATGCCCTTGGGTGTCCAAAAACCACCACCGCACCACAGCGATTCCGAGCTGCTCACTGCTGCTCTCGGGTGCCGAAAAAGCAGCACTGCAGCCGAAACCGGGAGCCGCACGCGCATAGGCATTTCCGTGCTCACTGCTGCCCCCCCGCAGCGAAAGGTCAGTACTGCACACGGACACGGGCTGCGCACGCGCACTGCGCTCCGCCGCGCTCCCTGCTGCCCTCGCGTGTCCACAAGCCAGTACTGCCGCCGCGAGCGGCCTCCCCCGCGGGCGGAGAACGCGGCCGGCAGCCGCCGCACGCGCGCGCAGCGCCGCTCGGCGTGTTCGCCGCGCCTCTCCGCTGTTTCGGTCACGGGTAAGCGCACGGGCCCTGCTCCTCGCCCCTTCCCGGCGCGCACGGGCCGGTAGCGCAGGGAGCTTTTCCTTGTCGCGGGGACGGGCAGTGCCGTCTGGGAGATGCTCCGCGGGACTCTCGCTCCGCGGCAGCCCCACAGCCTGCTCGCTGATGGCCGTCGGTTTCTCGGGCACGGGCAGAGCAGCCTCGGGGCGAGCCCCGCGGGGCCGCAGCGGACTGCGCTTCGCACGAGGGAGCCGC
>NW_028186591.1:3300-7467 GCF_003343005.1 Rhea americana | reverse complement strand
CCGGCTGAAGGAGGGCTTGGGTCAGGTGTGATTAGCGCAGCCCCAAGTTATTCCCTTGAGAAGTGTGGCCAGGCGAGCAGGCGGATGGATAGAAGAAAGATGCTCCCAGACACCCTGAGGGGTCCCCTGGTGCCAGGCACAGCTGGAGAATGTTGATGGGTGCAGGCACAGATAGCAAACAGATGTTTCTCTCTTCTCTTCCGAGCTACCTCTCAGAACCATCCATATGCCTGTGTGAGATGTGGCTGGTCTGGGGTAACTCTGCTGTGCACAGTGCTTAAGGAGAACATTCACCTAAAATGGCAGGCTAGCAGGAATAGCCTAATAAAATACAAGGCTCAGGAAGAGCCTAAGAGAACACTGATGGGCTCTGGGAAGCCCCTGGGGTGCTACAGAAAACAGCCTGGCTTTCAGGTACCTCCCGGGGCAGGAGAAACATCTGACTAGCCTGTGGGTAAATGGGTCTTATTAATTACCACCTTCCCTTACCTAAGTGTTGTGAAAGCTGAAGGGAGTAGAGAGGATACGTAGCGAGTTACAGACTTGACGCAAAGTTTAAACAAACAACAGTCCAACAGTCCCCTCTTAAAGTGGAACCAATTTAGTCCTAAGTAATAGCTTTGAGCAGTAGCTTTGAGTAATGAGAGGAGAGGCAGTTATGTCAATCACTCTGAAAGCCTTGGGGCAGTCGTGTCTAGAACCTGATACCCTCCTGGCCTCATCAGTCTTTTTGGTTTGTTTGGCAGGGCAGCCCCTCCAAAGGGGACATCTTGAAGACAAGCAGCCAGACGTAGTGATCTAGGTGTTCACTTTGGTCGTCACCAGTGAGGCAGGCATCGGAGCATAAGAGGAATCTGCGAGCCACTTCAAAAAGGTAGTACTTTTGAAACAGAGACAGGCAAATCGAGTGCTATCGTTATTCCGCATAGTTAAAGACCAAGAAAATTGTCAGTTAAGCGTGCATATGCAAAGGTTTGAGAAAGGGTACTGAACTGTAACAATAATACAGAAGCAAAATTAAAAAAAGGTTTCATGGAAGATGGTGCAGGTAAGTATTAGGAGATGGGCCTGYATGTCTAATAACCTAGCCCTAATTGCTGTATRCAATGTTTCCAAACAGTTTACCCTGTAATGTATGATGCAAAGTACTGTATTAAGTCCTTTCCGTTAAGGAAGGAGAGGAGGGGGCATCAGGAGTAATGCCAGGCATACAAATAGACAGCAGGGGATCACCTATCCAGGTGGCTCAGTGGGCACTCAACAACAGGGGGTTACTGTGCCAGTGTTATGGAAAGGGGATCTTCTTGCGCCTGTCTGAATTGATTGAGGAACAGAGCATGGTTGCGCCAAAAATGCGGATGCAGAAGGCTTCTGAAAGCTTAATTCCTAGCAGCTGCTTAGTCTAACTTCCCTTTCACAGCAAGCCTGAGTGTTGTCATCGCTTCCAAAGCAGGGGTAGGGGAAGCGGTATTTGAGGGTTGCGCATTCCCCGTTTACCTTGCTTGTGTGTGTGTGTGTGTGTGTGTGTTAGAGCTGCTTTTGTGCTTATAAACAACTTTGGATTCTTATGGTTTTCTGAAGAGCTTTGATTTGATTTTTTTTTCCTTTAGTTTTGCTTTGCCCTGTACTTTTGTAGGGTGATGGATTTCACTGTGCCTCCATTGACAAGTGCTGACTCACAAAGTTACAATGTCCCAGTGGAAACTCTTAGGCAATGCGGAGTTCAGAGAGAGGGCCTGCCAGAAGAACATCACCCGAGAGGGGTTGCTAGCCTTGAGCTGTAGATGCTGATGCATAGGAATCGTCCTGTCAGACACTAAGACGTTTTCTTTGGCTGCAGAAATTTTAGCTTGGCTTTATACCCTATAGTGGTAGTATTTATAAACTGTGTTAATCCTAGGCATTCAGAACATCATGAAACGACTGTATGCTGCCATGAAGAACTATGGGCTACCGCCATCAGACCTTTGTAAGTTATCACATGTCAGGAGCAGCCAGGAGGATCCAAATGTCAGCGGAAAGGTTCTCCTCCTGGTCCCAACAAGGAGCCTTCGGCTGTAGGAAGGTTGGCCGCGTTCTTACCAGACTTGTGAGTAATAAACCACAATTCACGGACCAGCAAAGGAAGGGGGGAACAGCGACAGGTAGCCCAGTCATTGTGGCATTGCTGTTGCTAGCAGGACCACCAGGTCTGTGTGAAGCCTCAGCTGCCTCTTTGGAGCTTTATTCTGGTTTGTTTACCTGGAGGAAGCAGTGAGGCCTAAAATAAGATTTTTTGTGGCTAGATGAGTAAGCTGTGACCTCACGTGTCTTTGCCTTGCTTTGCTGCTTTGTGTCGTAACAGCAACTTGGGACTCCAGGATAAAAACTGTTACAGTGCTTCAGGGAGGGGAGAGATCTGCATTTGCCCAGGTTAGGGAACTACCATTAAAGCTCTGGGAGGGAAAAATCTCTAAACTGAGGGTCTCCCAGGGACCTTGGTGGTTTGATTCACATAGAGGGTCAGTGTCAGGGTCTAGCAGTCTCTGACGAGCTTCTCTTAGATATTCCATGCATATGGAGAGCACAATGTTTGATATAAAGATTTCATTTAAAGGTATTTGATGTTACTTTTTTTTTTTTTTAAGAGGAGTGATAAAGTAATAAACTGAAATCACAATACGAGTGTAATTGGTATTACCCGTCTCTACAACGTGCTCATCGTCACGATGAGTTGTTCAGGCTTCATAATCTGTATTGGGCTGAGCCATGTATGCACTTCTCTCATGCTGGTGTGGCTAATCTCAGAGAGACATTCACATTCTTTGTTGAAGTTAGATAGAAACGTTTTCACCAATATATGGTTACTTATCTAAAGCAAAGGTTATCCTCTGTTCCCCTTTGTGCTAAGATCAAGTCAATTCTCCGTGCCACAGTTGGGATTACCAATTTGCATCTTATACCATTCCTGAGCATCAGGGCATCTTGCCTGTGTTCATCTCCTCTGAGCCTTCTTTCATTTAAAGGGGTTATTGGTCGGTTACAGTCAGCCCTAGTTGTGGACTAGGGAGTAGTTCTAGGAGGGCTGTGCAGTTGCCTGGCCTCTCGGTAACTGTTCTGGCCTCTTAACAGGTGCTGAAGCATCGTCTGGCAGTTGAAAGAGCATTGTCACAGCTGGGAGCTCTCTGCAGAGATCTGTGGCTGGCTGCAGAAGATGAGCCCTGACTTGCAGCGTGGACACAGGTAAGTCCTGGGGCTGCGCTGTATGTGAGCAAGGCTAGGAAGTTGCAGGTGGTTTGGCCTGTGGTGGTTACAGTTGTCACTGGCTGTGGATGGTTGCCCATGGAGCAGAGATAAGCAAAAATATTAATGGTCTGTAACAGAGAGGAATTATTGCTTGTGGCGTTTAGGTATGTTTGGTGTTAGCACAGCTTAGTGCAGTCCAGTGGCATGATTCTTGCACGTGCTCACATTTGAACGGTGGCTAAAAGCTAGCCTATAAACAGCAACAGTAACAGGATTCTGGTGCACRYCTTCCTGTTCTGYTGCCCTYCTAAATGAAGGGGAAACATCTTTCCTTGCTTAAAGCTAAGGGTTTGGACTTTTTCACTTGAGGTTTATTTATTTTGTTGTTGAGGGTCTCTTACGCAGGGGTTATGGTTTCTTAATTAATGAAAAATCCATAGATAATAAACTGTAAGCCCTGAAGCCTAGGCAACCTAAGGCTGCAAACCCTCGTTCGAGGTTTCTCATCTTCCCCTGTACCCAGTGTTCAATTCTGTGCACTGACCCAAGGTCTGGGTTTCGTGTGGTCCAGGCCCATCCATTGGGACTGGTGATATGACAGGCGAGCTGAGAGTTGTGGAAGTGTCCTGCAGGGCTCTGATCGGGGGCAGGGCAAAAGCACAGACAGGTGAGATCAGGTGTAGTCTTCTAAATTCCCAGAGTTGAATCCTATCCCTGAAGGAAAAAGCAGAAAAGGAAAAAGCAGAAGGGGTAGGCCGTCAGCTACGCAGACACCTGCCACGTCAAGGGCAGCAGCAGGAGCTGACCCTTCCCTGACGGACGGACGGATGCTGGTGATGACTCTTCAGGTGTCACAGGGTAAGGGGAAGCATGCTGGCACCCAGCTCCGTGGCAGACTCACTTCCAGGTCATGTTTCTGCACAGTAAAACAATAAATAGTTG
>NW_028186591.1:0-801 GCF_003343005.1 Rhea americana | reverse complement strand
GTAGTCTTCCGGCACCGGGCTTCCGGGGGGCCATTTTGTTTTGCGCGGCCTGCCGGGAGCGGTAGTTTTCCGGCACCGGGCTTCCGGGGGGGCCATTTTGTTTCACGCGGCCTGCCGGGAGCGGTAGTTTTCCAGCACCGGGATTCCAGGAAGCAATGTTGTTTCTCGCGGCCTATTGGGAAGTGTGTTCTTCCGGCACCGGGCTTCCGAGGGGAGGGGGGAAATCTTGTTTCGTGCGTCTTGCCGGGAGCAGTAGTCTTCCGGCACCGGGCTTCCGGGAAGCCATGTTGTTTTGCGCGGCCTGTCGGGAGGTGTGTTCTTCTGGCACCGGGCTTCTGGGAGGCCATTTTAGTCTGCCACGCATGCTGGGAGATACAGTCTTCCTGTTGGAACGCGGCTGTGCAAATCCCGTGAGAAGGGAGAGGATATCGTAAAACAGTAATGCGAAAGACAACYGGTTCCAGCAGAATARCCTCAAGGAAACCACAACACTTAACAGTGTGAGGAGTCRACAAGACAAAAACAGCAGAATAACAGAGAGTAACCTATAAGTTCATTAAGGCTTATTAACATACTAATATATTACTGTCCTTTTCTGTGCGTATTATGCTAATTAACATGAATGTTAAAGTGCAAGCATGGAGTTAATAGATGATGTGATAAAATTGTAACCAACAGCAAAAGTCATATAAAGTACTCCCTGAAAAATGTATATATAAATAAAGAGTGAGGAAAGGAGAAGGGGTGCTAGCTTTGTGGATCTACCACTTAGCACCCATCTCTGCAGAGAAAGGAAATAAA
>NW_028186590.1:5825921-6029607 GCF_003343005.1 Rhea americana | reverse complement strand
TATCCTGGGAGCAATATTCCTGCAGCCTCACATTTCCTTTGCCTTGCTCTTCACGCATCCACTCCATGTTTGGCTCTACTCTTTATCTCTTTCCTAACCCTAACCCTAACCATAACCCTAATGCTAATGCTCAGCATGGCCCTAGACCACAAGCATCATTGCTGTCCTCAAAGCAGAAAATATCCTGGGAGCAATATTCCTGCAGCCTCACATTTCCTTTGCCTTGCTCTTCACGCATCCACTCCACGTGGGGCTCTACTCTTTATCTCTCTCCTAACCCTAACCCTAACCCTACCCTAATGCTAATACTGAACATGGCCCTAGACCACAAGCATCATTGCTGTCCTCAAAGCAGAAAATATCCTGGGAGCAATATTCTTCCAGCCTCGCATTTCCTTTGCCTTGCTCTTCACACATCCACTCCACGTGGGGCTCTACTCTTTATCTCTTTCCTAACCCTTAACCTAACCCTAACCCTAATGCTCATACTGAGCATGGCCCTAGACCACAAGCACGATTGCTGTCCTCAAAGCAGAAAATATCCTGGGAGCAATATTCCTGCAGCCTCACATTTCCTTTGCCTTGCTCTCCACACATCCACTCCACGTGGGGCTCTACTCTTTATCTCTTTCCTAACCCTAACCCTAACCCTAACCCTAATGCTAATACTGAGCATGGCCCTAGACCACAAGCACCATTGCTGTCCTCAAAGCAGAAAATATCCTGGGAGCAATATTCCTGCAGCCTCACATTTCCTTTGCCTTGCTCTCCACACATCCACTCCACGTTTGGCTCTACTCTTTATCTCTTTCCTAACCCTAACCCTAACCCTAACCCTAACCCTAACCCTAACCCTAACCCTAACCCTAATGCTAATACTGAGCATGGCCTCAGACCGGAATCTCCATTGCTGTCCTCAATGCAGAAAATATCCTGGGAGCAATATTCCTGCAGCCTCACATTTCCATTGTCTTGCTCTCCACATATCCACTCCACATGGGCCTCTACGCTTTACCTCTTTCCGAACCCTAATTCTAACCCTAACGCTAAACCACAGCATGGCCATAGAGCTCCAGGACCATTGCTGTCCTGAATGGAGTAAATATCCTGGAGGCAATATTCCTGCAGCCTCACATTTCTTTTGCCTTCCTCTCCACACATCCAATCCACATGCAGCTCCACGCTTTATCTCTTTCCTAACACTAATCCTAAACCTAACCCTAATGCTAATGCTAATACTCAGCATGGCCCTAGACCACAAGCACCATTGCTGTCCTCAAAGCAGAAAATATCCTGGGAGCTATATTCCTGCAGCCTCACATTTCCTTTGCCTTTCTCTCCACACATCCACTCCACATGGGCTCTACGCTTTACCCCTTTCCTAACCCTTACCCTAACCCCAACCTTAACCCTAATGCTAATACTCAGTATGACCGTAGAGCATTAGGACCATTCATGTCCTGAGTGGAGTAAATATCCTGGGAGCAATATTCCTGCAGCCTCACATTTCCTTTGCCTTGCTCTTCACGCATCCACTCCACGTGCGGCTCTACTCTTTATCTCTTTCCTAACCCTAACCCTAACCCTAACCCTAACTCTAATGCTCATACTCAGCATGGCCCTAGACCAGAATCTCCATTGCTGTCCTCAATGCAGAAAATATCCTGGGAGTAATATTCCTGCAGCCTCACATTTCCTTTGCCTTTGTCTCCACACATCCACTCCACGTGTGGCTCTACGCTTTACCTCTTTTCTAGCCCTAACCCTAACACTAAAACACAGGATGTCCTTAGACCACCCGGACCATTGCTTCCTCAATGCAGAAAATATCCTGGGATTAGTATTCCTGCAGCCTCAACATGTCTCAGTGGATTTTGATTTTTTGCAATATTATTGCTCTTTTATGGATGATAGCACTCTTGCTTTGCAGTTAGGTAATTTAMAGATTTATTCCAGGGACAATTACCAAGGAAGGGGTTTATCAGGAAAGCTAAAAAAATGCATTGATTTACTGTGTTGCATTGGTTCAATTGGCTTGTAYAGCACTTTAAAGTAAACCTGAAATTGTATCAATTTGTGCTTCACTTCTTTTCACTCACAGATGGACTATATTATATTTATAGCAAAGTGCTTCTCAGACAACTTCATGATGTGAATTGTCAAGAAATATCTTAAGTAGATGGATATCATCTCCTTATCCTATTTACATATGAAATCACCCTTGAAAGAATTAACTTTAACTACAGAATGTCAACACTTTCTAAAAAGTAGCCAAAACTACATTCAGACAGAAATCAGTATCTCTGTGGGGGTTTTGGAGCTAGGCATCTTGCCTACATGGTGCACTCCAGGCTAATTCAAAATCCTACTGGATTTCCATGGGTAAACTTTGTATTCTGATATTCTGATCAGTTATTACTGTGGTTATATATTTCTGCTGTTTCTAAAGTTTTGCAGCAGAAACAAGCATAGACTCTAAAGAAATAAATAATGTTCCCTGGCTTTAAATTCATTTAGACTTCTCAGTAAGAAGAGAATCATGATTTAGTTATATGCTGACTAAAAGCTTATGGGTGTCTAATATCTATCAAAAGTTGTCAGCAACAAAAAGAAAAAAAAAGAAAGAAAAAAAAAGTTATGGTGTAATTGGTTTATTTTTACTACAGGTTATTAGTAAGAAAAATGGATCACCACTACCATCTAAAAACAAGATTTCACTATCTAGATCTTGACTARCTTGCATGGTTTTAATTAATTATGTGTTTGGCTTGGAACAATTTTGCCCTAAATGTCAACTTTTCCATTTTCCATTAGCAAATTTTTAATGCATTAGTGATACTGCCAAGAAAGTTTGACAAAAATGATTATAAGGTAACCTGAAATGGCCCAGTTCATTAGCCCTTCTGGATGTGAAGTATTCTTTTCCACAGGCAACCTCTAACATCATAGTCACCGTGTGTATGGAAAGATCTGGAAATATCAATTAGAAATACACTAAACAGATCTCAGCATTTCTAATAAAATACAATATTTGTTCCACTGGCAAAGACCATAGCTTCTGCTCCAAATTACCTTAATGGCATTCAATCAAAAGAGTGTCCCAAAGTCTGCTGTAAAAGAGTATAAGTGACCTAGCACTACGTAAAAATAATATTATTTATTCTCTCTGCTTAAATTCTTCGCAAATACTTGGTGATCCAGAATACAGAAAGGGAGCTGGCCACGTTCTAAAGTTTTTCAGGACACCTTTGTAATAAAGTAATTTCTCAATCATCAAATTAAAAAACAAAACAATTTAGTTCAGCATTCATAAATTTAGCAGAGCTTGTATCTACTCCTAGCAATGCAGCAAAGAAAAGCTAGATTTTCTGTTGCTATATTCCCTAGCCACTACAAGATGATTCAAGGCCATGGCTCGTAAGCAAAAGCTGTGTTTACTGCAGCAGTTCCCTATTATGTCCATCTAGCAAAACCAAAGAGTTGAAAAATGTTCTCCACCTTTCCTGGGAAGTAATCAAAAAAGGAGTTTTGCTGCACTCATTTTCCTCAAGAGTGGTTTTCCTGCTTCTTGTTTAAAAAAGAAAAAAAGCTGTGAAAAACATGCAAAGTCTTCCACACCTAAACTTGAAATTGGGAAGTTGTGGGTGAGACCATTAGCTCATGTAAATCAACATGGCTCATTTCTTACAATGTCTCTGTGCTGATTTTTACCAGGTATAGATTTGACTCATAAATATATCCAACACATATTAAGCTTGTGTCAAATATAGTCTGTCAGTGGTATATTTTATTGCAAACAAATCTACTAATTACCCCCTTGGGGACTCAGAAGCATAATTTTATTTGGCCCAATTCATTTGAAGATGCTGATGATAACACAGAGAGCCTTAAATTGCCAGCACTGGCTTACGCTGGAGGGAATCCTTGTTCCATGTGTGAATTCCCAGAGAGTGGTCAGCAGGGTGCCTCAGATCAATCCTCATCTCCACACAGAAGAAAGTTATGTCTGGCAGAGCTTTCTCTGAGAGTGCTCCAAGACTTGGAGCTTACTCCTTCCCTTGGTCCAAAATAGCCTGAATTTGGGGGCCTTCCAGGGCTGCTGCAAAAAAAATCTGGTAGGGGGGTTGGAAGACTGAGGATATGTTTGCTACAATAGCGAGTGGTAGAAATAAGTTTCTGTGAATGGCTGACTGACTGATCTCTTGTTGAAACAGCCTTCTTATTGCCAAGGCTACATTGCATTGCTAATGCTGTTTTCAGGTGTTTAAATCTTGGAAAGAGGACTTTTTAGCTATTATTAAAATCAAAAGTGGGGAAATTAACYGTGGGGACTTCTGGATAAGAAGCAAGAAAATTTTATGATGCATGTTACCCACTATTTCATTCGCTTCTAATGCATAGGCAAAAAAGTGCTTGAAAAACTTAAAAAATAATATTATGGAAACATTATCAAACATAAATAACTAGAAACATACCAGAAACTGCATTAAACGGTATTATTTCTTTTTCCCTCTTGAATGTATTGTCACTGAATGTGAGAAGGCTGATTTTCTTTCCATTGCTATAGACCATAACGTAAGAGATAGAATGTTTTTCAATATAGCATTTCTATGTCTAATAAATATGGGAGACACTCTAAATGAATTTTTGCTGTAGCAGCTGAAAAGTAGTGAAAAGTAGTGAAAAGAACAGATAATCCAAATTCCTTAATTTGGAATTGCATTCTTAAACTTGTCATCAATGTAAGATCTCTATACAGTATCGCTATAGAATGTCTATGCAGATCTCTATATAATAGTCAACAATATAACCTTCAAGTAGCTTCAGAACAGTTTGGTCTTAACTGAGCAATTTCATCAGAATTATTTTATCAGTTTAATGGAAGAAATTTCTTTGCTATGTCTCTCTGATCTGTTGCTTAAATGTAGGAGTTGAGTGACATCTGTTATGCCCTAAGGAATCCCACTGAGCTTCCAGTGCTTCTCTAGGAAAGCGTTTCCTTTTGTCACATCTTTAAGTCCTGTGCAGATATCACAAATACCATGAGGTACCTAAAATGGCACTAGATGTGTTAAGCGAGGTAACTGAATTCCTAACTCTAATGGCTGGCCAACTGAAAGTCTCCCAAGGCTCCAGTGCTCAGTGCGGACAACTACCTGTGAGCATCAGTGGTTAAGTGTCTTAATATGGAGCTGAATCTTACATTTGGGATAATAATCAAGAATTTATTTGGGAAATCTCACAAAAAAAAAATCCAAACAAGATAGGAACTAGTGGTTTTTGGTTTTTTTTTTTCCCAAGCCTTTCCTATGTCATGACATGATAAACAGAGAGAAGAAAAGGTTATTACTGGTAAGCAACCACTAGACAGATCTCTGAGAGGAGGTCAAGTAATTCATGTAATTCAAGGTACTCATTTATTTTTTATTTAAGGCTGAATGCCTCTCACCTTCTGCGTTTCTGCACAGACAGCCTGCACTGGCACTGTCATGCCTCCCTGCTGCAAACAGACCTCCAAGGCACAAAGGTTTTTCTGCATCTACTGATGCTGCGTGTCCCAGAAGGCCAGGGAAACCTGAAAGGCATTCAGACTGGTCTCATGGATGCGGAAAGCAAAGTCTTTCAYGGCTTTCAAGCAAGATTCCTTTCTATCCCCTTACTCCTTCCCATACGACTTGCAAACTCTGTCTCCTAGTCAGTCCCCTCAGGCTTGTCAAAATCTGTTTAATAGGCTGCTGCAGCTAGGCCTGTCCACATTTTGGAGTATGTGCATTTTTCACTTCTTCCAAATCACTGGCTCTAGTGTCTGGCCTCTTCTAAACCTAACCTTTGGAGTACATTTGTTAAGCAGGGCAGAAGAATAAACAGAGTAGTCTTTATTTAAGTGCATAACAGAGAAAAGGGAATGCTCAGCTCAGACATCTTTTCTGAAGTCGACCTGTGGTCACCAGCCTACCACTGCATGACTGGAGGGTGATGGAAAGGCACTGCATGGACCACCTGCGAACTCACATCGAGCTGCAGGATGTTCCCCAGGTACTAGAGCTAGCTGAAATAAAAGCCATAAACAGCTCACAATAATCAAGCTGCAAAGTAAGAGGAGAAATTCTAACTTAGAGGGAAAAGTGCATTTTGGGACCTGATCCTGCTTGGTCTTTAACTTTGAAACACAGTGTGCGTAAGGATTAAAAACATTCCCCTCAGACGCTAGAAGAGTCACGTCTCCAAGAGCCTGAGCCAAGTTTTGCTCACGTCTCTATCTATGTGATTTTATATGAAAGTATGGCACAGTGCTAACTTTAACATCATTTTGAGTTGTTGTTGCTCTTTAGGGATGGATGCTGATATCCCACATATATCCCACAGGTGAAAGATAAGATATTTTTTCCCATATAGAAATTACAAAAGAAGCATGGAGCACCTCAATAGCTGGATCAGGACATAGTGAACACTGTGTCTACATTGCAAAAAGACAAGGTATCACCTTTCAATAATATTTATATAAAATCCTTTTACTTCTTCAGCTAGAAGCTGGGCAAATAATACCAGAGATTTTCTGCTGACATTTTTTAAGATTGATTTAATTAGATTTAGCCACGTTCATGTTCCTTTTGTATTTACTTTCTGTGAATATGCAAGTGATTGCATTTCATGTTCACGGAAAATGGATTTCAAAGTTACATTCATAAGTATTTTAAAAAACCAAATTTAAATGTAATGTGGAGAAAGCATTGAGGCTGGAAGTCTCTAATCAGGGAACAGGAAAAGTACCGTATGTCTTATCATCAGGACTGTCATGAAAACTAAGCAGCATCACTTTGATTTGTAAAGCTGTGGTCCATCAATAGAGTAAAACATTCAGGAATCATTACAGAATAGTCCTGAATTAGAAATAAGTTGGAGAGAAACTAATCTGCTCACAGATGTTCTGTGAACATAAAACAAAGCCGAATTCTTTGAAAACAGTTAATCAAGGGAATTATTCATTCACTTCTGAGTATGGCGTATGGTCTATTAAAACGCAGTCATAACTTCCCTGTGCAATATAAAGACCTAGGAACACTGAGATAAATGTCAATTAGAAGGCATTCCTCTTGCATTTCACTGAAATAGAACCTTGATACAAACACTTGTTTAAAATAGTTCCATTTTAATAATAAGACAAAACCCTAAATCCAGACTGACATCTCAGATTTAAGCAGGGGATTTCTGGAAATCCAAGCTTTAGTTCTGTGCCATAGTCAATCCGATTTGGCGCCAGACCAGGTCTTGTTTCTACTATTTTTGAAATCACAGACAAAACCGCAGGCAACTGGATCTCTCCTAGGAAAAATTTGGATAAGAAGCAAAAAGAGTTTAATATTCTTCCATCCTTTGGTCCCCAAAAGAACATTATTTTGATTTCTGTTCTCCTCATTTTCACTGTGCAATGGTAATAGTAGTTAGAAGGGGAAAAAAGGAAATATATGTTTTTACTACTCAGATATAGTATTAGCCTAAATACTCAACATATTTTAAGTATATTAGAACTATTAATAGAAAGGGCAAGTACAGCAGCATCCCTCTTCTCGCTTTTCAAGACAAACAAATGACTATTTCAAAGAGAATGAGATGGGGAAGAATCACTTATTAAACAAGTAACAGAAGCAAAGTTCTCAACATCTGGAGTGAAAATGTAGCTAACAGAAACACATTTGTCATTATCTCCCAAAATATTGTTCATTCCATTATCTTCCCATATCTCAAACACCATTTTTAATACAAAATATCCTAACATTTTTTGCAATTAATCACCGTCAYTGTAGTTTTCAGTTCTGCTAAGTGCCTCAGGTGGCACTCTATGGGAGTAAGGAGAAGACTGAGTAAGTTAAACAGACTCCTCAGCCTGGAAAAGAGATATTTGGGGGGGGGGGATATGATCAAAGTCTGCAGAATCACCTTGACATGGACAGGGTGGAGAGTGTTTGTTGCTCATTCTTTCTCCTAATAGAAATAATAAGTGGCATCAAAGAAAATGAGCAGAAATAAACAAAAAAGGGGAAAAAAAAAAAAAAAAAAAGGCCACCTAACACCAGATAACCTGACCAGCAGAACTCCTTGCCAAATATGCTGTGGGTGTTAAATTTATGGAAGTCCAAGGACAGACTAGACAAATAGATGGAAAAGACATTCTCTGATGGTTACTGAATACACCAAAACTACTCAGGAAAAACTCTGAATTGAAAATAGCTGAAGCCTGCAAGAGTACTGTTCTGTACTATTCTAATCCTTTTCTTGCACAGCTGGAATCAGATGCTGGGTTACCTTTATCCTTCATCCAACCCAGTATGGGCATTCTTTTTTCCTCACATAGACATATCAGTTATTCACAGACCTATCAGTAGTGAATGGCTTTCATTTTCTTCTTTATTGTATTAATACGTTTGGTCAAAAAAATTACATTTCAATGTGTTTATTTGGCAGTGAAATGATTACTTCAAATATGTGAAGATTTGAAGAAGTAGACTTCAGAAATACAAGATTCACTATTGCTGTACTGTTTTTTGAATGAATGAATGAATTCATTGACATTAACTACTTCTTTAAATCTAACCAGTGCACAAAACAAATTTAACAAAATTAAGCAGAATAAATCTGTGTTTTAAGTAGTTTCTGAATCTAGGAATTTTAAAGAATTTATTTCCAGTGACCCTTGGAAATAAGTTTTTCAGAAGTGTTAATTTTGTATCACTTCGACAGCAGAAATAGTACATAAACTGCTTGGTATTTGAAAAACTGTCAGCCAAATAATCTTCAGTATTCTGTAACACCTGACCTATTACTTCTAGTGATAATCACCAAATGCAGATGGATACAAACTCTACATTACATTTTCTAAGTCTGAATGTTAGAGAAATTGAGCCAAGTATCTGTACCTAACATTCCATTCATTTTCTGTTTTAGATCAAATAACCCAAACACAAGTGAAGCCCTGAAGGGTATCAGAATGAAGGATGATCCTTTCAACCTGTCTCAAACTGCTACTGACCACATTAGCTCACTAAGTTGAAAAGCTGCCTGTGTTTGTGTGCTCAGCATTTCCACTACCAATCCTAAAGGATATCAAAATAAAGTTCCTTTTTTTTTTTTTTGCTTTCTGACTATCAAAGTTTCACTGAAACTCTGGACCTCGGCTGATTAACCTGTCAAGGAATGCCAAGTTGTCACAATTATAGTCTCAGACACATGATGCAAACACAGATGGCTATTTAGCTCCATCCCAAAAATGGCAAATTTCCCCTGGATGAACCAGGGCTAAGTTTTTCAAGTAGTGAAATCCCTACTTATCAAATCATGACTTCCTTCCCTTGCTTTTCAAATGCATGAGCTACTCATTCGTATGCGTCCTCTGCAGTGCAATTTGCTACAGCTTAATTCCTTTCACTTCACTTCTCTGTTCCATTTCCTAGAGCCTAGAATGGGTAGTAACACTGAACACTCTGTTCAGGTAATTCTCATATCTTTGAATGAATGCATGCATGATACAATACGGATCCCATCTTTTGAGTTCCATATGATGTGCTTATTCTACACGTAGAACTACACAATCTGTATTAGAAACTCTACAGTAGTCACTGWGTTTGCATTCTCACCACAGTCTTCTTACATCTCCCAAGAATAAGGTAAGGTGTATTATACCCACTGGGAGTACTGCAAACCAGACYGGCCTTTCAGTCACTGGACAAAGAAACAGCTTAACTCTCAGGGTTGCATGGGGAACTGAGGGAACATTGTACTGCCTCACAGCACAGATTGCAACATTAGGAAGAAGAAAGATGGCTACAAAGATTTCTCCCTTTGCGAGCCACCTTGCTCTTCTTTGTACTGATGGGACTGGGATGCTGCAATCAGCACAAATGAGTTTTATGGAAGGCAATGTGGAATGTAGATCTAGGAAAGGAAACACTGAAGCATTTCTCTTCCCCAAAATACATTCTACATGCAGCTGGAAAATACTGACTCAGGCCCTGTGAGAATTTGAATCTCACAGAGGGAAACATAGTATTATTTCTTTTTACTCTAATTACCATGTGAGATGCACTAATTCAGATCCTCAGCTTGCATAAATCAAAGCAAGTCAGTGAAGTCGTATGGATTCACATCAGCTTATTATTTAACCCAGCAGTATTTCAAGCTGTGTTCTTTAAGCAGAGCACAATCTATGACAGATTCCTAAAAGGAAGAGGAGGAGAAGCAATATAATGAATCAAAGTACTGAAATATTTGCAACCAAAGAATAACAGTAGCCAAAAGTAACACTTCATTAGTGCAGTTTGGGACTATAGGTATTAATTTTATTATCTTTTTTGTTTCTTTTATAACTTTGCAGTGATATGACAATATGATTCTCTGGAAGAGCTAGACTTGAAGAAGATACAGGCCTTTCCACATGTCCTAGACTAGAATACTACATATTTTGTTACATAAACTCCAGCTGCAAAATTTAATCTGAAGTAGAGCTGAGACTTCTGATTTTTTCCCTTTTGTTTCTCTTTCTTACAATACAAATCCATAAATATACAAGCTCTTAATGCCCTGAAATACCTACAGCTGTGTGTAATTAGTCTATTCTTTTTTAATATATTCTCAGCTTCACTTGGGTTCCAACGTCTTAATATTCAAGTTAAAAAAACATTCAATTGAAAAGTATGAGTTTTACTGAGAAAGATGGTTAAAAAATACATATGAAATTATTTGAGTACCAAAATATGGATCAGGCCAGGTGGAACTGACTGAATAATAGCTGGAGAGTTATTTACCAGCTGGAAAGCAAAAGTTGTCAGTTTTCGTCAATGCATATTGTCTGATTGTGACATTTTTTATAACATTTGACTCATAAAGTGCAATCAGCAAGCTGTTAAAAATGTGGTTCAGCTAAAATATGCTTCTGTTCACAGAATAAACTTGTGGATATTCAGTAAAATATTCAATTAGCCTGGGGTAATTTTTATCTGTTATACTGCACCTGTATAAAAGCTCACATTGCAAGAAATTGCATAATTTAGTATTGTGAGGATCTGAATTCATGAAGGCTAAATTGAAGAAGGCACACTCTATACTAAGCAAGAAATTGTATTAGGCCAAGGCATTGCAAGTAATGCTATGAAAGGTGAATATAAAGAAGGAACGAACTATTAAAAGAAACTTTGGAACAAACTGATAAAGTGAATGGCTGGTTTGAGAAGATATTTATCCAAGAGCTCTGAAAGAGACCTCAGATGTGGAGGAATATGTAAGAATTCTTAAAATAAACTTCGGGTATGATCCCAAGACTTATGAATCAGCCTGACAGCTATACTAGGCAAACAAGTAACAAAGTAAACACTAGAAATAGTGGATAAATGGGACATATCAGGACTCAACCTTTACAAAGAGAAATAATGTCTCACCAGAAATCTTCAAAAGAGTTAGGAACATAACTCTTTTGGTAAAACCACTTGAATTTTCATAGAACTTTCTACAAGATCCCTCATGAAATTATTGAAGAAATGCAACTGCCATTGGTAAGGGCCAGGGCAAACCCAAGATGAGGAAAGAAGCTAGGAATAAGTCACTTGTTTTCACGATAGAGGCAGATCTGCAGAGATGCACCTGAGGACACAACCTGTGGGTAGAGTGACAGTTATTGCTGGTGAAACACATTTGGCTGGAGCAGTTAAAACTAAAACATTTTTCAGTGCTTTGCGCTTCAAAGCTCACCAAAACGTGTTACAACACTGAGGATCTGAATGACAGATGGCAGATGAAATTCAGTGTTGATAAGTGCAGAGTTATGAAGATGGGGGGAAACCTCTCAGGCTGCACCTGCAATGATAGGCTCTTAGCTAACATCTGATTTTCGGGAAAAGGATCTTCAAGACAGTATCCATTAGCTCTCTGAATATGTCAGCTCAGCAATGATCAGAAAGGCAAGGAGTAGGAATTATTGGGGAAGGAATGGTGAATAAAGCGAGGTGGCCAATGTTTTACTGTAGACATATATCCGTTGTCTGGTCACCCTCTGAGCACCGTATGCAGTTATGAAACATCCAGTTTCAAAAGGAACACAGTAGAAAAGTAAAGCTACAAAGAGGAGTGACAAAAATGATCAGAGGAATAAAGCCGTTTCTATCCAAAGAGATCTAATATAGATTAAGCCTCAGACTGGAAAGCAACAACTGGGGCAGAGAGGGAGGTGTGATGCTGTTTAAAAGCATGAAGGGGATGGAGAGAGGTGACTAGGGAAAGACGATTCATTACTTCCCATGGTCACATCTGGCCCAAAATTCTTCAGTGAGATTATCAAGCAGCAAGAAAAAAGGGGAACAAAAGGGATAGAAAGAACATCAGGGGAACAACTGCTCAGTCTTGCCCCAGGTTTTATTCTCTTTCCCTGACTGAGCTAGGCCTTCAGGCTATGGTGATCTGGAGAGACAGTCCATATGTCCTTCTATTCAATATGCTGAACAGTTCAGGAAAGCGATCGTATCCAATAACAGCAGAGGAGAACATGTAAGTCTGCATTCAGAAAAGATTGGAAACAAACAGGTTAAACCCTACTGCAGCTTTCATTTTTAAATAAAACCCTTTCCCCATCGCAGAATTATTTATTCAACAGTACAATTTGTTACACTRCTTTTTTTCCCATATTGTGGATGTGAATGTAATTTTCACCCTCAATGCATTTCTAATGTAATTTTTCTAATGAATATTATTGAGTATTTGATTAATAATGCTTTATCACCTGCCTTAAGAATTGTGTCAAGATCATTAAAATACTGAAATGGAAAGCTACAATTGGATTGCCTTGTTCCTTCTGTGATGAAAATGAAATAACCAGTTCACCACATAATTATTTTGACCAAATAAATTTGTTATATTTTATATTCCCACAGTACCACTACTGTAATCTTGAATTCTATTAGTTCAGTTAATTTTGTACATTCTTCAAGCTGTAATTTATAGTCACATTTTGCATTTGTATCACACTCCTCTCTGTCAAAGTGCTTTATTAACACAAGCCAAAACTATTCCTAACATTAAATAGCATCACTATYGATTTATAGATCTTAACAAGACTTAATTTTTGAAGTCAACATTTTCAGTGATGCGAAAAGGCAGTACATGCAGTTGAAAACATTGGCCTCAATCTGTAAGAAATCCAAAAGGAGTTAATCTGAACTGTGAATATATAAGAGCAACAGGAATTCAGTTGCTTCAGTACATGTAACAATATATATAGTACTAGGTTGCAATATCCTGTTAATTTCCTTGAATTTTGGAAAATAACTGCCTAGGGAGAATATGCTTTCAAACACAGCCCTAAGCAAGTAAAGTAACTCAGAAGCATCTCTAAGACTCAGTGTCATAGCTGTCATCCAGCAAGATACTTAAGCATGAGTTCCGTTTTAATTATACAAGTAATGCCATTTATCTAAAAGACAGTGCATGTGTTTGATATTAGACACATGCTTACGTGACCCAATGGTCTGGATCATCAACAAGATAACAGCTCAGTGGGACTATGCATGATTTGAAGTAAAGAGGTTCAGACTTACAGCAGTAATTAAGTTAATTGCTGGATGAAAAGTTACACTATAATGTTTTACCTTCTAACTAGGTAAATGCTCATGCATTCTAGCTAATAAGTTATAGGAACAAGGAAAATCATGATGAGATTATAAGCCTATATTACTTTCATAAGAGCATGAGAGGTGTTGCTTTAATCCCTGTAAGGAGCCATACAATCTGACTCATGATTCTGCCTTGAATATAGTAGCAGAAATCTGAATGCAACTGAAAACTGCAAGTGGAAAATATTTTCCACATTTTGAAATGAGGTAGAATAATGTAGTCAACATTTCTCTTCTGTAAATACGTCAGCAGGAGTCCTGCTCTTGGACACTGTAATCTGGTCACATAGTTCATTTTTATCATCGTCTCTTAATTAAATGCTGATAATAGTGGCCCAAGTAAGTGACCATAGAATTTGTTCATTATTAGACAAAAGCGTAACTAGAGGTGTTGTGCCTAATGGCATGCAATACACAGGCTTAGCTTTTTTCATTTTCATTTTCCTCTGTCGTTCTCAGCATTAAAGAAGAAGGAAAACCAATAATGTGTTCTTTTTTTTCTTTTTTTTTTTTTTTTTTAAGCATTTTCACTGCAGGAAAAGAACAGTTTTTGAATAACTTTTCCAAGCATCTTGCCTCAAAAAAGAAAGAAAAGAATCTTGAATCAATGAGGTTATAAATGTAAATTTAATCCATTCTTAATGGCCTGTGGACTTGGTTCACTAAGGTTCCCTGCCAGCAATTTTCTGCTGTTCCCTTGGAAAAAAAAATTAATGAAACAAGTTGAATCTTGTTTTGTAATCCTCTCTTGAAAGTAGTATTTGTACATTTTTTCAATAGGAATCAGCATCTGATTAAAAATGTACCTGTCTGAATGCTCAGGGCTGTTGGAACAGAACCTACTGCTTAATATGAAGTTTATTAATACCATATTAGACTTTTTTTTCCCCCTTCACAGTAAGAATGTGATTTTCTTTGCAGCAAAGACTTCACTGGATGAACCAAAGCTCATTAGACAGCAAATATATATTACTGAAATCTATTAAACATGATTACACTGAGAGATTTCACCTCTAATTTGGATCCAAGTTTTCAGAGAATAAAAAGCTCTCCTGGGAGACATGGACATGAGCTAAGGGAAGAACAGAAGCTGAAGACACCACTTCTTTAGCAAGCGCTTGGATGGCAAAGTCAAGATACTGCAAAGCCCAATGCAGGCAGCCTGCTCCAAGCAGCAGGTTGCCTGTAGGGCTGCCTCTGCCCTCTCAGGACAAAGCAGAGTTCCCACCACCACTTCCACTTCTGGGGAGGAAGGGGCACATCCGCAAACACATCTGCACCCAAAGCCAAGCCCTGAATTGCTGCTGCCTTTGCTGCTCATCCCGCTGCCTAGCAGACCCGGTTCCTACGAGTGGTGGGATTTCCCACTCTTCTGCCATAGTTAAAGGAAAAGAGCAATTTGATCTTTTTGTTGAAAAGCAAATATCTGCCCACAGGACACAACTATAGACTGTAGGTTCTAAAGGAGCAGAGACCCATCACCTTCATTGTTGAGCTTGTGTTTAAACATTGAACCAGAAGAAGAGTTTAATGTGGTTGGGAACTGTAATTAAGCCCATATGGAGCCAGTGCTAGTGGTTCTACTGGGAGACTGAGATATATACATCTTGTCTGCTTGTTACATGGAAGAAATGCCATGACAGCAAAGAAAGCATTATTTCAGCAGTTTTTTAATTTTTCCCTCCAACTGCCCTGCCTTGAAAATCCTTAAAAGGAGAAGACAACTGCTGTCAGAGCATTAACATTAACATTTTAAAAGGATAGAATTGCCAACCCAGGTACAGAATTGGTATATACGACCCAAGCTGGTTTTTTTCCACCTTTGCTTGTGCAAGGAAGTAGCTCATTCTAGCACTGGCTGCCTTGTCAAAGAATTTTACAAAATTCTTCTCTCTGATCCATTCTGCTCCCTTCTTATAAGGATTCAGTTCTTGATTTCAACTACATACAGTTTTATTTTACATGAAAGCTTTCGTGGGAGGAAAAGAAGTCAGAAATCTCTTTCAAAGGCCTTGTAGCTGCTGCTGAAGCAGGGAATGCAATTCTGCATCTAAGAGGGTTCATATATTTCAGGTCATCATTAAATCCTGTACTGTGAGTTTCTGGGAGCTTGAAAAAGCCAGAACCTCAGCAGGGATTCCCCCCTCCCTTCCACCGCCAACACCTGCTCAGTCTGCACTAGCATTCATGTTCCTTCTCCTTCCCATGACCTAAACATAGTGCCATGGTCATACAATCCTCTCCTTGTCAATGCTGCAATAAGCATTAGCACAATATTGACAAAGAGAGATGTAGAATGGATTTAGGGCTCGGCTTTGCAGCTGCTCGAATTTGGAATTACCATTGACTTCTACAGGAACTCTCAAAAGGGAGTGGCTGCAAATTCAGGCCCAAAGAAAGCAGTTGCACTTCGACAGCTCACCCATCCAGCCAGCCTCTCCCTCATCCCCATGACCTGACCTGACCTGTCCGAGCTCCTGAGCTCCAAGCAGAAAAACCAAATGGTGTCTGGAAGGTGCTTTACTGGGGATGGAGTTTGTCAGCGGTCTCCCTCTGCCACCAGCTTTGCCTCAGTGTGTAAGGACAGAACCAAAGCCTGAGAAGAGACAGCTGGACAAAGTAACCATGATACAAACCTTCATTCAAACTTTCTTTTTATGAAACATTCATAATTTAGTTCAGGTCCTTTTCCTCTCCCCAACCCACAACCATTTCTGCAGCTGTAGTTTTATAGACCAGTTCAGAGCAAATGTTAAGATTCTTGAACATACGAACATAAAATGGCATCAAGTATAAAACCGATTAGCAAAAATGTAGCAAATCTGCCAAGTATTCATACAGAGGGAAATTCTTAAGTTTTTAGCCATGTATTGTGAACATGCTGTGCCAATTCCAGGTTTTGGACACGTGGGCATTCATTTCAGGAACAGCATTGGACTTTTTCTGTGTTTAGAGTCTGCCCTGATCTCTCAGTTAGTACTGGTAACTGGATTGCTGTAGTTCATACTCATAACTGGAAGGTTCATTGTGCACTGGTTTGGTTGACACAATGCACCTTTTTTTTTTTTTTTTTTTTTTTAACAAGAAGAGAGTTCTGACATAAAACTTAGATTTGTGTTTTGAACATGACAGGTTAAGGTGTATTAAGAACTGTGGTGCCTGAGTTGACCTTGTTTCAGAAGATTTACTGTAAAACTTCAGCCCAGAGATTTGCTTGCTGTCTTCCACAAAATTCAAAGAAGTAGCAGTTTCAGGCTTTTGTAACATGCTCTGCTAAAGGCTGCAATCTTACAACCAACAAGCACAGCTTATCTGAGATACATCTAGGCATCCTCAAATGTCTTGATCTTTTTTATTTTATTTTCCTTGCTATACCCATCCAGGAAGAATAAGGAAAGTTAGAGAGTTCTGTTCAAAAGCAGAAAGTCCCTCTGTAAAATTCAGTGATATTGCCTGCTCAACACAATAGACCATTTAAT
Organism: Rhea americana; assembly: GCF_003343005.1. Taxonomy (NCBI): domain Eukaryota; kingdom Metazoa; phylum Chordata; class Aves; order Rheiformes; family Rheidae; genus Rhea; species Rhea americana. Next base: position 6,012,476 of record NW_028186590.1, on the reverse strand, counting down.
GAAGAGACTATGATCTTAGCAAACTCTTAATACTAATTTCTCCAAGTATGACTGTTGTGATTAAGATAACTCATTAGCACTACCTTTTGATAGGGGAGATTATGCTAAACTAGACTGTACATAGAAAATGAGGCTGCTCAGCTCTGTAATATAAATCTTCAAGTGCTAGCAGGAGAAGGAAATCTTGCAGTGAAAAAACTCTGGATGTTTGGAGCAAGACAGACATAATAATAATAAATTATATTAAGTAAATAGTTGGAAAATGTAGTAGATGTAATCTCATTTTCTAACTGTCTATGTTTTTTACTAGGTGGTTTAGAGTACATTTTCTGGAAAATATCTTTGTGATCAGATTTCAGCCTATTAGTTGTAAACAAACTGTCTGTAATTTTTGCACATCTACCTGAACTGTGCTATTGGTCASCTAAAATCTGCAGAGCTTTATAGATTTTTGTCTGTTGAAGCCTGAGCAGACAGATTTGTTTGAGTTTCCTGAAAATCTCTTTTTTAATAAATAAACTATTTCCATTTCTGCCCAGAACTAATTTATTTTGCTCATGAACTAAATTTGATTTTCTGATTAGCCGATGCTTGCTCATAAGATTGACTTCATTTCATAAGCATTGACACAAATATTTTTATGAATATTCTTGAAAAGTAAAAATGTATATAGCAAGGAAAGGTTAGAGTGGAATTTTCCTTAGAAATTTTTCCAGCACCTGTAAATAACATCTGTATTGTACACAAATTTCAATTCACTCTACACTCAATTTGAGCCTTTCCATTAACTTCAGTGGGAGTTTAACTGGATTATATGAACCTAATTCCAATGATCACGCTAAAAGCCAAGGAGATCATGCWTATATTTTTCTTTTTTTTCTCTCCTTGGTCTCTAGGTTTTCACGTCTTATACAAGAATCTTAAACACCAGCATACAGTGAATAGTAGCTCACTTCTTCTCTGATGAAGTTGCTGCTGTTTTGCAATGGATACTTCCGTATTCAGAAATTTGCATCGAAGCTCTCCAGGCTTCAGAGTCCTCTGCCACCACCTGCAACCTCACCCCAGTTCTCCACCTCCAGCTGGGAAATGACACCAACTTGGTTTTCTTGCGCTGTGCAATGGCATTTTGTTGCCACTACAGACAAAAGTGGTCTATAAAACAGGAGTTTGAAGTCTGCTTGCATACACCTCTGGCATAACATGGTCAGCAGCAGACATTTTACTGCAAGTATAAATGTCCCTTCCTTTCTGTGGCTGACTAACTCAAAGGCAATGCTCCCTTTTTGACCAGCTATTGGAAGTGAACTCATATTCTACTTATAACAATGCCTTTTCTTTGAGTAATAACTTCTCACCTGAAACTGTAGCCAATGCTAGCTGTCCCTCTGTGCCAGTACAGCAAGAGTTTCATCCCATTCAGCTGAATGATGCAGGGCAACATATTTTCTAACATCCATCTGCTTCCCATTAAATATTAAATAAGGTGTAAAACTGAAAAGAATGAAAAAAAGACAACAAGGCACTATTCTTCTGGGACTGAATATGTCTGTTTAATTGCAGGAGATATGGAAGATGACATTGTTTTATGGTTATAGCTTAATTATTTACACTTATTTAGACCGGCTAGCTGTAATTAAATTATGCCTGTTTTGAAATAAATCTTTTTTTCCTTAGCAGGCMTTAATTTAATTTAATGCTATGTTTTAATTTAAAACTGTTTTAATATAATAGAAAACAAGTTGAAATGACAAATAAAGGGCTAATGCGCAGGTATAATACATTTACACAYAAATCAGTTAATCTTTTTTAATGGAACTCCTTTATATAATGCCTTTTTTATCAATTGTATTTCTACTCTTTATACTTTTGTTGTTAAGGAACCAGCATTTTCTCTATGACGCACCAATGCTGGCAGGAAGCACATCTTAAGTGTATTTTGTGACTCATTTCAATTTGCTCTTTAGTGCACTCGCAGTTTGCTCATTAACATCAGCACTGGTGGCTAATGGATACTCAGTAGGAAGTCATTTTTTTTTTGTTAATGTTTTATGGAGAAGCAGAGATGAAGACGAGGAAGGATTTCACCAGTGACAAAGCGGCTTGCGGCTGGCAGCGATAGCAGTCGTGTGCGCGACAGCGGCCGCAGCCCCGCTCCCGCCGGGGCTGAGCGCGGCCGCCTCCCGCGCTGCGGCCGGCCGGCTGCCGGGAGCACCTCTGCAYGCACGCAGCACGCGTGCATCAGCATCAGCGAGAGGGGAGCGACCTCCAGGTTAAAACAAAGTCATATCCTGATACAGCGATCCTTGTCATTGTGCCGCAGCTGAGGGTCAGGAACATGATGGCTGTTGTAAACCTGAGTATAAAATTGGCATGGCTGAGTAATTTTGCTCTACTTTGTCTGGCTCATTTTTTTTTCTTAGCTTTCCCAGCAGAGAGAGACTGCTTTTTGTGTTTCCCATTCAACACAGAAACCACTAACCATTTTCCACCCAGGTCTTGAGGCTCACACTGCTAACAGAAACCAGAAAAATCATTCCTTTCCCTCATTTGCAAAGGAATAAAATCTGAAACTGCAGCTCATTCTTTTTCAGAAATTCATATTATATGTGTTAGCTGAGCTGGTTATAGTGTTCAGCTAAGAGTGTTTCTGGTTCCTGACAATGCCTGGGAAAGCTTAGTAAAGGCAAGTATCTTCTTTATGTGTTTGCCTTCAACTAAAGCGTCAGAGAGTAAAGAATGCCAGCCAGAACCTGTACGCATGAACTGCACTAACTTTATTTACAAGAAAATTTCCTTAACTCAGAACACTTTATCAGGGGCCTTGCAGTGACACAAATTCAGGTCTGTAGGCTCTGGCTGCTGCAGAGCCCAGGTAACATGTATTAAAGGGCATAAGAGCCCTTAAGGGCCTAAAGGCAGAAGAAGATGTTAAAAGCAAGCTCAGGAAACCTCTAAAGTGCCCTGCTGTGCACACCAGGAAGAATACATAACTTGATGGTCCAAATTTCAAGCATTCTTAAGAGAAACAGGTTTATTTTATTGTTGTTACTTATTTCTTCATGCTAGGGAACAATAACAAAGTCTGTATGCTTTTCAAGTTGCACAGTAACCTTTATATCCTTCAGAAGGTTTTCACAGCCTCAAGTCATTTCCACTGCTTTATAACGATTATATCACACAGAGCAAAAAGGAAAGCATTATACTAGGTARTGGGAGAAGCCCAAGCCCACAGGTATAGAATGGGTTGAGTGCACAAAAGATGCATAAGCAAAAACTTGTGGAGTGAATACTCCACAACTGACTAGCCACATAAAATATTGTTTTCACACCCATCACATGGTCGCTTAAGAACAAAAAGTAGATGTTGAAACAAATGGACAGAAGTGCTTAGGTGCCACTGACAAAGTACAAGTGCTCTTCTTCAAATACCCTATCTGATTCATTCCTCACACACACAGACGCAGACACAAAATGATACTTTTGACCAGAGGTGTAGTATAATTAAACCTAGTGCGGAACAGAAGAAGAACAGGGATATGAGAGCTCAAAGAGTATAGATAAATGAGCACCATAGCCTGATAAATATGATGCTGAAGTAACTGAAAAAAAAAAAAAAAAAGGTAATTATTGAACCACCAGTCATTACTGTGAAGTCATGGAGGCATCCCAAAGACTAGGGAGGAATGAGTACAGTATCTTTTCTTTAAGGGAAAAAGAGAATGTAGGGAAATAAGGGCAATCAGTCCAACTCAGTAAGGAGAAAGATACTAGAAATTCTTGGTAAAATCCAAGAGAGTGACAGGGCAATAAGAAATGGCCAACATGGGTTTGTCAAGAACAAGTTGGACCACACTGATCTTTCTTTGACAAGGTAATTAGCCAAGATGCTAGCTAAGACAGACTGCATCTCTACTGCAATAAAGTTTGGACACCATCCCATGTGACATATAAACAACCAGGGGAGATGCCAGCTAGATAAAATTGCTATAAAGCAGGTGTACAGCTGCTCATCAGTCAAGCTCAAAGAGTATCTGTCAGTAATACATTGAGAAATTGGAAAGACAGGTCAAGCCATGTCCTAGAGGAGTCTATTATAAACCCAATATTAAGCAATCTTTTCACTTGGATGCTGGAACAGAAGTTGCTTATRCAATTAAGCTTAAAATGTGCAGATCCTACCAATCTGGGAGGGCCTGCAAGCGTTTTTGTGGACAGAACTGGAATTCAAAGTGACCCTGACTATGTAAACAAAATATATGCCATCTGCAAGGTGGACAATAAAACTAAGTGGGAGAAACCTGAAGAGGGAAGGTCAAATGAACTGTTTACAGAATAGAGAAAAACGGCTACAGGAGAGATTAGGCTAGATATTAGGGGAGAGAGGGAGCAAGAGGAGAAGAAAGTAAATCTTCTACTGTGAGGATAGGTGGCCGCTGGAACCAGGCTGCCTTCAGAGGCTAGAAGTATCTCTACTTCTGTGGATTTTTGAGAAAATGCTACATAAATATCTGCTGGGGGTTGATATCTGCTGTCTCAGGCTGGTGGGGTAGGCTCTACCTCCATCACTGCTATGATTTTGAGCCCTAAGCATGCATGAATAAGGTATTCCTTGTACTGCCAGGATTCTTCACTGTCACCTGTTATCTTTTCGACACTTGACTGCCCTGTAGAACAATTTGACGTTAAGACTTACCAGTTACCAGCAATCAAGGAGTATATTTGCATATTGTTCTTTTTGCCAAATCTGAACACAGAAGAAACTCTGTGAATAAACATGGCCTTTACACACTGCCAGCTGTTTTTTTTCTCCCTCTTCTCACTTCAGTACCACAGGTTATATTGCAACACATTTTCCAGGGCTCTTGTTTCCCCCTCAGCTTGTTTTGTAATGCTCAGCTTTGCACGCATGTGTACTGGCAGCACATGTATAAAGCAGAAGCTGTAGATTGATCTGTGAGGCTTTAGAAAAAGTCCATCCGGGACCAATGTTGTCTCCTATAGAGTGAAAAAAAAGAGAATGAAAGAAAGTTGCACTAACACTGTGACCTTGAGGGCTAAGAGAAGCCAATTAAAGTCTCAGGTGCTCTGAAGAAACATGTAGAGGGGTTGAATTATTGCTCTGACTTCCCCTGTCACTAGCTTCTGTGTATCTCTAACCAAGCCTCAGCTCACACAAGGCAAAGTGGAAAAAGATAAATCATTGTTGAAACAGATCATGCAAAATGAAGATTTTTCAGCAGAGGGCATTTTGGATGCAGCGGCTGCCACTCTAACTCTTATATTTGTAGTGCCATAAACTTTCCAACAGCTTTCTGGCTTGGTTTGCAAGTCCCATATACTTTTTGCATTTGTCTTTGAACTAAACGTTTAGATCCAGCTATGTGAAGGTCTATGACATTCAGATGCAAGTATAGTTCTTTCTGCAATTTCATTTCATCCCTATTTCAGTTCATTTACGTGAAGGAACAAAACTTGATTTTATGGCATGTATTTTCAATAGGGACATATATTCATGCACTAAAAATATGCAGACCTCTCTTATTTGGTTTATTTTGTTCATTCTCTACTTCAAAGAAAATAATTGAGAAGAAGTGAAAATAGAATGAAATTAGGAAGTCCTACTGTTCTGCAAAAGTCAATGAGAATTTCACTACAGATTTCAAGTTTACTTGTATTTCACTCTTGCTGAAATCTGATAGACTTCCCTCACTCTTTTTACAAAAATTCTTTTAAAAATCTGAAGAGGTTTTGGCATCTGAAAATAGTCCTTTCAAGATGTACATGAACTCTCATTTTACTTTAATAGTCGTAAGTTGTCTTACCTCAGGCTATGTTATAGAATAGGTCTGTTAAAAATGGGCACACTTTACTTTAAACTCTCACCCCGCCCCTTTTTTCACTACTTAGTGAGGATCTGGAGATCATTTTTTTTCAAGTGTGAGTTTCACTTTTCCAGATCAGATCTAGCCTTCTGGGATGCACAAAATTAAAGGTGTGATTCTGTTACTCTAACTTGCAACGTCATTGAGGGATTGCCCACGGTTAAGGCTTACTCTTGCACCAAAAATTTAAAAAGATTTCTTGAATCTAGCACGTCAAGTTCAGGGCATACGCTGTAGACTACACTAATCAGCTGTCTACGAGCCTGATAAAGTCAGCTGAGCTGGCCCATTCATTGTGTTAAGCAGACGCAGCCACTGAAATTCAGTGACTCAAATGTCACTGCTACATGGGCAGCACTGCCTCCTTCTCCCAGCACCTGCAGCACACTGCAGCTCTAGCTGAAACAGGGACAGCCCTTTAAAAGTAGGGGAATCCACTGCCAATCTTCTATGAAAATGCATCAAACTAGACTTTTACTGTTCGACATTGATGTTTATTATGTTGACAAAAGAGGTGGACTAGCTTACGGAAATGATAAACAAAAAGTGAAGTAGACTTGTCTTCTGTGGAATTTTTTCCAGCTTAGGCAAATGGAGCTCCTTGCCTCTTTTTGGCATCCCTCAGAAAATTACAAGCCAGGGTAAATTGGGACTCTGTTTTAGCACTTCATTTGATGCATCATTTAAAAGGTATGACAGCTTTGCAATTTTCCAGTAATCCAGAAAATGGAGAAAGGTTATACTTAGGCCTAGTAAACAGGATTTTGGTTCACCATTTGTTCTTGAAAAAAAAAAAAAAAAAAAAAAAAAAAAAAAGAAGAAGAAGAAGGAATTTTGGATAGTACTGCAGTATAGGCAGTTCTTCAGCATTTTCTACAGATAGTTTCTAGGTGATACATCCCACAATACGGGTCAGGGAGGAAAAAGAAATCATTTACAGTTGTGTGAGACACAGATCACTGATGAAAAGCATAAACTGCAGGAAAAGCATGAGTGCTCATTCACAGAGACACAACGGACCTCAGCAGAACCTCTTACAGTAAAGGTGCTCATTTTTCTGGTTAGGGGCAGGCCACAGGAGCTCACAAACAGCCATGTGAGAGGCAGATAAAAGTAACAGCCAAGCCACCAAAGCCTAATCTAAAAAGAAACAGAGAGGCAAAGAAGAAATCCCTACTCCACTCATAAGTGGATGTAGAAATATAAAGCATGTCTGTAAGGTACCTTTCCCCCTCTCCACTTCCCTTGAGTCTTTCCCCATTTCTGTGCCCCATCCTCCATCCACAGGTGCTGCAGAGAAAGCTCTCTCGCTGGAAAGAGTCTTCGCTCACTCAACACAGGCAGGCTTGTCAAGCCATACACAGTCTCCATGAGGCTCGTTCCTTTGGCTCCTGTCTCATGCTTAGAGTTACAGTTACCTCTTATCCACTGGGCATCTATATCTGCCACACTGGTTGCTCAGTCGATCGTAYGCACCTACCACATGGTGAACGTGTGCCACACGTCCTCTGAGGGTGACCCGTTGTGTACCCATCTCACAATCAGGGATCACAAAACACTGGGCTAGGAAACCATTAAGAGGTTGGCTATGCAAAATCTGGTTAGGGTAAGTGAGGCAGAGTTGGGACATACATCTAAGATGTGCATGAAATGGCCTGGTGGTCTGCATTTAACACATGGGCTAAGGTTTGCCACCCTTTCCTAAAGTAGAAGAGCATAGATAATAAATGAAGATCTTCTGACTCTCACTTTACTGCCAGGCTGAATTTGGATTTCTCATTTGCTTACTCTAGTTCCTGCACAAATCCTTGCCTCCCAGTTTATCCAGCTTTTCTCCTTGACATGAGGGTGATCTCTCTACTAAACCAATATTAGTCTTGATTCCCTGCTATCTGCTTTATACAGCTGTGTTGCTTTCCATTAGCACCCATTAACTCCACAGATGATGCGCCCTTGCTTAGATGGCTTGCCAAGCCAAAGTCCCCTCTTCATTCCTCTCCCTTCTTGAGATTTGCTTTCCCTATGAAGACTTCAAAAAATGACTCTATTTTCTACTTATGTAAGCATCATTCAAGGACAGCACTAATTACTACAACATTTTATGTTTTAAAATCCAGTATATAGCAAGAATGACCTAGAGAGACAAATAAATTCATTAGGGAACTGTAAAATTCTCAATTGCTCACTGAGCAAGAAAGTACACTTCTCAGGTAAATGGAGTCTACAGGAAAGTTTGCAAACCTCTCTAGATACATCAGCCCATTTGGATGCTGCAGGAGGATGTCGGGAGATACCACCTATCCTTCTGCAATACCATTTTCATTTGTCTTCCTTTTGACCCTAGGGAAATTGTTACCATTCATCTATCTGACAGATGACAAAGTAAGTCTGAATTGTTTTGGTCATTCATTACATGAGTAATCCATCAACATATTCTACTGAGCTGCTTCTGGGATCTTGCTCTCATTCAAGTTCATGGGTTTCTTCCAAATGACTTCAGTAAGTTATGGATTTGGACTCCAAAGTAGGTCTATATTAACTACACAGAATTGTGCATAATTTGTTTTTTATAAGAATCAACAAAGTACATTGTGATTCCGTAGCATAAAAGTAATCTTTATAAAGGATAATAAGCTGATGCCTTATAATTATATTACTGCATAAATTGAGCTCCTGTAACTCACATAAGCTTGAGCGGAGTTTTTTAAAACTGAATGTCTAAAGTTATTACATGAGTTTTACTTTCAAAAAAATTGATTCTCTACAGTGCCTAATGACTTTAGCAGTATTTGTGAAGCAGAACAGTTCTCAAATTAAACTTTATCGGTCAACATCCAAAGACACCCTGTTTCCTCTGTTGTTATCTGGCCCTGTAAATAAAAATATAAATGAGGCACACATTGCAAGTATAATAAATGTTTATCTGTTCAATTTCTCACTGTGTGTGTTTTTCTGAAGTACTGAATAGGTCAGACATTGACACTCAATTGATTACGGTGGTCCTCTCACAGAACAGGAGACTCAGTGAGACAGGTGGTTTTATGTTCTCAGTTCAAGGAGTTACCACACTTGCCTCTGTCCAGCGAACCACACTGTCCAGTTAACCATGGGTGACTGAGAACAGTTCTTTACAGAGTCTGCTTACAACTGATTCATTGTATTTATGACTTTTTGGTTGTTCTTTTTTTCCCCCCTCTGAGAGTTATAGAGAAGAAACATAGCCAATCTAAGGGTACAGAATATTTAACAAAGTTAATAAAGCTGAACTGAATAAAAAAATAGAAGGCAAGGATGCCAAACTGTACTCTGAACAACATAAAACAAAGGATTTAAAGGTCTTTTTTGTTACATTACAATTATGGGTTCCAACAGGATCTCTAGGACTATGTGTAAATCTCTACTTTATTATGCATAGTTATCCTTCTGTTGTTTCTAATTTTCCTGTATTTAGTTTGTTCTGCTGTTGAGAAAAATGTTAACACATTATTAAAACATTAAGCAGTCAGTAATTCAAAAAATGTAAATAGCACACTTAAAACCCATGGGGATTTACAGCTACAAATAAGGTCAAACACTGTAACAAACAAGCAATGGAAACTAGAAATCTTAATCTCCACGAGCGCGTCTATGTCACTGTAATGCAATGCGTTGTTGAACATCCCAAATCTGTTCCCATGTGTGCTGGCTGGCTAATATCAGGGTTGCCAGGCATGATGGGCTTCACTGTGTTCAGGCAACAATTCTGCATCCAGTTCTGCATGTAACTTCTCCTTTACCGACTAGTAAATCCCTGYATCGTGCTGCATGATCAAGGCAGGCATGTCCAAAAATACCCAGGTGCATCTAGCTCAGATCAGTGGCTTAATGTTGTTATTCTCTGATGACCTATTTAACACAAGTGTGTACACCTAGTCATCCTCACAAGGAAATGCTCAAGTAAGGTAGCAGTCCAGAAAACATCGTGATACAACTAACCCAGGAAAGCTGAGATTTGTGAGACAAGACACCAAATCTGACAAAATATACTTTCAGGAGCTCTTTCCCTTGCATTCTACTCTACTAAAAAATAAGGGCTGCTCATAGAATCGTTTTCCTTCTAAGCGGCCCTTGTGTAACAGATGTGGAAAGAGATTACTGAAAGATATCTTTCAGATACCACTGAAAGAAAGCTTTCTCAGCTAGCCAGTTTTCTGACTAATGACAAATCCTGTTCCCTTTATTCATTTTCACTTTGGCTCTTTTGGTGAGTATTGCACTTTTTAAAGTATCTACAGTGTCCTGAAATAATGATAAACATCCAGAGGAATTTATTGACGTGTGTATTTCCAAAGTATTTTTGAATATTGGATTCAGGAAGACATACTGGCAACATTCAGTTGACTGTGTACAAAGCACTGCTTTATTTGCCCCTGCAGAGTGGGAGACTAGCAAAGTTAATAATGTCAATATCAGTTTTTCTAGGAAAAAAATCTGTAAGCCCATTCTATTCTAAGATTCTTTTTCTCAATTYTCACTCTTCCCTCATTCTCTTTTCTTTTGGATATGTTGCAGCTTACCAAGGTTTTAAAACAAGAGAAAGTGTCAGAATTAAAATCATCTTGCTGGTTGCTAAAAGGATGAATGTGATCTTGTATGTTACTCTGCCTGGATAACATTTCTATAGCATTCAGATAGGACAGAGAAAGGAAAGGGGTATTTATTAGCAGTGATGAGAAAAAGATTTTGGGACATGCTTATGTCATTTCCATGCTTGACTATAACCTATAAGTTACAGTGGCACACTGTATCTGACATGCAGCCTAGGTCCACAAGCCTGTAATAACTGAAAAGGAATAGCAGTGTATTTGAGAATGGATATCAAGGAGAAAGAAAGGATTAGTAYTGATGACAATGGTATGTGTGTAGTGATATTTTTCAAGTGACATGCATGTCACCTACTCTTAGCTATCAGAAGTTAGCCTAAGTTAGTCTACACTTCTGCCCTGATCATTGAAGACATTCCAGAAATTAAGTTATATCATTAAAATATACAGGGGATCAAGTGCCTGCTGGCAGTGCCTATTTTTCTGCATTGACTATTGAGGGGACCTGGGCAACAAGGTTGGTCTAGGACTTAGATTCATCTCAAGTAACTTTATTTGTCTTAAAATTGGGTGTGTAATCTATTCTAGTCATCTAAATCCTCATATAGTCAATGCAGAAAGATGAAACTTGCTAAGCAGAATATTCATTCCATTTTAAACTGTCTGAAACAGATGGAACAAGTCAAGCTCTGTATTTGCCTATTTCTCTCCATTGTACATAGAGGAAATCCAGAAGACTCTCTTAGTCCAGAAGCCTAATTTTTAGACAATTAAAATTACATAGATATATCTCTACTCTTAAAAGCAAAATATATATTTATATAACAAGTCATGAGCCTGGATGGTGAAATGGAGGAACGTGAATACTCAGTACTGAACATGAAAGACGCTGGGATAGGGATAACAAACTCTGGGGAATACTAGTCACTAATGGAACACAGCACTGAAAGATAGAGAAAGATCCAYGAAGGACAGGAATACAGGTGATAAGGAGCAATATTATTAATATGAGAAGACTGTAAAACTAAGAAAGAGATCATGGACAAAACAATCGGTTTTCTCAAAATCGCTTGGAGAAAATCTTAAAGAGATCGTGCAAGGCCTTATTAACTACTAGAAAGTCCCAGAGATGAAATCAGAGATGGATAGAGATCTTTAATGCTGTTAGAGAAATAAATGCCTTTGAAAAACATGACATTATGGGAAACTTTATCTTTTCAAATATGAGATGGAGAATAAATGTTCATTATCATGGCAGGATCCAGTATTACTCAGTGTGACAGCCAGCAGATTTCTCTGCCAAATGCACACAGAGTGCAATGTTCAGACTACTTATTATCACTTCGACAAATCCTGTGTCTATTGTGGCTTACAAGTTCTGGAATAAAATGAGTAATTCAGCACAATGCTACCCAGCACCTCCAAAACCTGCTGCCCACACAAGTCAATGAAAGAAATAGGTAATGCAGTCAGACTGACTGCTAGAGGTGCCTAACAAATAGTGCCCTCTTACCCTGTATTTCGAATCTTCACTGCTTCCCCTTCCAAGTCTACTTTACTTGTCATTAAATTAGAGATGTGTGAACTTCATTGTATTATGTAGTATAGGTATATTCTTGTAGCAGAAGTTTAGCGCAAGTACCTTTGCAGATTGAGGTTCAGACCGAGCAAAGCCTTTTGCTGCACATCAGAATTGCAACCTGCTTCATATAATCGGTGAGAAACGCTGTTGGCCATGCAGCAGTGTAGGCCTCAGAACAACCAGACAGAGAGTTGTCAGGCGAGGAAAGGAGAAAATGCTGGCCCTATAACAAAGAACGGGTTACTTGCTGCTAACCTAACTCAGTGATAACATAAGCTAGTTTCAGGCAGTTGGAAGATCACAAGTAGCAGAAAATATGAAATGAGCTGTTGACTGTCCATGGTGGGTCTGCTGAAGTGAAACAGCAGTTCTGCATTGCACCTAAGAGTCTGGGAAGACTGACTGACCTAAGAAGAGGAACAAGGAAGAAAACAGAAGAAAGAAGATTCTGACCACACAACATCAAAGAGCAGCACGAGATTCCAGCCTCCCCTATGGTGGCACATAACAGCTGACAGAACCTTGTTTAACCATAGCCTTGTTAATACATAATAGATGTTGAATTAGGATATTGTATAGTTGCTGATAATAAAGTTGCCCCTTCTCTGGTTGGTGATACAGTGGCACACTGCATCTGAGATGACACGATAAGTCAGAACAGGCTCCCACTGAATGGATTCCCTTGCCTGTCTCTTCTAAGAGCCAGTGAGTGAATGGGCCAAAATTGTTCCCTCAGTCCAGGCTGGCACAGAGCCTTGGCCTGTGAGCAGAAAAGGTCCAATGTCTTCATTCCACAGAGTGACATAATGCAGAGCAGGCTGCCAAAATCAGCATCAGAAACTATGCACGGGTAAGTGTGTGGGTAGGACAAATTCAAGGGGGTGTTGGATAATACACTTCTAAAAACAAAGCAAACTAAAGGATAGAGCCATGAGCTTGAATCTGGAGGAACAGTAAAGAGATTAGTGTTTCCGTATTTACTACGGTGAAGATCTGATATCCCTTTTGCCCCGTATGGAGCCTTGGATGTTCCTACATTTAAAGAACAAAGAGGAATCATGTAAGGTGGTGGCTGAAGATATTCATCTCCCCAAAATGGTAAAAAATAATCTCCCACTATAAAACAGTACAGATGTCTTTCCTTGGAGATCATTTGTTACACAAAAAGGACAAGAGGGAGAACAAAATAACCTAAGAGCCCTTGACATTAATCACTAGAATCCTTGCAGAAGGTATAGAAAAGAGGAAGAAGAACATCTCTGCTTTTCCAGAATCTGCCTAGACTCTCTGCCAGGCTCCAAAGAAGAAATCATCCTTCAGGATCTTACCACATTACTCAGCGGCTCCCAAGTAAGCATATTTTATGTAGTCAGTACAGGCAACCAACCAATTGAACCTCTCAAGAAGGAGGGAGAGGAATGGAAAACAAAAGCTTTGAAGCTGGAACTCTGTCAGAGATTATTCAATGTCATTATATATGAAGACAACTGGACAGTCACCATCCAGTCCTGCATGTCTCTATTCCTTCTCAGTCAACTACTCTGCAAGGAGTCATACTCCATGGACATGTCTACTTTCCTACTTCATAAGACGCTTAATTGCATTTTGCACCAGCAGCAAACTTCTCATTTCACTGAAGTTTTCCCTCATTTTTCTCCAGAACCACTACAGGAAAAAAAAAACAAAAAAAAACAGGATTTATCATTAAGATAATAACAGAAAGATTCAGATCTGCAAGAAGATGCTCACTGTCATGATTTAGGTAGAGTCTTGCATTGTATATGCAATATTGCCAATGAGGAGAAACTTAAAAAGAATTATTCTGCTTCTGTACTGCATCAAAGCAGTTTTTACTTGGAAACCAAATACTGGACATATAAGTATAACATTATCATATAAATATAACATAGTCACCCTTCACCTGTCTTAGTCTCTAAACGTGCCTTTGAACCTTTGTTCAAGATAATACACAACCAGGTTAGAAATTGTCCAGACAGGAAGGATGAAATGATAGTTGGTTATAGTTTGTGAAATTTAGGGATAGATGAAGGAAAACACAAACTAAGAAACACTTTAAGCTCTCTTCTACTTTCACATTACCAAAGAATGGAGATAGCTGCCCAGAAAGCCTGTCAGGTGCCTCAGATCTGCCTGAGAAATTCACCAGCAAGTCACAATCCTGCTGCAATCCCCTTGAAAGAGGCAAACAGTAAAGTATACAGGAGAAATGGAAAAGAAAGGGAAAGAACCCTGGCTCCTAGTAGATGATTGTTCCCACCAGAGGACCCATAATCACAATTAGAAATTATTGAAGTCATTTTGGTTCCCCATGGCACACAGCAGACTCAATGAGCRCTGCAATTGAAGTTTCCTTATGTGTGTCAAGACAGTCTCTCCATACCCTTTCTGTGTGTCAGACTATTAAAACTACAACATCCAAAGGTAAAAAAGAAAAAAAAAAAAGAGCATTTGCATCATTTATTAATCTTCTTGAGAAAATTAATAGTTTTGATACAGTCATCCAAAATCTCTCTGGTTTACACCACTCAGTAATTGTGAAAATTATCCTGACAGTATCAAAGAGAACCAGGGATCGACGCTTCAGAAATAGTAAGAACAACTGCTAGAATGGGGTAGAGCACACTTTACTAATGTACACCAGTTTACACCACTAATGTATACCAATTTACACATTCCACCTGAGCCTGTACCTTAGGCTCCCTTTCTGGTGAGTGCTGTGTGTCTGCTTTAGGATGATCTGCATCACACCCTACACTAAATGTGAAACTGACTCCAGTACAATAAAGGGAGCCTTGGGTGCCACCTACATGCAGTTGAATGAATCCCAACTCTACATGTATAAATAGAGATGTAAAGTTTTCAGCGTATTGGGAAAAGTTTGCAAGTGGAAGAACAAGCTCTCATAATTTACAGGAAAAATAATTGAAGCAATATAAATGAAATATATACATATATACATATATACATATGCTACTTAGCATTTAGGTCTCTGTCCTTTGTCTTTTTTTTTTTTCCCCCTCATGGGCTATTCAAGAGTTTCTTTAATTCACATTTATCACTTCTTTGGACATGTCTTCATTGATTCCTGCTTTCACTAATACCAACTGTAACAAACTTAGACAGGATTTAAGAGAATGAAAATGTTGCGTTTTAGTCTATCACATAGCCCTAAATCTTTCCAAAAAAAACTGCGTAACAGTAAGCTTTTTTAGAGGAGGTGGCCAAACATTAACTAACTAACATAWTCAAGCTGTGTTATCCTTTCTCTTATTGTTATCATATTTCTTCCAAATGTAATTTTAAAAGGTWATAAGCATGTAATCCAATATGACCAAGTAGACTACCTCCTCAAACAGAGCTGTAGACAATGAGGTAAAAGTATTCAAATTAATTAATACAACAAATACTTTTAGATTCACATAGGATGTTTTTGTTTTGTTATAAATGGCCTGTTTCTCAAGGAGTCAAGAAATACTCCACCATAAAAGATCTGATACAAACTGATCACAAAAGCATTGGTGAGGACAAAGGCCATCATGGTTGAACATGGATATATATTATTTAATATGAAAAAAGTGTAAGATAGTATTAGATTGTAATATATTAAGTAATTATTCCTACTGATACCATGAAAATAATTATTTTCCATTTTGCAACAGAACATGAATTTTATAGATTGATCAYTTTAAAAGCACAATGGCAATGTGTGGTCAGATTTGTTCTATCTAATGTGKATAGGCTGAAGTTACACACATAAAAAATCCAGGTCTTTTCCCCAGTAAAAATGTTGTGGTTCCGTAGTGAAGGTTTGGTTAACTAAACAAATTTCTTTGTAGTGCTGGGAATTTCAAGTCCTATGGGAAGTGCCTAGGACAAAATCAGACATAGAGTAAACAGTGATATAAATTGAACATCATGGATAAACTATTTAGATGACATCTGTTGGGCAGAATCTCACAGTTCCCACATAAATATTAACTRCTTCCTACCTTGCAAGTAGCTCAAAAACAGTCCTTGCCCTAGAGTACTTAATAGTCTGTGATGAGACTACCTGGCAAAAGGAGAGAAAGGCACATTTGTTATGTTGTCTGTTGGCCTTAATGGTAATAGTGGTCATCAGTCTACTCACTGACAAAGAAGCATGATTTACAGGCATCATGGTAAAAGTAGGTTTTAAGGAAATATTTCAATGAGAAAGAGATTTGCAAATTTTTGATTGAAAGCTCTTCCCAAACATAGGAAACAGATGACTGACCAGGGGTTAAAAATGAATATAAATTCTACAGTATGAGAAAGAATAAGGAGGATTGAGTAAAACAAAAGAAACTAATAATTTGAAAATAGGTGGTAGATACACTGGTTAACTGTTTTTTCTTTTTCTTGTGTTACTGTCACCAATGTCAGGCAAACCACACTGAAAATTTTGAATATCTGCTTTTAAAAGCATATCCTACATCTGTGAAGTGTTCTCTCTTCAGCTGCCTTAATATTGCCTGGTTGTTACATCTAACACTATTACTGCTATGTTGTCCAAAATGTTAAATGTTATGATGAGCAAGCACATTTAGGAAGCTGTAACTGATGCAATAGTTYTTCATACTTTCAGTTTAATTTCTATGGAGGTCTTGAATAAACAGCAAAAATACATCTGGCTGCTCTTTCTCCTACCCATTGCCTGATGGCATGGTCCACTCTGGATACATCACACACAGGTGCCAAATATAGACAAACTAGGTGAAAGGCTRAAATGCAGAAAAGAGGACACATCCCAGAAAGTCCTGGCATGGCATCAAGTAATAAGAATTGCTATTCCTCCTCACCAGTGAAAAGTTGTTATATATATAACCTAAATCTCATAATATAAAAGAGCCCTTCATCCTTATAACATGAGAGAGATGTTACCTGACATTCTCTGCTAGCTCCCTGGAGTATCTCATCTCCTCTTTTCTTTTTTTTTTTTTTTTTTTTTTTTTTTTTTTTATGGGGATATCTCCAATTGTATTTCATCTAATCTTCTTATTTATCAATTATTCTTCTTAGTGAAATATTACTGGCTTCCTTTAGTTCATTAATCTTAAAGTCTTAGTTCTGGGGGATGCTTTGGACAATAGATTGAACCCAGATTTTAATTACTCTTTGAACACAGATGTTTTATTTCACTCACTAAAAAAGCAGGTCTTATCTTACCTCATACCCCAGTGAAAAATGCCCAGTGAAATGAACTTCTGAGTTTATTAGCACTCATAAATTTTCTCCTTTCTCTGCTAACAGTTTAGCAAAAGYAAAACATAGGGCAGCACTGTTTCTCAAGCACACAGCTCTGCAGCATCCCAAGCTTTTCTGGTTTTCTGTTTCAAACAGTCACGGTTGGCTTTTGAGGTACATCTAAATTATGTGATTGTGAAACATTGTCAGCTGTAAAGTCCAGGACACCATCTTAGATATTGACTTCATGTCAGGACAAGATATGAGTGGACACTTTTCCTTTGATGCCCTACGATTTCTACCAGAAGGAGAACTGGATGCCAAGGTGGTAAGGAGAGCAGCTGTGCGCTCAGACTCCTACAGCTGGATGCTCAGAAGACCAAGAAGACAGGGCTCTCTTATTTCACAGGATCTTTCAAAAATGTTGGAGGTTTATTCTTAGTCTGATCACTCTTTGAAGTACTAAAATACAAATATTTTCCTTTGTTCATTTTCAGTTGGGAGCGCCATGTGGAATCAGTCTCAGACAGAAAAAAATAAATGAGAGCTTTCAGGGAAAAGCCAAGTAGCTGCTCAGCATGGCTGGTTAGCTATTTTATGAAATACCCTGTTCCCATTTTCCTTTACAAAATGCCTGTAGGAATGATGCGTCTTTATCCATGATATCCTGACAGCTGTGGTTACAGTCTCCCATGTAACCTCATTAACAACCAACATCAGTGTACAAAGCTATTGTTTACAATAAATATTTCCAACAGGACATGAAGGAAACCACAAGATTTGACAGTCCTTTGTGTCTTTATATTATTTCCCGGAGTTGGCTGAACAAACTGAAAGGTGTTGGAGTGTCCAATAAACATTATCTCCAAAACTCCAATTGCTCTTGATATTCCAAATTAAAAATTATAGAAAAAAAATAAATTCTAGATAAATCTTAAGTAAAATCATTGTGATTTTTCCGTTTACAATTTTGAACCCTCACTGTATCTGAAATTGGAAAAAAATGTGTCCAGCTCTACTTCTCAGCCAGGATTCGATTTCAGTATTATTGTCTCAAAAGTTAAGAAAGTAGCTCAAATGCTTGATGCCAGTTCATTCAGCTTTAGCTAAACTGAATTATATTACAATAGTCAATTAAAGCACCCACATAACTCAGGTACTTCCATACTCTTTCAAAATGTGCATTCTGGCTTTTCATATTGCACCACCCATCATTGCCAATGATGTAATTTTGCCCAAGATCTTTCTTTCTTACTTAAATGTCGTTTCCTTGAGTGAATAATTATTTAATACATTTGTTTCAGGGAACGTATCATTTCAGTGTAGAGTACAGAAATACAGCAGCTGCAGGTATTAGCAGAGCATGGCAACAGCAATACCTATCTGCAGCTAAACAGCTGTTAGAGCGTTTTACAAAGAAGAGAACAGCCCACACAAATGAGGCTCTGCGCAAGCACACCAGCTGTACCCCGAGGCAGTGCTCACCGAGGTTTGGAAGGAAGAGGTGTTACTTAGTTTGCTTTTGTTTAGTTTTCCAGAAACTAAGCACAATAGCTGAAATTCAGTTCTGTTATAAGGTGTTACTTTCTGCAGCTCAGTTATGCCTCATTTAGATTTCTCCCAAAGAAACAAGACAGTACGCAACTGGAATTTGTCCCAGCAGTTAGGCTGTTCTGTGGTATGGAAAGAGCACCACTTTTGGTCAGGGCATATTTTTTGATAATACAAGCAGCAACAGGATATATCCAAGTCTGTTATTATGCCTCTATTTAAAGAGTAAGGTGACCAGGAATATCTATTTTATAGAAATAGAAAACAGGAATGGAAAGAATGAGACAGTTCCATAGTAAAGGACATCATAGAAAAGAGTATTTTGTGAAAGATGGGTTTATCTAGAATGGTATCCCTACTTTTATTTAACAGTGTGTCTAAACTAACCTAACACAGCTGTCTTTTGCTAATACAGGAGGAACTCTCTGAGGAAATCTGAAGCAAATACTTCATTGTTATCCTTGCTTGCACTAAACTAGACAGGAAATATCTTGTATAAGGAAAATACAGTATATCAGACTTCATTTAATTTCTGGTAATTTAATAGCAAGTTAAAACATGTAACTACAGAGATAGAAAATCAACCCAATTAAAAAAAAAAATCTAAGCCAAAAATGACATCCTTTCTAAYGATTTCTGAACTCCTGTTTTTAAGAGACATACCATGGTTCTGAACCAAACTATCTTCATTCTAAGTCTGCTAAAGCTCAACCTAGCTTGTTTTTTGAATATTCACTGCACTAGTACATTTGCAGTCCCAGGAAATTTGAAAAACCATCTAGGACACCACCAGCTGCTGTTTAGTATTCAGTTTGTTAGTCTCTGACCAAACAGGTCTCAGGGCTGACAAGCAGAAGCACAGCTAGATCTTTCTGACCTGGTGGACTAGTGCTACCCTAATGGCTTTCACCGGCCACAACCGTACCTATGATCACTCTTTCACAGAATCACACACAGAATCACAGAACAGTTGAGGTTGGAAGGGACTTCTGGAGATCATCTAGTCCAACTCCTCTGCTCAAGTAGGGTCACCCAAAGCACATTAGACAGGATCACGCACAGGTGGGTTTTGAATATCTCCAGAGAAGGAGATTCTACARCCATCCTCTCTGGACAATCTGCTCCAGCGCTCTRCCTGCTTTCTTGTTGCCACTGGTGAAATCCTGAAGAGGACATGAGGTGGATGGAGCTGAGAGGGGTTTAGGAGACCCYCAAAGCAAGCTCACAGCCTCTGCCCTTACCCTCCTCCCTCTAACAGAAGGGAAAGTGGCTTGAGCTGCTCCATTTGCATGCCAAGGTGGGCCTCTTGTTAAAACCCAGATGTGACCTTTTCCCACCAGAGTAAATAGAAAAGCTTAAATTAACACTTCACAGAAAGGCAGTATGGTTTTTAATTAAGGAAATTATTAATTAAAGCTACACGACTGGTAGTTTCAGCAGCTAGATTGGTACCTCCGAAAGGAATGCTCAGTGAAATATTAGTCTCTCTGTTCCTGGAGTTTTCAACAAGAATTACTGTTTGTAAGGAGAGGCAGTATCTTCTGACAGAAAAAAAGATCAGCRTCAGGAGATGCTCTCCCAGAAAATCCTCTCTCTTGTATCTATTGACTATCTCATGTATAAAGCCCAACAGTACAACTGCTGTTCTAGGCATTCCTGTGGTTCTTGAATTTTTAAAGACAATCGCTTTTAGGGGAGAGGGGTAGGCAATAGCTGTTACAGCTGAAAATCCTTACACCTTTTACTGTTCCTTTTTTGTTTTGAAGTATGACTGAGGCATAACTAAAAGTCATAGTCAAAAGCATAAAAGCTGAAAGTATTTCCTCAGTTTTGCAAAGCAGTCTTGCAGTAATCATTTCCAGGCAGAATACAGCTATTTATTTGAAGGCACAGAGAGAGGAGGGATAGAAATAGTTTAAGTGAAATGAAAGCAATATAATTTAACCRTGGAAAGGAGTGATCTGCCAATACCACCATAATTTTTTTTATTTCTTTCAGGTCTTTCAATTCCTTTGCCATTTGTTGCCTACCAGCGTAGAGCAGGACAGTTACATTCCCACAAAACAGAGTTTATTAATTAAGCCTTCTTTTTGTGTATGTATATATATAYGTATGTATATATGTGTAAACTTGCTGCACTTCCTTAACATTTGTAATTCAGAGCAGAATGTGGGCACAAATTAGACAGCTATTGATTAAATGCTGCAASAATCCACTGCACTTTGAGTTTTCTTTTTATCAAGGGTTGTAGTGTCTAATTTCAGAATTGGAATTAAAACTGATTGATTAGTCAGAGATTGAATGAATTTACAAGATAAATTGYTACTGACAATCCCATGATTGAGGCAGTATTTTAGAATTATTGATTAATATAGCTTCTACTTTGTTTTGAAAACGTAATGTATTGAGTATGAAATAAATGGAAATATGTTATATTTATTCAGTCCTGAACTCTCTGGGTTAAAAGAGCATTTCTTCTTTTGTCTTTGGTCAGTAATATACCCCTGGTGACCCATAGGAATCAAAGACGTAGTAGTTTGCTTTGTTTTCAGAAGAAAATGCCAGAATTCCTTCCACACTGCCCCAGTTTTTTTAACTTGTGAGCTAAATTTAGCCCTGGCGTAAGGGGATGCAATGCCCACTGAAGTTAATAGGACTTCTGCCATTTATGCCAGGACTCCACTGACAGTTTATGCTTGTTTTCATTTGCATTTCCCCCCTGCAGCAGGTTAAAATAGGAGAAAAAGAAATGAAAAAGTGAAACAAAAGGTCAGGAAAATAGTAAGTACAGTACARAATGATAAAATTTGAGTAGAGGATTACAATAAAACTTTGTAGGATGTGAATCTGAAAACTTAGAAAAACACTAAAATGGCTTAGCTATACGAATGATTAAAAATGCATRTTCGTAAAGCAGTTTGGATAAGGAATCCATGGACTCACTGCTCTACTTACCTGCATGACCTTTTAATTCCCACTACAAAATCATCTTTCCATTTGCTAAGCCCCACAYGGTTTGTGCTGGAATCGTACGACACAAAAGAATTTCCTGAGTAGCATGATCAGCTCTTGTTCCCTCATTAGCTAAGCCTACACTCAGTCCTGTCCAGTATCACAAAATGGTCAAAAGGGGAAAAATAGGCAAAATGTAAAACTTTTCTTGTAAATTTATATCTTTCCAGATGAACACAGAAGTTCTGTTATCTACATTTCACTTCCGTTATCAGTTAATCTGCAGTTTGTTTCTTGCAATGCATCCTTGGAGAAATTCTGGATAGAAAGAATATGCAAATAAAATTTGGTCTTGGATGTACTTTTTTATGTTTGCCAACAAATGTGAGAAGATAATWCCTTAACCTTAAGTTAAGGATTTCTAACTGCTCATATTTTTGAAGTACAATTTAAATCACTAWTTAACAAAAGTACTCCATCAATATTGAGATTCAAGGAAACTTGTTACAACTTGGAAACTTTTAGWGGTATAGTGTGTGTTCATGGTCAGGCCACCACTTCACATCTCAGGAAAGATTTCTGGTTAGTGGGATGTATTATCATCTCACCAGAAAAGCAACATGGAATACTAGTTAGGAAAAGGAATATTTCTGTTCCTTGCTTTCCCATGGGAAAAGCTGCACCACAAGCCRCTCCTCCACTCAAAAGTCCTGAGAACAATGACCAAATGGTGTCCCTCCATTACCCAATTCAGGTTGCATTTCTCAATCACATAATTATGAATCACACACCAAGAAAAAAAAAGAAAAAAAAAAGAAAAAAAGAAAAAAAAAGAAGTAAGGAGAACACTAGGGTAGCTTTCTTACCATTGCACATTTATGGCAGAATACAGGGGCCACCCAAGTACCTTTGTCCTTCTCCCACCCTCCAGCCTGTCTGTCATGAGACCAAGATTGTCTCTGACCTTTGCACATTTCATCTGTAATAACACTTCTCCAGATATTAGGATGTTCCTGTAAGACAAGAAAAATACATTAAAAATATAAACAAAAAGCAAGTCTATGCCAACTAGCTTGACTGGATTTTGTTAGCATGACAAGATCTGTGCACATTTTTCAGAGGTGAAGATCAGCTATAAAAGGTACATAATTTGACCTTGTTTTTTTTACATCCAAGAATAGATCCAGAAAGCCTGTTTCCTTTGTTTCATAGGATACTATTCTATTTATGTCTGTCATGGCATATTGACACTGTGGCAGATTTAGACGAGAGACGGCTTTGTCTGAACTGAAGATTTTGCTGCTCCRCTTCTGCTGGTGTAATGTGTTTCATTCCATTGCTTTCTTGCAAAGGTAGCATGAACTTTTTCAGAAAAGTAAATCTACTAATGGCTGGTCCTGGAGAAAAAAAAMCACTCCCTGTTCTTGCTGCCTTACAGACTTACCTTCTAAGTTATTTTACCAACCAGAGGACACTGTGCTGCTTTGAGTTTTGGTAAAAGTAGGTGCAATTGCATGATGTATAGTCCCATGATGTATTATTTTTGGACTRTTCCCAAATAGGAGGAAGAAGAGTTAGTACAGAAACAAAGTTATTTTTTTCTTTCAGGATAAAAATAAAAATCTCTTTCCACTGCCACCAGGCTTATAAAAAATATTTTTGCAAAAGAAAGCTTAGCCAAAATAACATACAAGAAAAGGCTGTATAACGATGGTATCTAATTAACTCCTAACCCTAAACAGAGCAGAAAAATCTCCCACAGTCCATTTTGTTTCAGTAGAAATCCATTCTTCTCCAGAAATGCACTCCCAGCAGTTTAATTCACTGAGAGATTAAGAGGTATTTGGTTTTGTGACTTTGGTCCCTGATAAACTAAAGGTCCTAGGCATGTGTTATTTCATTTTTGAAAACAACCATGCTTAGCCAAGCTCCATGCTCTCCACCCAGGGTGGATCTCCCTGGGTGCAGCTGAGAACATGCTATATAATATAGGATAATGCTATATTATTACAATGCTTACTATTTACAGCCAGACAAATCAAATTACAAATGTATTTATCCATACCACATTTTCTAGTAAACCATGCAACCAGTTCCTTATATGTCTGAGGTCTGAAGGAYAAGAATGGGAGAATTTGGTGAACGGTAGACTGCCCCTTTGTTAACACATATTGAGACAAATTTTCAAAAAGCTCAGATTTCTTTAAGTCTGATATTCCCCTCTTTCCAGACAACAGCAGGTATATCTGGATGTAAGAGAGYTGCTAGAGCTGAAACATAAGCATCTATATGGGATTTCTTTTTCTTTTTTTGTCATATTTTTGCCAAAATATGCAAATTCAACAGTGTGTGTGACTAACTGTTCCTCCCAATTTTGTCTGGAAGCTATAGAGACTACTACAATTGCAAGGAGCAAAACGAGTCTTGGACTTCACTGCACTAGGCTCTAGATATGTACGTGAAAGAAATTTGATAGATCATACCTAGGACAAAATGTGAAGGAGAAGGATGAGCCAGCATAACACTCCTGGGTGTTTTTGGTTTTCCAAAATGTATGCAGTCGCAGGGAATGTACATTTCAAACACATTTTCCATTCCTAGTGAAATGACCTTCTTGATACTGAATGGCAGCTAGACTTCTGGACAGGTAGTGATCTACGTTCATATTCATGACCACTATTAAATTCCACAAACAAAATCTCACAACCCTGCTCAGAATCACAGCGCTCACTGACTTACAGCAGMTCACTGGGATCAGCTACTAAGGTATGACTCTTGATTGCAGTCTTAGTCTTTACTAATTCTTTTGAGTCAGACATCTAAGATGTGAATGTCTCATATTCCCAGTGAAATACTGCAAAGACCAGACCAGTTACCTGTTTGACCAGTTACCATTTGCTCTACAGTTCTTAGATTAAGTGATGTTTCTCACTAGTTACATGCAATGTATTATTTGGTTCTAATTTTACTCACTCTGGTCATTTTCAAAATGAATGTTTCAGTTTTGCTTTGTTTTATTTTATTTTATTTTATATATTTTGAAGTGAAGTCAGTCTCTGTGTGGCTATTCTCCAGTTCTGTCAAATTTCCAATCTGGTTTGCTATCTCTTTTGTCACATAGTTTTATTTGCCATAAATTAAGCTGGTCATCCTTCCACTGAAAATCCTAGATGCAGGGCACGTTCTTAGTTACCTTTTTTTCTGTCTCAGCAGTAATGAGCTTTAAATGACTCTGACATGTTAATGCAGCACAACTTTTCCTGAAAATGAAGCTGGCACTCCTTCCTCAAATACTGCTTTTCCAAATGTTTCTCAATTTGATCTCTTTAAAATACTTCATTACACTTTTCTAATATATGATGTCAGCTAGTCCTATTTACTGTGTTCCTATGCTTTTTGCCGGTTATTCAGGTCTGCTGACCAGTCCTCAGAGATGTCTCCTGAACTTCATGAACTTGTGAAAATATGTCAAAACTTCTCCTATTTCTGTTTCTACTTCCCTGAGCTCTCAGCTGTATTTCCTCTGGACAGAATGCCTTGTCATATTTACAGGCTTATAATGCTCAGAAGTTTTTGCTGTTGCCTACACAATTCTGAATCCCTCATCCCAGAAGAAAACTCTGTGCATGGCTTAGGCAAAYATTCACCACTATCCTCTGTAAAATCAGGGGCTAAATGAATCTGCTACGGTTTTGTCACTCCTGTCATGCCATTCTCTGTAGGAAAGGTAGTAGTAGTCCTTGAAAGTATCAATTTTTATTTACCAAATGCATATTTTATTCACTAGTTGTATTTTTAATTAAGATTATCTTAAAGATAACAAGATTTTTTAGTTTGCACTTGTCATTTTTCATCCCTTTTCTATTTTATTTGAGACTTCTTATCACCCTCAGGACTCCTTAAGACTTCTGCCCTTTCTTGGATGACTACATCTGTGGTATACTGGCTATGGATGCAGCAGGATAGATGATGTAGAAAACTTCCGTAGCAGGCACCCCAGCTAGTTGTGCACCAGTGGGAACAAATCATAGTGGCGAGTAACATCACATCAGATTGCTCCTGAGTTGGCTTGGGAATTAGCAGAACACACACAGTAACAGTGTGTCACACGGGGATGAYGTGGCATCACTCTTGTCCAAGGCCACCTCTGCTTTGCAGAAGCAGCACATAGCTCRCCATACACCCACAGGAGGCTACAAAGACATAGCACAGAAACATCATTGTTGTGGTACCCATGAGTAATCAACAAATGTRCTGTTTTCTTCTTCTTTCCCATTCTTACCTATGCCTTTGGGATTCCCCTTCTCCTACGAGTTGTCACATGGATTGCGCCTCTTCCAATGTCTGGGACTTTTTCCAGCATCGGGTGTGTTCTGAGCTACTTTCTAGGAATACTACCTGCCACAGAATGAGGTTAGCCCAGGCATCCTCACATCGAACTCGTACGGCCTTGGGATACAGGTGGTCAGCACTGAAGACTATTCCATTCTGCAAGTATCAGTGTGCACTGAGGAATAAGGGGATAARAAACTTCTTAACACTCACCAGGAGAGCACCCACCAGTCAGCACATGGCTCCAGCAGATTGTTTGGCAGAAGATGCTGGAGGCAGTTCTGGACTAGCTGCCTTGCAGTCGTTTACCTGACGCTGAGATAAAAACAAAAGGGCCTCTCCCTAGGGAGTTTCAGAGCAAAGCTCTCTTTGCCTGTTGCTGCTACAGTAAAACTCTCTGCAATCCATCTGCCATCCACTAAATGCAGTCTCTGGCCTTCATTCTGAAATATCTACCTTTGYTGGCTTTGGTAGGACTAAAATAAATATTCCTTATAGGAGCTCACCAGATACAAACCCACAAGGAAAAAAATGTCTCCTTTGCCATTCCTTTTAGAACAATTTTTAATTAATTTTACATGTTGCTAAGCTTTCAGTAAGAACATCATTTGTGATTAAATTAAACTTCTTACTTGATGCTCCAGTTAGGGATGTGGATGTGTGCTTGACTGTGACAGAATGCAGAAGTTTAAGTAAGGGTGGCAAAACATAAGATGAGTTCTCATAATTGCTTCATATTTGCTAACTCTCTTTCCCAGCTGCATGGTACTGTGATATACCCTAAGCCTCAGGGRAAGAACTTTGAGCTAACATACTTTCCCTTAAAACTGAGATGGGCTWTGAGAACAGCAGTTCCAGCAACTCAGATGCTCCGCTAAGTTAATCAAGTTAGAAGACAAGTTTATATTCTGTGTTTTACTCACTATTTTTTCAGTCTTACTTGTTATCATCTCATAAAAACCTTTATCTCCAAAAAAGCTCATAGAGATGAATTATGCATGCTATGACCCTTTGATTTTTATTGACTTTATTCTCTAATTGCTTTTCTATTACTTTGTGAAGGACAAAYACCAAGTTATCTATTCTATACTTATATGGGTGATTCCACTTACCAACCTTGCATGATGACATATCATTAACCTTTTTCCTAATCTTTCAGAATACCCACAATATCCTACWGTATGTTAATGAGCAACCTTCCAAGCTCATTCTTCCAGTAATTTCAAAAGTTATTTACTTAGTCCTATACATACAAAAAATATCCTAAGATATTTCATATGTTTAACTTACGTACATATTCACACACAACTTCTTCTGATTTCTTTGGAGATGCAAACATCTACACAATATAAATGTAGAAATCAACTTGCCTGGGTTACTTTGTCGCTTGGTGGTCTGTAATTTAGTCCTAGCCAGAAAAACTAGGACTAAATATATTTCAATATATTCTTTATCTGAATATGTCTATGTTCTGTCTCTGATTCCATTTTCGCTTGTACCAGAGTCATGTTAGTGTAAGTCCATTGGTCCTTATGATTTCATCCCTATTTGAAAACATATGCRCTAGAGGTAGAATTCTGCTTTAAAATCATGTTTGCTTTCACCCATCCCACCTTAGTCTTTGAGATAAAATCAATTTTATTATTGTTAATAATGCAAAGACAGTAAACTTAGGAAAGAGCAAYTGATATGTTATTCTGCCTCATGTACTATTGAAAAAAAATGTCAGTGCAAGTTCTGATTACAGGTTATTTATTATCACCAGCAGAGATGATAAGAACTAGCTCATATGCTCCATTTCCTAAATGGAGTTTACAGTACTGGTAGCTGACAAAATATGAAATTTGAAATTGTGAACTGAATATCTTACAAACTTGATTCTTGACCTCTTTGCATGGTTCAGAATGGATATAAAATTGGCCTTATGATGATCTATTAGCATTCTACATTCTCTTTGCATGCAGATCACTGATTATGTAATTGCATAATATTTAAAGACAATATATGTGTATATATATGCATACATATTTGTTTGCRTATTTATTTGAGTTGAAATACATATGGCAGGTCAATGCTAGTTGAAGTTAATAGAAGTTTTTCTAAGTTTTCCTTCCCATCTGAGAATCAGTGCAGTATCAACTACATCGATATTTAAATTTCTGTATTAGAATGTTTAAAAGTGCTAGTAATTTAGAAAAATTATCAGACAATTCTCAATCCTATAAAAAAGAAATAATCAGGCAAAATTCATACTGCTCCTCTCCTTCTCATCCTCCTTCCTAACCTAACAATTTTTTCTCTCACTGAGACTGGAGAACCTGCAGACTGCACTTATTTTCTCACTGTAACTGCATTTTAAGCAAATATACAWCTGTCAAACACTTTCCTGATTGTGTCAAAATGAGCATTTTATGAGATTTCAGGGTAGATGTATTTCTTGTAAATTTACCTGTAAAAGAAAATACGGTTTGTATGACAGGTTAAGGAGTTGATTTCCCCAGTCTTGCAAATGGCTTAATGTTTATACCTGTGTTAAGTTAGTGTGAAGTGAGTGTAAAATGTCACCAGCAGGAAATCATTAGCTACCGTGCAAGGAAGTAATAAAGTGTTGAGGAAAAAAAATCAAAAATATATAAGCCAACTTTGACAGCGGGGTCTGTCACTCCATTAACTGAGAGTATCTTGCAAATGCATTGCCCTGACTCTTGAAGACAACTAGATTTTTTTCCCTGTCCAAATGCAACTGCAGTAAGTCAACAACTTGGGGGTACAAAACCCAAACAATCCTGTAGTACAGAACTACTTCTATGCACTTTTGTCTGAAAATGTATTAGTGTCATGGACAATTTGATGCTGTACCTTTTTTTGAGTTGGGAGAAACAGATTTGTAGATGAACAGTATCTTCATCCATGTTTTTCTCTTTTTTTTTTTTTCTTAATTGTAAGGCAAACAGCTTAACAAAGGAAGAAATTTAAAGTCTTCAGCCTTGTCTTCTAGTCATGCTGCTTGTTCTACAGCCAAGCCTTGATCAAACCATTACAGAGACTCTTTCAGTTATATCCTCTGAATGAAGATTTCTTTAGGTTGGTTGAAGAGGCTGGTATATTATAATTTCTAAATAACTCCATAGGTTTATAGATTTAGCAAGTATATGTCTCTGCCTCAGCTTAGGTATATATTTAAGCTTATTCATTCTTGATACATCSTGAGTAATTCAACATTTTATTTGAGAATTTAGCAAACTGCTATTTCCTGTCCATACTGCCCCTTCATCTGACCTCACTTTCATTTTAAATGGAATAAATCTGAGGACATGCTCCCAGTTCACAGTAACAGATATCAAAAGAAAATTGGATTCTGTTGGTGTACCTTCTTTTGATATAGCTGTGAGTAACTTTCYGAGCAAACCTCATTTCAGTATAAAATATTACATGTCCTGAACACTCAGTGAACTTCTGAGTGAAGAGTCCTAGAAAGAAGCCACATGTTGGTTAGAAGGCTGCTGATCCAAGGCAGGAGGATGAATGATTGCATAGCCAAATTAGCATGTACTGCTGCTGCTTTGGAAAACGAGAAGCATGTTCCTATCTCAGGAATATGCAGGTAACAGCACACATTATCATTGCTAGAGAGGAGAATGTGCCCTCACACAGCCCACACTTCCCAGAGCACCCTGCTGAACAGCTTGAGACAGTGCAGGCAGCACAGAGAGAACTTAAGACTTTACAGATAACGTATACAAAGTATTGAACTTCCTACTACTCATGCACAGATTGATCTGGTGCTATTGCAGTCTCTGATAGCGCTGGGCTGATTCAGTTAGATGACAGACAGCAGACAGCCTGATTGCCACCTCTTTCTTATATAGTGGGATTTTCTCCCCCCYCCTTTTTTTGAGCTTAAATTATCACCAGAAGTTGGTTGTGTCTAGTGTTATATGAACAGATAAGAAAAAATGATCTAAGTAGATGTTTCTGATAATCAGAGGAGAAATATAGGTGTTTCCAGAGGATTTTTCATTTTATCTTGAAATAGGCAGGATTAGTCACCCTGGAAAATGCTGTTTTCATTCATCATGCCATTATACATTCTGCTGAAGTTCTGCCGTCTACAGGAGGCCATAACTGATGAAGGACAAGACGAATAAAATAACTCTAAGATTTAATGTTAGAGTAGTATGCAAGCAACTTACATGGTCTTTTTTTCCAGATTTTGCCTATACTACTCAGCTAAGAGCAGCCTTTGCAGTTACTACTTTGGCTCCCCTCAGTAGTCAAAATGAAACCTGGCCTCTAAAAAATTCTCTTTAATTTTTAAATATACACTACCATTTTATATTACATTTTGAGATGTGAAATTGTCGGCGTTTTCCTTGTTACTTTCAGTTTATTGCATATCAATTAAAAGCACTATAAATAGGCAAAGAGCTTGTTTTACATTAACATATTGTGAAAAGTGGTTAACATGTCTATATTAGGTTATTTAAAATGGCTATTGCAGCATTTGCAATGATTTTACAAATAGGTGCAAAAGYCTTCTTACTCTTGTGGGAACAACAGCTGTAGAAACCACAGTCTTCAAATATAGGCTGGAYTGCTTCAGGATTTTGCTGTACATATTTTATAGTAGCCATTTGACAGGTTTTTGAGCTTGAGGGACTCTCTAGATGAAATAACTTTGCCAGACACATCTATATTCAGAAGTTGGCCTACTATAGCAAACTTAATTCTGTTAAGTAGGGTGAGACAATGAAGTAGTGYAATGGATGCACATCAGTGTACAGCATCGAAGGATGTTGTTTTACATCTTTTGCAAATATTAAGATCCATTTGTCAGAGAAGTATTTGTTACATCTACAACATCCTGGCTTTAGGCACRCTTCATATCTATTTACCTTTTCTCTGTCTCTCTCTTCCGTTATTATCAGGTCAACTGAACTGTACAAGGCTGCCATGAATTAAAACTGAACCAAAGCAAACAGTAAAAGTCAATATCTGTCAATAAAGGTTGTTTTAATGGAAAATTTGTATTCATTTTAAAATATATGCATTTTAAAATACCCTTCATAGTAGAATAGCACTCTGAAAAATAAGCCATGGTACACAACATCTTCCAACGAGGGGTTGTTATTGGAGGAAAAAGCAGAGAAAAGGAAAACACTTCTTTTACTGGGTTAGGTGACTTSTTAGGTCAGGCCATGTTTTCATATGAGGTTGGGTATTCTTTTTTTCTTCATGAAGCTAAGATCAAAGGAAAGAGAACTCCAAAATCAGAATTCTTGAGGTCCTATAGAACAAATCATTCTTATGGTAACTTACAAGATTTTTTTATTGTTGTTGTTAAAATCTATCCACTAGATCTGCTACCACTGGGTAGAAAAGAGTGCAGAAGAATGAACTTGCTGTTATATGACAAGACAACTTGCTTTCAGATCATTAGTTAYAATGGACCAAATTAATCTTTACTGCTGAAATCCTCTAACATGAGAGCAGATTTTTCTGCAGTAGCATGTGCAAAAGAAATACAATTCTATAACTGTTCATAAGCAAGAGGCAGGTCACACAGTATCTCCTGATACAAGATCAAGGAAGAAGTCTTACAAGAAAAGGTCCCAAGAGCTCAGGCAAATTTGAAGATAGTACATGGTTGAAACCAACTTTTTCAAAAGTGCTGCAGTAGATGCTGATGATTTTTTTTTCACTAGCCTAATCCCGAAATCCTTACTCTCTTACTCATTCTCTGACCTCATATCAGAGTCCAATACTCTTTGATCAGGTTATTTTAGATATTCCACACATACGGAGAGTGCAATGTTTAATATAAAAGGTTTACTCTGAAGATAGGTGATGTTACACAGGATTTTTGATTTAGCAGAGTGATCCAGCAAAATACTAAAATCACAGTACAAGTGTACATATATGCAGTTCAATCACAATGYCAGTGTGATTGCCATTATCGGTCTCTATAATATGCTCAACGTCAGGATGCTGGGTGTTCCCAGTTGCTGGGAGGAAATATGTGAGTTGAAGCCAGCTCAAGCCTGTTGCTCTCTTTGAAATTCCGTTGTTAGTTGCTGAAGTTTTATACTCTATGTTGCTCCCTTTGAAGGCTGAGCCACTTATACACTTCCCTCATGCTGGTCCRGCTAATTCAGGGAGACATTCACATTATTCTGCTAAACTCARGTAGAAAYATTTACACCTGGTCCAATTAACAGTTATGATTGTTTATCTGAAATGAAGGTCACCCTCCAGCCCCTTTGCATTGAGATAAAGCCARTTCTCTGTGCAACAGCAAGCATTAAGCAGCCACATCCAACACTTCATGGGGTACCTCACCCTCTGAGCTTTCTCCTGTTTTAGGGGTTATTGTTCAGTCACACCTCAATGATAGTTTATTAGTGTAAATACAAGTTAAGACCTCCTGTCCTACACTTAACAGTGAATACTAGCCAAAAATTGATATTGCTCAAATAGATCTGCAAGAGCAACATGAAAAATAGAGATTATAAAGCTAAAGCGAGGTAATTCACAATATGTGCATGACTTGGCTGTTGTGTCTGCTTATCTCCACCGGCTGTATAAGAAATCAGGGTCTGATACATTTGGAAGGTGAGTGGTCTGAAACATGTATCACTCAAGCTTAGTTCTAGGTGGTAAATTGGGCACCTACAAATACTTTGAGTAGGGCCTACTTTTTGAYAGCTTTGTAAAACCAGCTCCTTATTTGTTACACAACTAGCTTTTAAGCTACTTCTGCCCATTAGTTCCAATTCACACAAGAAGAGGTTCCAAGTTTTAGTCTCTTATATTGTCAGACTCTCAGGGGCAGATGGCTGAGCCAGAAATAATCAAAAAAAGAGTAGGATATGGAAAATAGCATGAGATTCAGACTGTTTTAGAAGTGACCCCATGTAGTTATCATATACATGTACCTATGATGAAAGGAAATTTCTACTTTAAAGGAAATGCTGCAGAAATACAATGTTCAGGAGATGGATTTGATAAGATTACATTATTATTACACTCTCTTCCTGCGCAGTAGACCTGCTTACCATTGCAAACATCATTTCGTTGGCCACTGAAAGTTATTTTCCTTTTTTATTTGCAGTACAAAAGAGCAGTTCTGTGGTTTCCCTGAACTAGATGAATGGGTTGAGTCATCTATGACTCTGATAAAGAATGAAGGTAATATGTGAAGTAGCAGCATATTGAATAGAAATTTGCRCCAGCTATGAATGATATATATACTCCTCTAGAAGAAAAATATGAAGCTATTGTAAAGTCTCTATTTAATACTACTAAAGTAAGTTCAAAAGTTTTTCTAAAGGCATTTTTTTCTTTTATTTCATAATAAGTAATAAAGCTATTCATTCTCCCCCCTCAGAAAAGACATTTCATGTCATTATGGGTAATACATAATTTTTTTATAATTCTCCAGTAATCCTGGAAAAATTTAATTCAAATCAAAATGAAATAATTTCTCCTTTTTTCAGTAAAAAGTGGATAGCATCACAAAAATCACAGTTACATGTGGGTCATCAGTGAAGTAATTTTCAACAATAAAGTGTTTATCTGTCACCTAACATAAAACCCATATCCAGGAAAAAAGACTACAACCTCCAAAGACTCAGTAGTCAATTTCTGTATTTCACCATATAATACCTAAAAGCATTTTCGAAACTGAGAATCTGAGATACCAATGCAAATTAAGACTCACCAGTTACACTGGACCTCTTCCAGTCCCTCTCCTTGCAACACTGAATAATTAAAAAGCAATCAAAACATCTGAATCTGGTACTTGTGTAGTAGCAAGGACAATTTACAAAGATGATCAGACCTTTGTGCTTCAAAACATAAAGCAATCGCTAACACGTTTTCTCACACACAAAATGTGAGGATTAATATTAGGACAAAAAAATAGGGCCAAATGGCCTGTTCTACAGCTCACACAACAACAAGTGATAGAAAGTGGGGATTAGAATAGTCGTTACAAATAGTCTGGTTCTAAGAAAAACTATTTTTGTTCTTAGGCACCCTTAGCAAGCTCTTTTCCTTATGTAAACATACATTTTCTGCTGGCAAGTAGTAGATCCATTATGCTTGTGTAAACCATTTACTATCTGTGTTTATTATATAGCAACAGGCCTTTGGAAACTGCCTTTTTTAAGGCTAACAACTGGCAACAAACTCCTGCTGTAAACATGACTCATATGAAATCGTCCGTAGAACAAAGAGATCCTTTTATCAAATAAATATTTCTGAGTAAGATGCCCCACTTGTATCAATAGGGAGATCTGGCTGAGCGATTCCAATTTTGAAATGAATGTTCAAGGAACAAAAGAGAGAGGAAGCTCTTCGGCAAGCCTGTGCAACCTTTAAGGCCTTGCTCTGTCCGTTCGGCAGGACTAACAAGCCCCACAGGACGGCTGAGGTTCCCTTGCAGCACAGAGAGCGAGCACATCTAGTGAGTTATGTCCATTGTGTCCACATAATCTTCTGTCGGGTCACTAAATTACTGTGCCTTTCACGACAAGGGCATTAGCACAACGCTGAACAAAAATTGTATAACTCTTGAGACTGCAGTAGAGCTGATCTGGTCAGAAATATCCTCTCTCTCAGTTTCTCGACCCAAAAGTGTTGAGGGTTCCGTTTCTGACAGAAATAAATATTAACACCCTCACGGGTTCGGCCTCTCTGACACATCAAGGTCAAAAGGACAAGGCCAGCTGCTGCTAGTGTAGCTTGGCGTCATGCTGCAAGGCACATGGCGTGGCAGCCGGAGGGCTTTAGTTAGGGAAATAGCATAGGGTAAGCATAGCATTAACATTCACAGCAAATGACAACGGGCGAGAAAGCCTTTGTCCAAGATAATAAGCCTGCTCCAGGGACTGTGCCTCATCCCACAGGAACACACCGATCCAGTGCATCAGTCCCAGCTTCTGCTATCACAGGCTGTCATGTCATATATTCCTTTTCATGGGCTCTATTTTATCAGGAATAGTTAATGTCTACTTCTCCTATCAGCAGGCTGCTTCACAGCCTCACTGTGATGGTGAGAAAATTGTTTCTCGCTTCCAGGCTCAATTTATTCAAGACCGGTTTATAACCGTTTCTTCCTGAGCCAATATTGTACTTTAGCTTAACTAGCTTTTTTCCCTTCCTGATGTTTATCCTCCTGATATATTTACACAGGACAGACATATTCCCTGTTAGCCTTTGCTGAGCAAGGCAAGCTTTAGCATTTCCACTCATGGGATTAACTGGATCACTTTCCCTCCAGCCCAGCACTCAGTCTTCTTAAACATATGTCTATTTACTGTTCCACATTTGCTATTCTTCAGGCATGTGTTACCATTCCTGTCTTGACATTGTTGTTACAATCTGGCTATTCGATGACCCCCATCTGAGTATATCTTTTTCTAGTTCTTCCATCATACAAATTTTCTATGTTAAGAGTGAATTAGTTTGGGGAAATCAGTGCACAATATAGAGCCTCAGACCCTGGAGACTCGTGCCCTGAAATCAGTTATCCCCTGGAAAAATAGAACTCCAGTCTTTGGATGTGAATTTAGCTATCTTCAAGTCTTCAAGTTCCCTTTTTCCTCCTAGTTCTCTGCAGCTCTCACCATCGCCTGTAGTCTCTGTATTCTCATCAGTCTGACAAAAGGCATAAATAAAAATGGATCTTTATATCTCAAAACATGTAGTGATATTTTGKATCAAAGAACAGGGATTTTCACCCTCCTTCATGTACATTTCCCTTTCCTTTCTGCCTACACCTCTATCTATACATACATGGATGCTTCAATACATTCACAGATGCATTTCCTGGGATTTTGCATTCCAGCTGAACCACAGTCCAACCTATACAGTGTTTTCAACTAAATGCAAACATGTGGCTGTAAATCATTATTTGGAGATCTTTGGACTTTTGAAGCTCAGGGTATCTGTCAGAAAACCCTGAGCTGCTAGGACTAACACATGACTCAGAGAGTTAATAACCACTCACCTGGGGCCAGACTGTGTGAAGCTGGTTAGTATTTTCACAAATGGGATGGAGAACCCTTCCCCATGCTCCTCTGCAGCTGCTGCCCAGCACTGCAATGCCCTTCTGATAGCTGGCATATATGGGCAATATCTCCGCACGTGTCAGGAACCAGAACATCTCCAGAGGCATATGAGAAAGGTCAAATGTGACTCTGCTTCTCCCACTCCCAAGTATMGTCCATGAATCATACTGGGATTACTTCAACACTGAAAAAAGTACAGCACAGAACACAAGTTTGTACTGACTGGTTCGGAAAAAATATGACAGTGAGGAGCTATTACTTTCTAGGAGGTCCCAGGAAGAGACTAATCCTTCTCTGCTTATCCAGACCTCTACCTGCACTTGCCATGAAGAGGTTGGTTGCCAGTCAGTGAAGCAGCTGTGCAGGGGGATCAGGCTGTTAGAGTAATTGCTCTGCCTGCATCATTTGACATTTGGCTTCTTTGCCACAGCTTCTCTGCCATAAATTGTCCAAAGGAAAGGTAATGCAATGTCAACATCCTGTCTGGAAGAATAAAAATAGGGAATAAAAGTGTCTGCTCTGGATGAAAACTTCTTCAAGAAGAATTTGACTTTTACTCATAATGCTTTGCCACCATACCATTATTAATTCCACAGCCGAAGTATGTTGGTATCAGAAGTAGGATCCAGAGGTGTGCCAGGCTGAGGTCCACAGCCCTTCTTTCCTGTTCACTGTGGTTTCAGGAAGTTCAGTCCTTTCATTAGCTGTTTAATTGTCCTGCAAATGTCTTAATATTTTGTTTCCTGATTTTACCTGCCAGTGGTGAAAAATCAGTGCCTCTCTTCAGAGCATTTAACCAAATTTAACATGGCAGCTATAACATGCAGGACAAGAAGGAAAACTCCTATGCTTACTGACTTGGAAAACTGTAGGTGTATTTAACAATTTAAAGTATGCATGTAGACCTTGAAAATAACCATTGTGTTCTCAATAAGACTACTGTTCTGCTAATAAGGGGGATTTTTTTACATTGTGGAAGTAAAATGGTTCAGATTATATTGAAAGTACATAAAGACAAGAATTATCTAGTTTCATGAATCGACTAAAGTGTTAAAATGAATATTTGGAGGGTTTCTTCTRTTTTGTGGTGTGTGAAGTGTGAAATCAAGGAAGTCCTTAGCTGCTGACCAATGACAGCTGGAGATAAATGGGGTCTTTTTTAACTTTATCTTTCATYATCTTTTATATAACCTACAGAAACGTGACCTGAACAAGCTGTTCGTCTAAAGACTCCTTACTTGCCTTAAAAGGGGCCATCAGCTCTCCTGAGTTTACTCAGGAGAACACAAATCATTTAGATGACGATGATCATTCTTCAAAAGTTCATAATAAAAGAAAATAATAGAGAATAGTAGAGAAGATACTGTAACTAGTACACACTCCATATGATGTCCAGGTAATACTTAACCTTCTGCATTTAGTTTTTCTGACAGAATATATGGAAAGGTAAGATAATACAATGTTGACATCCTGTCTGGAGCAATAAACTTTGGGTATAGAGTTGGCCCTGCTGGATGCAAAACAGTACCAAATCAAAACACATTCCCTTAAAACTCATAGTCCAAAATCCAGGAGACAATGYATTTTGAGCACTTTTTTTGAAATGTCACCATTATTATTAGTGAAGAATGGGAAAGACGAGAGGGGCTATAAGCATGCTATAGTCCACTGRTTCAGCACTTGTATCAGCAAAATGGGTCCTTTGTTCTTTTTCAGTGGAAACTAAGCCTTTTTGAAAGCAGTGCTGCAGAAAACAGCTGGCTTTATACGCAAAGGAAAAGAAATTATGATTTACTGTATCTTTGTGTTGGAGTGTTTAAAGGAATTCAAAGGGCAGGTTCAGTGGTTCCACTGTAGAGGAAGCCAGTCCTGCCAGTTCTGAATAAAACCCAACACATATGAGAGTTGTAAGTATTAGTAAGAAAGCCATAATATAAAATTATGGGTCAGACGGGTTTCCCTTGTTGTATATCCAATTTTAACAATCCCAATTTTTTATTATTGTTATTTTAAAAAGCCCAGCTGCACTGTGTTTTTAGGAAAAGGAGAAGAGAAACAGCAGAAACAGGTATCGCTGAGGCCTTTGCCCTTTTAAAACTCGCRTATGATATGTCAGCACCTCCTCATTGTACCATTTACAGAGATTAATATCTCCTGGAGCTGCTGGAAGCTCCCTTGCATAATCCAAGCAAGTCAGAAGGGATGATATTGACCTTCAAACATGCCAGTAGTGGACAAAGTCTGGACTTTGGCTGCTCAAACGTACGAGGGGGCTCTGAAGATCAAAGCCTYGCACTAGATAGGGGCGAGGGAATACAGCGCGCAAATACTGTATGAACAGTGTTCGTCTGGCTGCTGTTTTCCACCGAGCCAAGCAAAACACTATTGGCAAATTACAAAACAGATGAACATGCTCCCATTTTCTGGCACGTAAAAGGAGACCTGCCTTACCCAGCCACATCTGTTTCTTTGATTTAACTCCATGYTCATTTCTGTTAGCATTGGATGAGTGTTTTGGCAAATGGAGCGCAGCCCGCTCCACTGAGAAAAGGGCTTCCTTGTGAAATAAACCCCTTTATAAGACTTTGATGTGAATATATTTAGCAAACTATTTTATTAACCCCTTCTCCTGGATGGAGCACAAACCTTATGTCAAAGGACATGGCTCTTCACAAATAAACCATGGAGGYGATCAGAACTCTCTCTTCAGTCACACTAGAGGTTCTTACAGCAGAAATGTGATTGTTCAAATGGAGCTGCAGAGAAGTAGCAGATATATCCTGCAGATTCGTAACTGCAGTTCCAGTGCAAGAGGTAAGACTCAACTCTAGTACAATTCATTAACCTCTAAACTACACAGTTATACATGTTGCAAAAAGATAATTATAACTTCTGAAGAGAGCATCCAGGAAAAGAGAGAAGCAGAGAGAAAATTAGCATTTCAGAACACAGAAACTACTAGCTTAGAGAAGAAAACCGTAACTAAAAGTAGAATTAACTGTACACAACATGAGCATGCCACACATGCTTTTTACAGAGATTGCAAAGATCATAAGAGATACTCATAAGCTTTGCATCTGTGCTGTGACCATGAACTAGAGCTCGTCAGCCATTCAGCTAGTGGCTAAAAATATACAGCATTGCCACGGTACTTCAATGGTAAATGGGTCCTCATCAGAGACTATGTAATCCATAAATTACTGTGTACGTCTGAAATTTCAATGACAGACAGTTTGGAGAACCACTATTTGTACCTAGGCTTATTTGTTAAGAACATAAATCCTGCGGAGTAGAGGGAGATATGCTTTATGCTTAAAAAAATGTCCATGATTCTTCTGTCAGTAAAGATTCAACTCAACACTCTCCCGGAGAGGCTGGCAGCCAGGCACCATAGCACTGTGCTAGCGCACCCGAACTGTAAGGAAACAAAACACACCATGAAGGGGCAAGCAAATATCTTAAATTCACGCTAATCCCATTTAACAAGAGTACCGACCCCTTCTTTATGCTGCTAGTGAACATCAGTGGGAATGCAATTTTGGTAACAGAAACCTGCAAACYTGTCTATAAACATGTCTACATTTAGATATATAAGCAAATATGTCTGTAAGTATGATGTAGGTCAGAGTACTTATTTCAGCACACTTTAAGGCTTCCAGTGAGCCATCCAGTGAGAAAGCACAAACTGCATGTAGCAAGCCTCTGACCTTGAGGACGGTGTAAGACTTGTAACTGATTAGAGTTTTCAAAACAGAATTTCAATGACATACAGGAGTTCTGCACAAGGATAAACTTCATAGTTTCCTCAAAATGTAATGCTAATACCCAAAGACTGATGTCTGGGGAAGAGCCTATGACAGATTCAAAGTGTGTAAGAAAAAGAACAGTCAACTAATAAAAGCAGGAGCTGATATAGTATAAAATATGAGCTTGAAACATCCTTCCTTTGGGTTCACATCCACTCCTTAGTCATCCTTTACTTTTATTCCCTGAGTACATTTTCCATGACCTCCCTATCTACAATGAGTCACTGCAGCCAAAATACAGAAGGTTGTGCCCACAGTGTTGCACACGTCCTTCTGATTTAATTATTCCTTGAATCCATTTACTGTATCCCTTCCTCTCTCGTCTGCCACCATGGGCTGAACACTTGCATCCCACTACTCTTCTGTATTTTTTAAGCCCGGGGACTTTCTACTTTAGAGACAAAATTGTCTCCTTCTCTCACTGGCAATGTCACCCTCTCTTCCTCCTTCTCAGTACGCTTCAAACAGTCTTTGTTTTATTCTTCTGACAAAATGCTCCCTCTGCCTTCAATTTATTCTTTAAAACATACTACTGCCTACCTTCAGCTTCTCTGCAGTGTGTATCTTGAGCACAGTTAAAGTATAAGTTTTCTGGGACAGTGGCTTAGCTTATCTGTGCATCTTAGCATTTMTAGGCAGCATGTTGATTTACACTGCAGGATTAACAAATAATGTAAAATAATAAGTCTGATAGAAAGTCTTACCTCTCTTTCTGTTTTCATAAGCCAAGAAGTACTTTAAAGCATTGGATGTGCAGATACTCCTCTTTCTTTTTTTTCTTTTTTTTCTGAGTTGTCCATGTTCACTCCCGAAAATAAAGTTTAGGTAAGCCTTAAAAATGAAGCAAAATTTTTATTGGAGCTAACATTCCATTCTACAYAACCTCATCTTCATGGTCTAACAAATCACACAGTAAATGTGCTGATTTTTCAACCTAACAGGGTCATATTTTTCCAAGTACCCACCTATAGATACTCTCCATCTTGACATAATGGGATCACTTTTCTTTCCTCCATTATCATGTATAGAAAAACATTGACAGGCAAACAATGAGTCTCTGGAGCTGTGCTTTGGAAAGGTGACAGTGAGGGCGTCCTGAAAATTATGTTTCCAATAAAAAAATACAGTGCTATAAGCATCTTCTAGGATGAAGTAAATGAAACTTAAAAAAAAAAAGGATATACACAAAGTCTAGTTTTACTCAACACAGCAAGAATCAAAAAAGAGGAGGCCATCACTATTTACAGTTAATGGTCTCCCTCCAACTAGCACCTTACTCTGAACATTTTCTCTCGGACACTTTTCTGTTTTTCTAGTTGTTTTTCTCTCCCTCTCTTCTCTGACTGCTTTTGCTCTTCTCACTCACACACACCTTTCCACCAAAGAGAAAAATCCCAACCAGTCTTTGCATTAAATTCTCTACAGATGCTCTCTTTCCTAATCTTGCACGGTCCCCGTGTTTCTGAAAATCTCTCCYGTTGTTTCAGCTACCTGAAATTTATTTTTTTTTCATTTATCCTCAATGAAAGGCAACTTGTTCAAGCCGCATCAGCCATGCTGACATCAGGCAGTGATGAAGTCATTGGAGCAGAGGTGCTCCAGCTGTCTCAGCAAACTCTGACATTTCTTGGTCAAAAGAGCTGATGTGACTCACSTGGTTACCTTCCCCTCCCAGGGACCTGGGGTATGTCCCACCTGTTTCCTGTACCACATCTTCACGAAAGTAGACAGGATTAATGCCTGTGGCTTGGCCTGACCCAAAGCTATGTGATCACAGCCCATGGGGTTCCCCTGGGGTGGCAGCTGGGTCCCCGACCTGGACCCCRTGGGCCCCAGCAGGGAAACCACATAAATGGCAAATTTACCATTTACCATGGAGGTGGTTTCAAGGAGTCGGCAGAGCTACCTAGTCCTCAAGGCCTAGAAGACTCTCTCCACTGGTCCTTCCACTTTTCACCTTTTTGTGCTTTGATTATAAAAAGTTCCATAATTGTTTCATGCTCGCAGGAATTTATTTACTCCTTAAATGCATTTGCACAGCTACTCTCCTTTTCCTAAACATTTCAGAAGCACTACTGATGAAAATGAAGCAAACATCCTGCTGTCTTCCTGTGACAATACCTACTAGTTGCAGTGCAACAATTTTTATATCTTTTACCATTGAACTCCCTATTTCCACTTAACTTTTTTAAAATTTGATTTTTCAGTTTCTCAATTTTTTTCTTAATTCAAGGTATTTTCTTAGATCATTTTGTCTGTAGAAGTGTGTTGTTCTGTGATTCCCTCAGATACAGCGACTAGGAGGGGAGGCTGTACCAGTAATACCAGTTGCTATTTCAGCATTAAGTTCCAGAGCAAATGGGGTACTGGTCCAGTTCACCAAGTTTGATTTTCAGTGGTAGTTTTAGTGATACTTGTGTTCAGGATTAAATCCTCAACCCAGTGGTAAAATTTTTGAGTAAACTGCAATTTCTAGGAGCAGAGGAAAGGTTTCACTTCTAAACCTTGGCAATAAGAATTTTTAATGTGTTTAAAATAAAATAAACAAAGCCAGCAAATTTTTAATTGAGCAACATTTCTGTAGTTAAACAGTCACTCACATACCGTGACACTGTTACTTCTCAGACAAGTCTACCTGGGTACTGTGTCATTTGCAATTAGTTTCCTCTATCCTCATTTCATTTTAAAATTCTCTTTTTTTTTCTTTTTCGGTTTGTACATGTGAGCTCCCCTTTCTGTAGCCATCAGTGGGTGCTGAAATTTACCAACTATCTAGTTCTCAAGTGAAAACTTTCCTGCAACTGAAGTGAGTGTTTGTTGTGACCAGCAATACATGAGAAATAGTCTTCAAAGTAGAGGAAAATTTTAAAACAGAGAAGTTCTCAGTTTTGATTCCCTCACTTCAGTGTTGTTAGAAGCATCACATCCTTTTTATGCCAATATGAACATCTGGTAAACTCTTCAGAGTAGGGACTAAGTACAGTAGGTTTTACTGGTTTCTTTTCTTGCAGAAGTGGAGAACTGAGGTACAAAGGAAGGGCTGACTGAGATATTGCAGGAAATCTGCCGACAGTCTAGGAACAGAATCTCAATCTTTGAGTCCTTTTCCAGTTCCTTGAAAACAAGCTTCCATGATTCATGTGTGGAAAAATGTTCTTGGTATTCAGTTCTATCTTACACAACTAAAATGGCAATAATGACCTCATCTAACATTGCCGTTACCACCATTTAAATTGCAAAAAAAAAAATGTTTTTATTAAGAGAAAATATATCTGAGCAATCTCCCAGGTGCTTTCCAGAGGAAAGCTTGCTTTGTAGTTTCTTCCAGAGTAAAACATTCCAGTGTCCCTGTCAATTGAATCAGAAATTATCAAGAGCAACACCAGACYACACCGGTATGAGAGCTCCTCAGCATCTCTCAAGCTTTGCTCCATGTTGGCCAGCACTTATATTTGCCTCTGCTCTCTGTGGACCAGCGGATGTCAGACTGGCTCGGGAGTGCAGACAGTCCTCACCTTGCTGCCCCTGTTAGCGGAGCAGCTTCTGTCAGCTCATCAAGTAGAAGTCTGTATTTTCAGAGCTGGTAATGAGTCATGCATGAAGTTGGCTGACAACCTATGCTGTCTCTATGTATGCAGCCATGGATCGTTACACAGCAATAAAGTACAGTATCTTGTTCAAAATCTGTCTGATTTTATTTGTATCCCCACTGACTTTGTTGGCACTGAGCCATAGCTGGTGTTTACTGACCTTTCAGAGYATAATGCTGACTGCAGGAATAAAAATAGATTCTTTTCAAGTTTGTATGCCRACACTGAAGCTATAGGGTGCACACTTAACTGGATACACATTGGCCTTCAGACCTATCTTTTGGTCTTCAGAAGGAATCAGAAGGACCAGCTAGCACTGCGTGTGCTGGAGCAGGTGCCTTGGTGTGAGTGGACAGCCCATCCCTAACATCTGCACACTGATAACRTGCCTTCTGCTCCCACAGCGCAATGTGTAAAGTCTGCTGGACTTTCAAACAGTACTGAGGCAGAGATGATCCCACAGTGCTCCCTGCAGTCCTGGGCCCCAAATGCCCAGTAGGGGCTTATGAGGTCCCACCACCCCGCACTGCAGAGCCATGCCCCTGGGCACGTGGGGAGAGGATGCTCACCACACTCACAGAGCCAGATCGTGCTCAGGGTGTCTGTGTAGATGCAGAAAGCACCCTTAAATACACAAGCTTCGCAGTACAGTACAGTCACTGAGCATCTTYCCCAGGTGTGTTTGAATACTTGTTGTTGCTTCAGTAGAGACAAAGTAAAAATACCTGTTTGCTGAGTCACTAGGCTGTTACA
The DNA here is from genome assembly GCF_003343005.1 of Rhea americana. NCBI lineage: Eukaryota > Metazoa > Chordata > Aves > Rheiformes > Rheidae > Rhea > Rhea americana. The sequence goes on along the minus strand of NW_028186590.1, from coordinate 5,968,143 downwards.
GTGACTGCTGTATAGAAAAATGTAGAACCTAGTTAACTAAAGTCCTATGACAAGATGTAATTTGATCTTYCTAATGAACAGCCCTGAAATTTGCTTTTTCTTCAGCCCCAGAGGGGGGAAGGCTTTGTTTGGGCCCGCAGGGGAGAGAGGGCTCTCTGGCTGCACCGAGGGTAGCTCAGGTTGTCTTAGAGGAGATGTGCAGTAGTCGAGGGACCCGACTTGGTCAATGTACTCAGACCACTGTTAATTTTCTTGTAATGCGACTGTGGTGTGATTTTTATTTACTCCAGTTTTCAAAGTGAGCATTTTTAAGTACTAGCAAGATTTCTACCCGACTGTGGTATGCCTGCATGCCGGAGGGGCTTGCCAATAGACTCCTCAGAAACACACAGTCAATACTCAGCCACTGGCCAACACATACGCAGAGCTAGAATTAACTGAAAGAAAATAAAGCAAGCCCTTTACTTTGATGTGAGAGCACAGTCGTTGCCTCAGTAGTTTATGACATTTGCTGTATCTCAAACGAGAAATTGCATTATCTGGGCCACGTTTGCTAGTTTCTGTTGAAARGCCAGCTCACAGAGGCTTAACAGAGAGATTGTTCCTTGATGGATTATCTCTGTGCATATTAGTAAAGAAATATCATTTATTGCAAAACATACTGAGACTGCATTTGGAAGGCTCTCTCTGGCAGCACGCAGTTAGGGTTAGTACTGTGGTGTCCTTCCAGGTCTGTAAAAATTTACATGAGGTTTTGTCCCAGACATTAGATGTCTCTTCTGATGTGCTTGGGTACTTGCAGTCTCAGCAGAAGCTCCAAAACTGTCACAGTATTCACACTATGTTCCAGCAGCAATTTTACCACTTGGAAATCAGCAGCTTGATGAAGCCTCAKCTTCCTCTCCATAAGATTTGGTTAGCTCACAGTACCCCCCACTCCATGACACTTCTCATAAGCATTGAACTGACACTGTTAGACAGATGAGCTGATAGGCAGCAAGAATGACCAAGATAATTCTAATTGTTTGAGACATTTGAGACACATGTGGTATTTAATTTGTTCATACCATGAAACATGACAAAATAAATTAGTAGCAGGGGAAAATATTACATAGTGCCATTACACAGTGAACATTTTTGTGTGGTTAGTCAAAGCACTGTTGAAAAAGATATGAGTGGCAGGGAATATCTGTTCTAGCTATGCACTTCCTTCTCCATATTCACAGCAGTAATTTAGATGCCATCATTTAAATTTTTCTAACACCTTTTTTATCAGTGGAACAGTTTCTGTGTTGTTCTTTCTCTCTTTTAAAGAATGTATGCTTTTGACACACTGATGTGGCTTATTTTATTTTTATTCTTGGGGGATAAAGTTGTCTTAATATTTCTGTAATAACCAGAAAAAAGTCAAAAGACAAGAATATGGAATTTGTAATCCTTTGTTAAATATAACTAAATACTGTACTACAAAAAGGAGCAAATAAATCAAAAAAAAAAATCAGGAACCTTTCTATGATCACAGGATTCTAGGATCTGTACCTACATCAAGAGACATGTATATGGTAGCTGAAATTACTCTTCTTTGATTCAGAAAGAAGCTTTGTATGTTTGGTGATTGAATACTATGAAGGAAGTTACATGTTTTTCAGATAGTTACAAGTAAGCCACAGAATGAATGAGATGCAGTTAGAAGAGGAAATGACTGATGTGTAACCTGTTTTCACTGAAATCATGCCATACAGAATGAATAAAGTAATGTTTCTCCATCTYCCCTCCTGGGAACGAATGAAAAGAATTCTTAGTATTTGTGCACTGGGTTTGCTAGAGGCATCTTCACTCATCTTCCCCTAGAGAGTTGCCATGCAGAGACAGTCTAGCTTCTGCTCTTACAGATACCTGAAGTTTGGAGGAACTATATTTTTGCTTCTTGAGAGGAGAAACTATCTTTTTTGCTCTCTGAGGCAGCAGTGCAGAAAGCATAATCCATGACTGAGCTCCTTCTGCCTGACCACAATCTGTACCGCCCCATCCACCTTCTGCACTTGACCAGGAAAATGTAAATGATAGATCTTTCCATGCTTAGAGAATAATAAGCTGAGATTTAAGAGACATGAGCAAGATAATACATAGCACTCATTTTCAGCACTGACATAGCTGTTAGAAGTACTAAATATCTCTGCTCTACTAATTCCTCTGACAGTAACCTGTGTAGGTAACTGCAAAAATTATATGGACGTATGTCAATAGAGAGTACAGTCTATCCAGTTGGAAGCACTGTGTCAACATTCAGATGTGTACCGTTGGCAAAAATTATCACATGGAGGTGTGTGAAATACTATTGTTTTCTACTTTAAAAGCAGTCAGTGTCCAAGATGACATGGTTACACAGATAACTGTCATTTAGCTTGGAAATATTGTTAAAGATACTGTAAAATAATTATAAGTCATAGACCTTTTTCACTAACTAGCATCAACTCTCCCATCCACTCATTTGCAACATCATCTGCTGCATTTACTCAAAAGTATGTACTGGCTGTCAGTTTTCTGCTGCTAAACTTGATGCATAGAGTAATTAGGGAAACAATGGAAAAAAATAATATTTCCAACAGGACCAGTACGGTATATTTACATTGCCTTTTGAGGTAAACCTCAAGAACATTTTCAAGAGCATTTCAGTAGTCTGTGCAGATTAGAACTCTACAAATTCAGAGTAGGTATGTATAAGGCTGCTTTCGGCAACACACACATTCCCAAATGCCCAGGCAGGCCCAGAAGCTCTGTCACTGGTGTTTAATTAGATGATTTCACACCTGTAAACTTGAAAGTGCACACAGAAATTGTAGAAGGTATTCTGAACACTAGGAGGAAGATCCTCCTCTCTTGTCCTTAGGAATGATATGAGCATAGCCAAGGAGATCCCCACATCGTTCTTTTTAAGGAGATTGTTCAGAAACTCCTCAACGTAGACCTAGTGAGCTCTGTAGGGACGATTGCTTGATGGGAGGTGGTTGCACTAAAAGTGACCAATGTCCATCTCTGTGCAGAGGGAATAATTAATTCTACTAAGGAAAAATAGAACTATGGATAAATATAGACCTAGACAAAGCAGTCTGAGCACATTGCTACTATGTTCTAGTTATGAAATGTAACTCATCATTGAAGCACCAATTTTTTGTTTTCCAGAAATTATATAAAAATATCTCTACAGATTGGACAAAGAGAGTTAAGTTTTGAAGAAGTCATGCATGAAAAAAGTCTACCTACTGCAGCTCCTGCAGTAAGCTACTGTACTAGAACTCATCTAAAGATGCTGGCCTTGCTAACTACTAAACTCACTTCATAAAAAGCGCCTCTACTCAGCAAATGCGTGACAGAATTTGCTAGATGACACTTCAGTGTAAGCGTGAGAAGGTGGTAGGACCTCTCTGCAGAAGGAAACACTTTCTCTCAAAACATTGACAAAGCATACAGGCCAGATACTTCTGCTAATGCCAAGAAAAAAGAGAAAAAAAAATCAGAAATCAAGGCTGCAATAGGGAAAGCAAAGAAAAAGACAGCCAGAATAAAGATAATGCCTCTGAAAGAGTAGCTCTATCAAGATCCTGGGCTACAGGCCATACCCAGCACAGCTGCAGCAACAAAGCCAAGATACCATAGATACAGAACAGGAGTTTGAAAGGTTTGAAACTTTCCCCAAAATAGGAAAAGAAGAAACAACTCACTAAGAAGCTGGGGAAGAAGCGAGGAGAAACATCTTAAAGCAGAGACATGCTTTGATCTTGATGATAAATCAACATTGCCAAAATGGATGAGCCATTTGGATTCATTCCCTGCTGTTTAAGGATTTGTCACTGAAGTGATGAGCACATGTGAAAACCCACACACGCACTGAGGAGGGGAGAGGAGGGAAGGGAAGGTAAATGACATCAGACTTGAACTCAGATTAGAAAAATATGGATGAAAGAGCAAAAAAATGAACTTATGATACTTTCACCATGGGCAAGCTCTTTTGCTCCTCCTTTGAAAGAAAGGATTTTCAAATTTGAATGGCTTCCAGCATCATATTTTGTTATAGTTCAGCTGTCTCTCTTGGTATCCAGGCTGTCTTAGATCATCATCTTGCAGGAAGATTGAAATTAATTTGTAGGACTAGTCCTCCACAGCGCTTTGACTAGCACCAAGTCTCCAGCTGTTACGAGTTTCATAGGCAACTATCATGTCAATATATACTCAGCGGCTTTTGTGTGCCCATAGTACAGACAACAATGGTAATTTCCTGGGCATTCAGAGGAGCCACACATTTCATGTGGAAAAGCCTAAGAGCTACAGACCGTGTAAATGATCTTGATTCTGATCTTGATTTACCAAAATTCTCCAAAGCTTTTGCCCTCCTGAATATATGCTCACATTTCATTTTTGTTTTGGTTCTCTACCAAAGAGAATGAATTGCCAAGGACTGTATACACAAGGGCCATTTTCACCCAAAAAGGAGTTTTCAAAATTAATTTCAAAACACGTGCAAAACGAGTAGTCTCTGACTTCAAACCCTGATATTTTCAATCATCTGGTTAATGCCATTATTATGATCATATTAATACCTAAAATTTTTATTATAGGTTCCATATAAGCTTTTCAAAAATAATGGCTCCATCTCTTTTATTTTACACAACCCATTAAAAAATAATTTCGAAGACAAGTCTGTTACATTTTTACATAACTGTGCTAATATCATCAGCATAGATGAAATGCGTAAGAGGACATTTTTGTTTCATCCTAGTAATATGCACAGTTTTTCCTAATATTTTACAAGAATGTATCTGAGGAGTGCTGATTTTGCAACTTGTTTTGGATTATGTTGGATTATTACTAAATACTTGAACTATGACAACACTGGTGGCGATACTGCTTGCATTTTATCTAGTAAGAAGTTAGGAGACAAAATGATGAGAATGTAGTCTGTGTGTATCAATATCTCCCTTCRCTCATGGAAGTAACATATTTTAGTGTGAAAATATTGTTAACTCCTTGTGACAATACTTAATGATTTTCATTTTCAAAAGTCAATGCAAAGTAAGCACTATATAATATTTGGAATACTGTAGCGGTATTAAGTAACACTAGTATTGTTTCAGTATACTTTGAAGGTGTTCAGTATCCYCTGAGAGTTCATTTTACTAAAGCTTGAACACACACCAAACTGTGCCAAAAATCCAGGTCAGCATCAATACGTGTGCTCACAGGTAGTATTTATAGCCTTTAATTGAAACATCCCCTCTCTAGTCATCTAGTTGAAGTCCTTTTTTCTTTTTTTTTCTTCTTTTTTTTAAATTTACATTAGAAATAAGCACTGGGAAGTTTCTTCTGCCCATCTTACATTTAAGATAAGAAAAGTGAAGAGCATATGTTGATACAGGAGTTGCTCACAGCTGCTCTATGTGAGACCCGATCTAAGCATGCCCTAAGCAACCCCACAGGCTACTGCACCTCAGCCAGCCTAGGATCTGCCAGCAGAAAGATAGCTGACAGCTGCATTGACTTTTTGTAAGCTTTTTACAAAACCTGGAGATGTAAAAATATGTTTGAATTGTTTAATAAAACTTACAATTTTTAAAAATGAGCATTCTCTCGACTGGTTTGCATTTCACTGTTTATAACTCACAGATTTCCATATTCTGCTTTACTGTGAAAAATCTGAACCTGAAACAGGATTAGATTTTGAGTAGTTGAAGATTAGAGAAATATGAGAAGAAATTAATATAATAATGAAAAGTAACTCTTTTTTTTTTTTAATTTACTATTCTAAATTGTGTGTCTATATAAATTAAAACATGGAGGATTTTTTAAAGAAAGATGTGTCTGTCTAATCCTAACCTAATTAATACCTGATAAAACTCAATTGTCCTTATAGAGCATAACCTTTAATGTTATCTTAATCTCTGTGAAGAGAGGCTGCCCAGCAAGTGAACACTGGCCATGGCAAACAAAGACCCAGATAAGATCTTGAAGGTCTGCACACTAGAGTAAATTAGAGAAGTTCCATGTACAATTAATTATGCACGTTTCAATAATGGCAGCAATCTGTCTTATTTTGCATATGCAGTATTAAAGACACATTTTTCTGTTACCCTAGATCACTGTGCAACCAGATAGCCACGCTTTTATAAAAACATATAAAGCGAGAGCTTAACTCAGCCATTATGGATTCCACCGTGGTGACCTACTGCTTAGATTTACATTGGCAATATCATAGAAATCATACATGTTGAAATAATTTATTTCTGAATCTGATTTTTCTCTGTGAACTTTGCCATTTGATTAATATTTTTATGTTATCATTTTTAAGCTCTTTGAAGATGGTGCAGATTACATCTAGCCTTGAATAATGGTGAGATTCATGCTAGTAACTAAAACTTTGTAGCTGCACTGTAAATGAAGCCTTTCAAACTAGCACAGGGTTTTTAATAGACACAAAATGAATTAACTTAACCTGTAATCTTACATATGCACACTCACGAAACCAGGTACTCGATTTCAGTTTGCTTCTGCTACATTATTCTTGATAAAGGGCAAAGGTTATATCAAATACAGTTTGCTGTGCTGCCAAGATAATTCTCATGTTTCTCAAAGCTGCATGAAAAGATAGACAGCACTAACAGCGTGTCAGTACTATGTAGTCTAAAGGTTTGAGCTGGTAACAATTACTGCTAAGTGTACTCCATGTGAAGGCAATTTTCAAAGCCACAATTGGAAATCTGATCCCGAGCCTTTGCTGACTGTCCAAAGGGGCTGGGTCCTGAAGAGTCCTTTAGTTTTGAAAATTTACCTCTCATCATAATGAAATCCTACTTGCTCCCTAACTTTGAGGCAACCGACTCCCCATATAGAGGGGAGTTATGCAAGTGTCAGGTGAATCTTGGATTAGTCTAGAGAATAAAATTAGTAATCAACTACTAAAAATGTCATTTTCAACAAAAGAGGAAATTGTCCAGAATATCATCTGGAAAAGCAAAGTTGGGTACAGAGAGCATATCTACCTCTTCCCTATGTCCAACAGGAAAATTGCCACCCTGGACTATTTTCAAAGGTTCCTGAAGCCAAAGTTGAGGAGAAAATATGAGAAAACTCACAGTTCTGATCCCACTCCCCATATAAGGAGGCGACTCCTGTTTCCCTGTCCGTCTGGTATTTCTCACCAGTGCCAAAGAGCAGGAATGGTCTTTGCTTTTGTTTCTAGGAGACTGCCATGGCAACAAAACTGGGCAAGGTCCAACAGCATGCAATCTAAGACTATCCTACCCATTGAAATACTTGTCTGAAATGTAAAAGGCCTCATATAAGCTGAGCTGCTTGGTTGCTTGTTAACTGATTTGTCATGAAAAGCCTTAGTCAGCACACAAAATCCCTTTTCTTTATTCTGACTCCCCTTCTTCACCTCTACATTCATCTGTGTGTATTTCAAACTCTCCTTGACCACCACAGAAATGCACCAAGTGTGAGCAGCGCCCGCATTTGCACTCAGCAGTACTAGGGTTTGAGGATCAATAGAGAGAATACTTTTTCCTTGTCTCAAAAAGCCCTTCCTTCCAATGCACACGGGTGGGTGGTATGGAGCTAGACGTACCTAAAAAGAAGGTGAACAGCAGAATGGAGATGCTGGACTCGTCCATTCACATAGCTAGTGGTTTAAGGCTTGGAGGCATGTTTTCCAGGGWATGGGCATGTCTTTACACATTAGTGCTCAAGTTTAGAATGTTACGGTGAAAACAGAAATTAAATTTAGCTTTAGATGTCAAAGAATTGCTGTTGTAATGGGCCAGACTAATTTCTGGCATGAACAGGCACAATTGTCACTGATTTCAATGATTTATGGCAGCAATTTATCCTCAGTCTAACTCTACTGACTTTGCCGGAGTTACATCAGGGCTTAATTTAGCCTGATATTTTTATCAAGAGAAAGAACCGAATTAAAAGGGCACCTGTCTCAGTGCAGGTATTTGTTTTCCACTTTCACATTTACATAAGCTGTCTTTCTTTAAGCTGCATTTCCACTAGCCCTATTTTCTTGCATTGCAATAGCATCAGGTTTTTTCTTTTACCTACTATTTGCATCAGGGCTTATTGACAAATTGTCACCTGTGATGTGTTTGCTGTCTTACAAGATTACCGATGACTGCTGCCTTGTACTGCTTCTCTTCTCCCCATATCTCCTGCATACTGAGTAGGTTGTTTTCAGGCCAATAAACAAGACTAAAGAATCTACGTAAAAGATTTATGTACATTTCTCAGTCTATCACTTATTTTTCTTTTAAATGACTTCCCAGGTAATGTGCTGAACAAGTGCAGGGCAAAGACCTTCATTTAAATTGTTAACAATTTAAAAATACATATATTCCATATATGCTATATAATCAATGATAAAATCTCTCTTTTCCCTTTCAAAAAGTTCATCTTTGGTCATTTGCAAAATTACCAGTAGAATGAAGAACAAACAATGCCCAAACTGGATGTCATGTACAAGAACAAAAATTTCTCGTCTACTCTGTAATTTGGATTCTTGGAATCCATATAGTTGCCAAATCCAACAGCTTGGACTGTTTTATTATGTCTGCTTATTTCATATTCTGGGCATACACTGGCATGAATGTTTAACAAAAACTGAGATCTATTTCACAGGAGTCTCTCCAGTACGGATACCCTCAGGAAGCTCACTTTAGTACTGGGCTGGGTATATAGTTGTAGAAAAAGAACCTAAAGCTTTCAAAAATATTTGTTGCCAAACTGTTAGTGACAAATGAGGGCCACTGAAAGCACATTAAAGACGCTCTGAAATCCTGTCTTCAACTTGTCAGAGCAATATCAGTAACTGTTAGAATAAGTCATCATACCAAAGTATCTTCAGAGAAATCTGTGATAAGATTGCAAAGAGCAAAGCACTCAGTCTGCAGGTGGCCAGGAGAGAAACAAGGCAGTTCAGAGGCAATCAGCTAGCATCCTCCGGTCATCAGAAATGCATGAAGTCAGCCAGCAACCGTGCCTGTTTCTCATAGGTTTGTCTGTCCTCACACACCTCAGCACAGAGGTACTGAAGATAATAAGCTAGAGTACACTGAAGAAAGTCTTCTCCAGCCAAGATAAAAAGCTATAAATAGCATTTAATGCATATGTGAACATGCACACACATATGTTTGCATTCTGTTGTTTGTTTTCCCTGTGTGTTCATACTTAATACAGGCCACAGATGCCCCCATCAGAGTGATTAGCTGAGGCATGACAGTATTTTGCTATCTTCATACACAAACTGTCCAATTCTGTAAATGTAATATGTCAAATGAAATCTTCCTAAAAACCATGCGAGACCTTAAACAACGAGTGGGTGAGATTTCGTATCACCCTCTCTGTAGTGGGACTACTGAAGAGGTGCACAGTCTGTTCCCGTGTATCTGCTTACGCGTTCCTGCTGCAGTCTAGACTCTTCAGTGCAGGATTTTCAGATTTTTCTGATTATACTTGCATTTAACAACCTTCTGCTGAACTACTGTTCAAAAACCAGCCACAACAGATAAATAGACAAATTTAGTGCCACCAGTTCAGACAGCTGGAGTGCTCACTCTCAGGATATCTGTCCTTTCCCTAACATGAAAATCACAGATTGTAAGCAGTGGTCTTTCGATTCACAGTAGTCTTCCCACATTAGGCTTAAATGCCCTTATCTCTCAAGAAACTAAAGATCTTAGAGACCTCATTTCAGACTTTTCTTCTTTATTGGGCTCTCTACAGCCTTGGAAAAATGTCTGCAATATCTTTCATAAACATCATCATTTATTAATGTACTGCAAGTCTGAAACAGCCCGGTTGTTTGGGTGCTTGGTAACGTCTGAGGTTAGCTCATTTATAAAGAGGAGAAACGCTGGAAAGTGTTTTTCTTCAGAAAACCATCTTGATGAAAAGTTGCTTACAGCACATCCAAAATTCTGTCTCACACCAGATCCTTAATATTGTTTCTTTTGGACAAACTTACAGCATGTTTTTTCTTCTTCTTGTTTTTTTTTTCCCTAACAACCACTAGCATATTTGTATGTATTATTTTAATGCAGAGATTTTTTGATGCTGTGTGAGAGGTGTAGAAACTGCACCTGGGCAATTTGGCTGGCATTTCTGTAGAAATAAAACAATAGCATGATACCAGCCAAGTGGGTATTGGTATTTAACTTGCTTTTCTTTTCATTTAGTAATTTCAAATGTAGCTTGAATACTTATAAGAAAGCAAGACTGTGACTTGTTAAAAAGATGTATCATATTCTATAGAATAAAATGCTATAAAAAGAAATTAGTACATTTGCAGGTTGAATATAGAAATATAGAAGAGGCCTAAAAGTGTAGGACACACAAAAAAAAGTCATTTTTGTCTTTTTTCTGAATGTGTACATAAGGGAAGGATTAAGATCACCATGTAATATTCAGGATACTTACAAGGAAAATACATTTCCCATAGCAACAGCTGTTTTAGAGGCTGGAGCAAGATTAGTGAGAACCTATTTCATCTATCTTTTGTTTTAAATGCATGATTATCTGCCAAACCAGCAGGTCAAAACAGGGACTTCTATAAAGAAAAACATCTCTTTGCAAAAATATATTCTTTCTGTGGATTTGGTTTTCTTATCTGAAAATGGGCAATCATTTGCTATACTGCAGGTTTCTACATAATTACTAATTCACCATTTCAGTTCTACATGGTTAACCAAAAAGATCCTTAAGTAAGTAAAAGGAATGCAAAAATGTTAATAAATTCAAGATGTTAAACTTTAGTTTATACCTAATTCTGTTAATACATGCAGTTCAAATTAAAATGTAACATCAGACTTTCTGGGTTTGTTGGCTTTAAAAAATACAATTAAAACCAATATTGTTTTATAGAAATTTTATAATCCAATTTTGTCCTTATCTCTAGCTCTGTTAAAAGAAAACTAGAGGAAAGTAATAACTCCTATAAATGAGTCATTACCAGAGATTATTATTTTTAAATAGCATCCAAAAATTTGTCAGGCATTAGAGACAAATAGAAAAATTTGACATCTCTCCTTGTCCAAAGAGATTAGGCTCAAATCCTCAAAGGCTTAGATACTTAAGTCCTTTTGAGGGCCCAGATTCATTTCATCTAACCAAAGGATCCTAAGCTAGGAGTCAACATGGACTCCCTCTGAAAATCCTCAAAGAGGGGGATGATAGTTGCCCTAAGAGAGCTGAATGATCTTCTGAAGGAGAGTCCCTCTGGCTGGTGACAACATGGGGCTGGAAGACAATGCTCCTGTTAAAGCAATTCAAGAAGGCAAAATGCAGCCATCTCAGGGGAAGTGCAGGGGCTCATTAAGAGTTTGGAGCTTCAACACTTGTGAAGAGCTAGACCACCTTACGTGGGATACAGTGGGTGCAAGTGACAAACAAGTGGAGGGATAGCAAGAAGCCAGATAAAATTTATGGCAAAGGACTATGTACTCATGAATTTTTTATATAGACGTGTCCTGATGGTACTTGAAAATTTATTAAATGATTTATTTTACTCATGTTAATCCAATCACGTACTGTAGGCAGCATGGAATAAGCATTTGTTTTTGAAGCAACTTAAATAAAGAGCAGATGGTGGCTTGGTGAACAGAGCTTGGATTTGTTCTCAGTTCCAGGTTTACGCTTGCAACCAATCTATGAGACTTTAAATCTGAACGTGTCATATTTGAGCCAATATTCACAAAAATCTATGTGGGAAAGCTCACATTTGATAGTTCAGAGACAGCGATCTGATTAATCTAATTTTAGACAGAAGGAACTTAAATATCTCGGCTACTTGGGCCCTTGCATATCTAGTTTATATCTGTAAAAAAAGTTAGTCATGGGGCCACACAGAGGCAGAATAAGGACCTTCATCGCCTGCCAGTGAAGTATCTGCTGAGACACAGGAGACTCAGGTTTAGTCCTCATTTCAAATATTTAATAATCCACCTCTCCAGGAGAAGAAAATGAGAATATTCCAAGGAAGCTAGCAGCAGGATATCTATCTGCTTCGTAGGATAGTGAAGATTCAAGTACTCAGGCGAAACTAGCAAGGGAGAGGGCTTGAACTTGCAGAGTCCATACCTCAGAGAAGTTCCCTAACCACTGGGTTCCTGGCTCCTCTTGTCACTTGATCCCATGCCAGCAGAGCAGGGGAATTCACAGGGTGGAAATGTTCCATAAAGGAGCAGGGCAACCTGCCATGGAGAGGCACTGTGCCTGTGTACAGGCGTGACTGCCCAGGAGGGGTGTATGGCAGGTCCCCATCTGAGCCATCCTGCAAAGATTTTGTGCGGTCACAGACTTGAAGCCAACTTGGCAATTTCCTTTCCTCAGTTCACTTTGTGCTCAGGTCAGTCCCTCCGATGGCGGCCAAGGACACAGCCAACACTTGTTCTGCCATGGCACACGCCTGAGACATCCTTTCCTCTTACCTTCGGTTATAGTTGTGTAGACCACGGATGCTGTCCTCTTTGGAGCACCAAATAAATGGCAGAACTTCAGTCAGGTACGCACCATCTGAGGGAAAGTATCTGAAACTGCATTCCTCTTGCTGTTAGCATGCAGTGTCCTCTCTTGCTCACCCCTCCGACTCTGCCTGTCTTGTTAAAAGCTGTGCTCGGGACCAGAGGTGAGCCTAGCTTGAGGCACACGGCACACCAGAAAGAGGATTAAACTCCTTGGAATGATCCTCAGCCACAGCACATCCTCATGTGTGGACTAGGACTTGGTGTCTGAGTGTGTTTCGTTGTCACAGTGGTATGTCATGCATTCGCACCAGTCCAGGGTAGGCACTTATATATTCCCCACTAAAAGAGCTGAATTGCTCAAGCAGAGGAAACTGTTCTGTCTGTCTCTCTGGCTTGCCAAACCTCTCTCATCTCTAGGGAGAGATTCATTACAGAGAGGGTTTCCCCATCTTTCACCGACCACTTTCAGTCATTTAAATGGAAGTTCTCTCTTTGGATCTTATTATCATTAGAAATGTATACTTACCTTTCTTGAAGCTAAAATGTCTATTGTTAAAAACAAAACATATCTATGTGTGGGAAAATAGGGACTAGCACAAAAAGTCATTTATGCAAATGGACACTGCTTTGCTTTCCAAGTGAATATGACCCCAGATGGTAGGACATGACTGTGTGCTGGCTGTCCTTGTAGTACTAAAATAAAGTCCCATTTCAAATACATTTGCCTCTAGAAATAGAGAAGTTTCCTCTATATTTATGTTATATTAGTGGTTGGTTTTGGAAGTTTTGCCAGAAGCGATCCAGAAATCAAAAAAAAAAAAAAAAAAAGAAAAAAAAAAAGTTTTGCATGAATCATCCATGTTACGGTCTTCATAAATGTGCATCATTACCAAAGTATGTCCCAAATTGCTGCATGAATACCAGACTTGAAACACTGGTGGGGAAAGGAAGGTATACCGTTATGTTAGAGTACAATTARTACCAATATGATGGCAGAGTAATATCATTGTATTAGTCTATGAAATTTCTGTGGTGATACTCTAACTTTAAAGACATATGACTTTGATACAATAACAGATGTGGTAATACTTTATTTTACATGCAATGTTATGCCTCCATAATTCTGTGGCAATGGAACCTCAAACCATAACAGCAAAATAAGGCTGAACTTATACCTTTTTAATACTTATTATACAGTGTAACATTGCAATAACAATATTCACTACAGATTTGATTGAGGTAGCCTCTGAAGAGAAGCTGCTGACATGCTAAGATTCTTCTGACAACATCTTAAAGTGAGCAAGGCTGATTTATGGAACACAGCCGCACTTGACTTCCAACAGATATCTCAGTCAATGATTTATAAAATTTATCATGACCTCTTATAAAAAAGATGTTCATTAACATTTGCTAGTGGACCCATGAAACTGTTGCCCACAAAATGAAGATAGACATATCCACTTCTAACACTTTGTTGGTGGTGGTGGTCACTGCCTTAGTAGTGAAAGGCTGAACGAGGAAAATGTGGGACTGAAGCTGAATGGAGCAGTGATTGAGCGACATCAGACAAGCTGAAATACTCAATACTTTCTTTGCCTCAGTTTTCACCAACATGGTCTCCCAGRCCTCTATCTTAATGAAAGGGTAGGCATTGACATCAATAGATGAAGATTAAATCAGGGATTACTTGTCCAAACAGATCTATAGGATTAGGTGGGCTACATCCACTGGTTCCAACAGAACTGAACTGTCTTTTCGAAGATCACGTTCTATCATCTTTGAAAAGTTATAGAGATAAGATGAGATCCCTGATAGTTGTAAAAAGACAGGCATCATAGGCATTTTCAAAAAAGGCCAGAAATTCAGCCTAGGGAACTATATGCTCACTTCAATCTGTTGGAAAATCACAGAGTGAGTACTCTTGGAGAACATTTCTGGACACATGGAGGAGAAGAAGGTGACTGGGAATAGCCAGCATGAATTTACTAATGGTAAAYCATGCTTGGTTAACTTGATGGCCTTGTATGATAAACTGACCGGATATGCGGTTGAGAGAAGGGCAGTGGATGCCACTTACTTACCTTAACATTAGCACAGCTTTTGACACTGYCTTCCACAATGGTCTTGAATCCAAATTATGACTTTCAGGTCTGAATGGGRAAAAAAGCAAGTGAGTAAAAAACTTGTTTGGCTCAGAGAACGGTTCTTAATGGGAGTACTAAGGGGTCTGTGCTGAATCCTGTCCTGTTTAACATCTTTATCAATGACCTGGAGGAGGTAATGGAGTGGACTCTCATCAGGTTTGCAGATGACACCAAAATGAGGGGGACCAGTTGCCATGCTCAAGGTTAGGGTATCATTCAGAGGGACTTAGGCAGGAAGAATGGTCCAACCTTATGAAATTCAATGAAGAGTTGGATACCTCCAGACGAGGCAAACTGTACTCCTCACCACAACTGCAGGTCTGCAGAGCTACATCTTTCCCTTCTCTTCGGAGGAAATACTTCTGCACTGTGTTTCCACAAGCATGTAACGAGAACTGAGATTAGACTCCGCGCTCTATGTAGCAATGATACTGAAAAACTGCCATTGCATTTTCACTGCTCAACTGCATTGCCAATCATGCTTTAATTAGCTGTCTTTCCTCATYCCAGCACTCTGTGGGCATGATCCAAAGTTCAATGACTTCAAGGCTATATAGTAGGCTATAACAGACTTCAAATCAGAACCTCTCAACATTATGTATCTCCTGTGTGCTGTTATATTAGTAAGTGGATCATTGCTCCATCTATTTATATACTTATATTTTACTGGTTTGATAGGTTTGATACTTTCATCTGAGTGTCAAAATTCAACTCAGTTCTCTTATCTTTGATTTCTTTTCTCATGGCCCTTCAGAACTTCACAGCTGACCCTGCTTTGAACAGAAATTTGGACTAGAGACTTCCTGAGGTCCCTTTGCACCTGCATTAAGTCCTAGGACCTGCTCTTCTTTGGTAGGAGAGGAGCTGAGGATTTTCATGGTTAGGTCATTTTAAGGAAGAAATTGAATGAAGCTACAGCACTAACTGCATTCCTTGTCTCCCACCTTCAGTTTTCCATGCTCTTTGCTCATTGTTTATTAGGCATGCTTATACTGTTTTCAGATGATGAACTATTTGTGCGAGATTTCATGACATGAAAGGGAGAAAGGGGGAATGGAAACAGGAGTATGTAATAATTTTTACTGTTCTATGTCAGCATCAACTGATGTACACAAACACACACCCTTAGATTTTCAGCCAATTCCTTTTTCAATTTCTGTACACCTGTTCTGAGAGGCGGAGTATCACAGATGGATGAATTAAATTTTTCTTACTCTTCAGCAAGGGTATTGTAATATCAATTTCAGTCTTCAGTGCTGTGTTAGTCAAAAAGAGCCTCGGAGCTTTCTTAAACATCCTCAGTCGTACGCATTCTTCATACCACAAGCTAAAAATATTAGAGTAGCTGGCACAGCAAACTGACAGAACAGCTAAAACCTTTAGTCTGCTAAACAAATTAAAATAGAGAAAAGCTATCCTACAGACATTACAGGTACATTTGAGCAGATCTAGTGGAGTCTAGAGGAGGAAATTTAACACAAGAAAGATACAAAAAGTATTCTGAGTTCTTAAATGTAACAGTTGTTTTACTTACCAAAATAAAAAAACAGGAAGGTGAAGAAGAGTGGAGAAATTCGGCAAGACCATAAAAATCTCTGAGACTTAAATATCTATGTGGTAGGAATCTTACAGCTAGGAACTCRCAGGAAAGACTTATGGCCAGATTTCCAAGAGTACTGAGATGTCTGGGAGCCAGGCCTGAGGCCCTTTGGAAAAAAGCAGAATAGGGACTAGAATAGACTTGATGGGGAGATCTATGACCTGACTTACCTTGTGAGGTAGCMATGCTAAAACTGCCACCCTACAAAAGCATTGCACAGCTCTTCCTAGTTCTTATATACACCTATTTATCTGTTTATTTTATGTCAGAATATACTAGGCTCTGGTCTGGAGTGTCTCAAAGAATGCCTCAATCCTGGCAATAGTGACAGTATCTTTTAGGACTGAGGAAATGCCATGGAGGTTTCACAAACTCAGTATGCCTCCTGCCTGCACCATGAGGAGCCTAATCTGGCAGTGTTCCCAGAGCTTTCCAATACAAAAAGAGGAGGAGAGAGATTACATCTTTATTCTTTAATTGGAGCTCCGCTAGGTTGTGGGATATCTGTATCTAGTATCTAAACTCATACTTCAGTCCTTCAGAAATCCATTAATTAGAGAACCAGAAGATATGCTACTGAGGCAGAGGAGAGAAGGGATCTGGAAGGAGGTGTTAGTTGAAACTATTTAACTTTTTATTAAATTAAATCATGGCTCCCCCCCAAATACTCCTTCTCCTCCTTGCTTCAAAAAAGGGACAAGTGTCCTTGTCTCTGACAATTTCCCTAAAATGTTTTTGACTTTAAAGATAATGATTAAAAACATTATCCATGGAAAAGGAGCACTGATGCTCCAAATCCTATCCTGCTGAATGTACATTATTGAACATTCAGTGGCAGAAGGACAAGAGCTTGGGAACAGCAACCCTTGAACCCTCTGGCAAATGCTCTAACTTCTGGGATAAGGGCTCTCCATCTACCTGCTTTGCCTCATCGATACTGACCCAGTCCCATAATGGAGAACAGGAGGCCTAAGAACATTCTTGTGTCTCTGAGTATCCAGCAGCTTTGGGATGAGGACACTCTCTTGCATGTCAATGCATTTCTGCCTCTCTGAAGGAGCCAGAGGCTCTAACTCTCTGCTACTGAGTGAGTGCTTTACCTGCTTAGTAATTGTAGAAGGATAGACAACCTCTTTCAGACGTATACTGAAAGTGCCAGCCTCACTTTTGGGGAGTACCTCAAGTGTAGGGGAGTAATTTCCTGATATCTTGGGTAAGGTGCCCAAGACATGGGCAGAATATAAAAGTCACTTCTTATTTTCAGTGTATCTCATTGTATTCCCCAGCCAACGCTTGGAGTGGGCTGGCTTTAAGGACCAGAGCTGAGATGGTAAAATCCTCCTGAAGTACTCCAGGTGGAGCCTGCACACCTAGCTTAGACTGTACAAATCTCAATAGACGAATTGACACCTAAAGACCTACCTTGTAAATCCAGCATCACTGACCGAGATCTTGAGAGCTGTTTGCAATACTGTCATTTTCACCTGCCCCAATGAAGAAAGCCTTGAAGATAGAATTGTCTCTTGATCGTGATGGTTTTAGTTCCTTCAATAAAATGTGGGTTCAAACTATTTCCGCTGCAAATAGTGACAAAATTCCAGTCTAAGTATTATTTTAAAGAAAAAGCTGAATTTGGTTATATTGCAGGTCAGACAGATGTTCCATCCAAGGAGCCAAATCATTACTAACTATTATATTTGTGTGTTATTGCAGAACCTCAGAACCACAGTCATGGGCCAGGACCCCATGGTAATGRATAATATATAAAAACAGGGCAAATATCTTTCCTGACATTTGTCTGAGAAACCCACTGGCTTCAGTGTGGTTACTCAGGCTGTAAATAGGCAGCTCATTTGACCTAACAAATAAACCATCTTAACATTTTTATACAAAAAGTACAAGAAAGCGTTCAAAATCAAACTGTAAAACTCAGGTTCGTCATCAAAATAAGTACATGCAGCCTCTCTCGTTATTAACTCCAGCATTCACCAGCTTTTAAATCAGTCTCAGTAACAAATAGCAATACATTTTTTCTTCTTRGAAACAAAGAATATCAAGAGAGCTTGCTTTTTCTTTTCTTTTGGTATTTTTTCTATGTTGTTGGTTTCCAAAGAGTCAGACTAGCCACATACCTAGAATAGCAAATTTAGGTGACACAGAAGTTGATTATAAAATTATTTTAATGCATATTTCTATTTATGGTTAGAATAGAAAAATAAAATCTTGCTAGTAAATAATTCTTAAAATACGACTGTGATTAGACCAAAGTGTTCTGACTGGTAGACAAGTTTTACTAGCCATACACACTAACTTATTTTGCTGATGATCATGCCTAGGCTATACCTAGGAACTGGCCAAAACATGCCACAGAGTTGGAGATGTCCTAGAATTTGCATGAGAAAACTACTTTATTGCCTTCTTTCGATCTTAAATAAATAACAGGGTACTGTGTGTGCTGAAAGGGAATCATTTATGTTGGACTGAAACAGAGAAGGAAAAAAAGATGCAAAGGCCAGAATAAAAGTAGGCTGGATGCCTGGAAATAAATATGAATATATTAGAAAAATATTTCAAACTAAGGATGTGAAAAATGGAAACCCCAAACCAGAACTAGGGAAGGAACTTAATAAAATTTGGTTTTACGACTAAGAAGTGGCACAATACCAGCCCAAAGCAGGGTAGGATCTCTTCTGAGATCTGGAAAAACAGGGAAAATTTGYGCTCCTTAACTACTCTGATATGAATCCTGAACAACTCATTTGGTTTCTTCAGATTACTCTACAGTTGATCTAAAACCTTTTACCCAAAACTCCTGCAAAAGCAGGATGATCATAATGTAACCTCCTTGTGGAAACAAGAGAGATTACCTGTGTCAATCTACCTGTGGTATCACAGGTTTAATCTGACTAAAACAAGATCTGGTTCTCAAAAAGTACAGTCACCATACCAAGGACCACTGGCAATAGCACAAGCTTTTCCTCTTGGAGCTAGACGAACACCCTTGATCTGCCTGGATACACCAGTCAACCACTTCTACCCACCCTGGCAAAGATGCAGAGTGATATGATAGCATACACTAAATATAAATTAATTATATTAATTAATAGATTATAATTATAATAAATATAATTAGAGTTATTATATATAATTAATATAACAACTCTCCTTATTTGCTTCCTGCCATGGAGTGTGGGAAGACTTTTTCTTCGAACACTTTTCATAGCTTTACCATTGTAAATATTAAGAAATATCAGCCCAAATCTACTAGGTGGTATATGGCCAAATGGTGATAAAAGGTTAAACATTGCCATGAAACCATGACTAAAATGAGAATCTTTCTGATATTTACCTCTGATTTACAGTACATATTATAAGATTGTTTTTCTGTTGTTTTTGCTGCTCCATCATGAACAATATCTCTTTTGTGGCTGCAAAATAAAGAAAACTGGGTCATCATGTTTATAATAATACATCAGAAAAATAGTATTCTCTTAAACACAATGGAGTCTGGAAATGTTGGCGACAGAAGGACCATGAAGCCTTATTGGGAAATTTTCTGTAAAGGGAAAGATAGAATGGTTACAGAGAGAGATCAAGAGTATGGACAGGAGAAACAAAGGAAGGCCCAAGGAACAAAAAATGCACTGAACTGTAAATACTAATGAAAATCTAAAGAAAATTACCTACAGTGGAAAAGGTAAGAATGGAGAGATCCAATACGTAAAATACTAGAAGCAAAACCTTTTCAAAAGGTATTTAAGAATAGCATATAATAAAAAGGCTTTTGAGAAAAGATGCCTTAAAAAATACTGAAGGAGCAGGAAAACCCCATCAAACTGGAAGCCTGATAGAGACAGAAAAATAGGCATGTCTGAAGCAATGAATATTGAGAAGAGACATTAACAGCAAGAGGCAAAACAAGATTTCAGACAAATACTGGAGGACTTGTACTGTATGTAGGCAAATTAGATGACAGGCAAAGGAGCAATTAGTAGAAAATAAGTCTGTCATTTAATCCTAGGAGCTGGTTAGAACCCAAGCGGATGAGAAATGTGGTTTAAGTGGTTTCTCTATGATCAGCATCCCAGAAGCCCAACTAAAGAACATAAACAAAGATGGTGTCAATCATGCTTGTTGGAAGTGAAATGGCACATAAATGGTTTAACTCCATCCCTGAGGGTTAAATATTGATTCCAACTTTGTTTTTGGTATTCAGCCTAAATTTAAGAAAACCCCAATGTTCCATTTACTGTCCAGAATCTTTGACATTCTGCTTCTTTCATAAGTGAAAAGATCACTGATCAAACCAAATTCAACAAACGTCAAAGGCATTCCTTCAAAGCCAGTATGTGGTCTCAAAACATTTCTCTTCTTGGCAATGGTTGAGAGCAAGAAGATTAGGTCTAAGAGGAGATGATCATTATTATTTTTAAGGAAAGGTATTCATATTTAGTCATACATTCCATCCACGACATTCTGCTCAGAAGTTATTTGTAATTCCAGGAGGCTGTACATCACTGGCTCCCCTGAGACCCTTGGGGTTAGCTGTCATGGTTAGTCACTGGAAAACTCTTCTCCACACAGACATCTGGTAGGCCATGCAACAAAGCACAAGTACAGGTTTTTACTTYGGGGGGCAGATTTCCCAAAAGCTTCAGGCTATAGGGCCTGCTGGGATACGCCAAGCTCATGCTCATAAGCATCACCACAGACGTAGGAAAAGAATGCCTTGACAGAGCTACTGCTCTGTAAACCCCAGCTGTGCTTCTTAAAAGTAATTAAAGTTTTAATTTTATGAATAAAGGTTTATTTTATAAAATAAAAATAAACAGCAGGAGCTTATCTGCAAAGATAATTTTATATGTGTAGATGCATATATATATATATATATTTATACATCCATATAGTGGTGTGTATATATATATATACACATATATCTTCAGGTCTTTAATAGATACCCTGTACTACTGATCAGCACAGCTGTCACAATATAGTATTAGCAATTTTTTAGTGCTCAAAGCTATTAATAACCAGCTATAAACTTCAGGATTAAGAAAAGCAGCTAAAAAGGTCTTGCTTTTCTGAAATACAACACCTTCCAAGAGGTGGGGCATAATGTAGTTGCATAGTGAACATTACACTGACTCAAGCACATATGATACTCTAGGCCTACCACAGCCTTAAATATTCCAAGTGTTAACTGGAGGGAATAAACAATTAGTTTATCTCAAAGTTAGATATGTGAGCAAAGGAAGCAGAAAAGAAGGTGAACTTGGCATTAATGGTGATTGCATCATATCTTCTAATGGAGTAAAGGTAAACCATCAACGTGACCTTTATTTGAGAAAACATTTGTCTGGAATAAGGAGACAGAATAACTTCCAAAGTCAGTTGGGGTCAGGTTTGCTCAAGAACCTTTCGGGTACCTGCATGTCTCCAGGGATCTGGGCCAGCTGACCCTAACTACTTCCTCACAGTGCTTTGGCCACCACTGCCCTTTGTAGTGACTGTCTTCTTTGCATCACTCCGGTTTTCAAGAAAATTATCTGTATGCTCTTTGCACATATCAGTCCTTATACTCCCAGATTTCCATTAATGAGAGACCCAAAAGCCTGATCAAAGCTACTACACCACGCTGTCATAAAGTATTTTCCATGTGTGCAGCAATGCATCCAAGTTGGATCAGACCTACCGTGGGAGGCTAGTCCAACTCTGCCTTGCATAGGGTGCTCAAAGTGTCTGAAAGGCACCAATTCACTGCATGAAGTCATGCAGCATCCTGGATTTTCATACCGCCAGAAGGGCAGGTGGGCTGATGATCTGCTCCCCAAACCAATAGAACAAGGAGGCCTGATCCTTTGGGCAGACTCCTAACTGCATTGCAGCTAATACAAGGATTTTGAGATGTCTCTTGTAATTAACAGTCAGCAAAGTTAGGAAAGAGTGACATTTTTGTTCTTCCTTTCTCATTTCCAGATTTCTATCTCCAACTGCCAGTTTTGGGGCCAGACTACAGTGACTGCTTTCCTCTACACGAATAGAACCAACAAACAAAATCTCTTCGTGTACACCGGTTTCTGCAGGCTCACAGAGCTATTTTTGTACACACCAGTGACAAACGAAATTTACCAAATGTTTTCCAGATTTTTTGCGTTATTTATTTCCTAACTCACTAGCAAATGTTATTTATCTCCACTGCCTTAACAACAACGCCCTGCTGAAGCTGACATAGGAAGAGGCAGGCAGAAATACTGCTCTTTCTTAACACACAACTTTATTGGTGTTTCTGCACCAACTGTGATTCTTGGCAATCCAGTCCAACCTTTCCCAGCCTTGGTCAATGAAGTCATAGCGAGAATACCCACAAAGAGTGATTGAAATTCTGCTCATTCATGTTAGATGGGATATTCAGTGTGCCCTAGAGAGAAGGTAATACCTCCCCATACCCCATGAGAAACAGCTCGTTCTCACTGCCATTGCGAGCACTGTGCGCCACATGCTCTCCAAAGAGAAGGCAAAGCACTGCTTGGGAACTTAGGATCCCAAGAGTGGACTGGTTTTCCATTTCTCTAGTTCACTGAATGCCACATGACTAGCTGGGTTGTTCTTTCTGGGTGAGTGTGGGAAGCAGTGCTCAGTGCCTTTATCACACCCATATGCTTCTTCAAGAAGCTAGGATGAAGATGGCTGAGATTGCCATGTTGCATGTCTATGTCTTAAGACTGGTAACCCCTTAGTAGGCTTACTGTGGTGACAGTTATCGCAACAAGTATCAAAATAAACAAATCACTGAAGTGTTCTATGTATTTATTTCACATTCAGCTTGCATGTACTCTGTGCACGCATATGTGCCTGTCTGCCTTCAAATTTAACAATCTTATTCCACCCATAATCCAGTAGCTTTTGAAGCCAGTGGACAATCTCAGTTACTTGTGACAGAAGACTAGGGCTTTCAATGGGTATTTATACAGTGTTTCTGTATTCAYAAATTAAGCCCAGTCCCTAGACCAAGCAGCACAGAGTAGTTCACATCTGTTCTTGTTGTATGTGCTCATTTTCTCTTCCTTTCTAGAATGCACAGAATGAAAGTGAGTCCTTCCTTAATTTTACACTTTTTTTAATCTTGTTGACATTTTCATAGGCTACAGCAGATCAAAGCTATGCTATTGTAGGTACAGTCTTTCAGTAGTGTTAGAAAATGTTCACTCTTCTGCCAGAAACTGTATTTTTATCAAAAATTAAGCATGAGATTCATGTTGAATTTGACAGGGTAAATGGGAGATAGTTAAAATTAACAGTACCGACTCTTCTGTTTATTTTCAATTATGTCAACAAAATGTATTTTATTATGGCAACATTTTGCATTTTAATAATTTTTACATTATTCCATTTTGCCCTTTAGATGCTAATTTAGATGCTAATTATCTTTCTATACATATTTCATTTTTTATATTGCAATTCTGACATTATCCAAGTGAAATATMGCAATGGTCTAAACTTTTTTCTTTTTTTTTCTGGAGCAGTAGGCCTATAACTCACTCAGATTCTCTTTATTTACTACATTCAGTAGAGCTCAGTAGATAATGAAGTTAGTCTAAGACTGAGCCAAAAAGTTGAAGGAGAAATTTAGTTCAGGTCAGATCAGAACAGAACAAATTCAAATAGAAGCAAGTTAACATGAGCCAGCAATGTGCCTCTGTGGCCAGGAAGGCCAATGGTCTCCTGGGGTGCATTAGGAAGAGTGTTGCCAGCAGGTCGAGGGAGGTGATCCTGCCCCTCTACTCAGCCCTGGTGAGGCCACATCTCAAGTACTACATCCAGTTCTGGGCTCCCCAATACAAGAGAGATGTGGAGCTACTGGAGAGAGTCCAGCATAGGGCTACAAAGATGATCAGAGGGCTGCAGCACCTGCCCTAGGAGGAACGGCTGCGAGAGCTGGGCCTCTTCAGCCTGGGGAAGAGAAGACTGAGGGGGGATCTTAGCAATGTGTACAAGTACCTGAAGGGAGGGTGTCAGGGAGACGAGGACAAAYTCTTTTCGGTTGCCCCATGTGACTGGACAAGAGGCAATGGGCAGAAACTGAAGCGCAGGAAGTTYTGCCTGACCGTGAGGGGGAATTTCTTCCCTGTGAGAGTGACGGAGCACTGGCACAGGTTGCCCAGAGAGGTTGTGGAGTCTCCTTCTCTGGAGATATTCAAAAGCCACCTGGACGTGATCCTATGCAACATGCTCTAGGTGAACCTGCTTGAGTAGGGGGGTTGAATTAGATGATCTCCAGAGGTCCCTTCCAACCTCAACCATTCTGAGATTCTGTGATTCTGTGATTTTAGATGCCTCATTGAAATTGCTTTCAAATTTGGGATGGTTGGACTGTTTCTTACCAGTGTGGGCCTTTTGGGCTTAATAAATATAGATTGACAGGACACTTGGAGGAATCTTTCTTTCTTTCTCTCCCACTTGCTTTTTGTCTTTGGGAAGATGACAAGAATCTTCCCGAAGATTCTTATAATTCATAAGCAAGAGAGTTTCCTTTACTTTTGTGAAACTAGCTGTGAAAACAGGCTAAAACCAACAGATACCAGGAGTTTTAACTCTGTTCATTACTCTATTTCTGATGTTGCTTAGGTTGCAATACGATATTAACTACAAAGAAAGACCTTGAAYTATATCTGATTCAGACAATTCTTCTCTTGGTGGATATCAAGTCTAATCTTCTTCATTTTGATCTTCTCCATTGCTGGTGGTTATGATTTGGCTTCTCTGCCTTAGAGATCACTTTCTGCTATTGACCTGCTGGCTGAGCTCCTCATAAATAAAAAGACAGGCCTTCCTTGTTTGCCATTATCTTATCTGAGACTTTTACTCAAATAACGAAAAATTTAGTGTTTCCTGGGCTGGTGAATTCATGGGTTAGATCCTGTCCTCTGCAAAACATTCAGATTCAACTCAAATTATCTTGAATATCTCCTTCCTCCTGAGACCCATCTGAATATTGCCTTGAAAAATGCCTGCTTCAAATGGTCATTAAAATGAAAAAAATAATTTCCCATGATGGTTCTCTAGCAACCAGGTTCTGCTCCCACCAAAGTTATTGCTACTTTTAATTGCTATTTGATGGTACCCAGGAGGGCCTGAGGTATTTCTAAATATGGGTAAGAAAAGTAGGACTAATACCTGCAGTGGTTTGCAAATGTGTTGTGGGGATAGGGAAGACAACAGAATAGAGAAACTCAGTGAGAGGGAAAAATTATGAAGAGTGAGACTGCACTGCTTGGCTTGAGCCTTACTGCATAAAGCAAAGGGATAGAAAGTCAAACATTTTAAACAACTAGAATACATTGTACCATTACCTTGGAAGTATCATCATAGAAAATAATTTTTAAAGATGGATCTTAATGAAAAGAGAGCAGAGCTCTTGTCACAAGCTCATAAAAGGGTTTGCTTTAGCAGTGATTTCAGTGGYAGCTTGATCAAATTAATTCTTACCTTTTTTGCCAGAATGGCAGCAGGCATGGAATAAAGTCAGAGCCAATGACTACTCTGGAAATATTGGCAGCAGAAACATTGTATTTCTTGAATATTCTGCCATTTTGAAATTTAATAACAGCATTATATTTATAGAATACAAATTAATTACTGACATTTTTTTCTCCCCCATTATTTTTTCTAAAGATAAAATTTTCTGTAACTRTTTGTTGCTACTATTTAACAGGCTGTGGACAAAACAAAATATGAGTACTTTTCCTTAGAAAATGATGCGGTTTCAATATATTTTAACATTATTCTACACACAAAAGGAGTTTTTTCAGAAACTACTTTAGGCTGGTCACACCCCAAGGCTGGCTTGGGAAAACAAATCTAGGAACCTCTTTATTTTAATCTATTTTTCTAAGAGAAAACTGCATCACTAACTCCATAAGATTTAAAACTTGCTGTGGTGTGAGCCACAAGACTTTCTGCAGCTAGTTATAGTGTTATTTCGGTCTGAAACATCACCAAAAATAACTAGTATAAACTCATTATTTTTAAAGAAAACAAACTTATTTTTGTAGAAATTCAGAATGCATACATTTTTGTATGGACTTGTAATATTGATTGAAGCCAGTACTAAGAATTAAACAGTCTTTTAAAAATATATGCCTTTTTCCTGCAAAAGAGCTTGATGAATCCTGCAGCAAGTCACCTTAGATTTCTCCAAGGAACAACATTATAATTGTTATTATTCATATAGAAATAGTATCTAAATACTTCAATGATTTTCAAGCCCCAGGGTGTTAAGCTACGTACAAGATTTAACAAGAGACTGACATTGCTCCATAGCGCTCCTGTTTGAGATGGGAAAGCAGCCCAAAGGATAGGTGATGGGAAAAACTAAAGACACTGAGGCAGGAGTGGCACAAGACGTGCAATGGAGACAAGACAAAATTGAAATCTCAATGCAATGCTTGTTCCGTGTAGGTTTTGTCAGTGTGGTAATGACATGTTGTCTATATGGTGATGGGATAATATCAAGGCTGAAACCCTGGCACAGTAAAGTGGCAGAATTTCTCCATCCAAGTCATCAGCAAAATGCCTGTTGAGTGAGTGACTGAAGCCTTGTATTTCAACACAGTTTGTGCCTGCTTCCAGCACTTGCTTAATCAATTTTTTTTTTTTTTTGCAGTTTTCTTTTATAGGGTTACTGGAAAATTTTCTTATTAATGCTCAGTGACCTCTCAAGTTTTCTGTGTTTACAGATATTGAAAGTTTTCAATACAYAGAAGGAAATCGTTTAGGTAAGTCCCACCAGGCTCTCATAAATATTGTTTTTCAAAGAATCCATCTTCTCCATCCTTTGTTGCACATCACTACAAGCACAATTGTGTTTTAGTATCCTAAACTGTTTGTTGTATTCAAAAGTCTATGGCATATACTCTAATCATGTCAATATAAATTTTCTAATTYTTTCTTAGTGATGCAATGCTTATGAATACAATATATTACAACATCTAAACAAAGTTTTAGAATCTTTTGGCAGAGATTGCCTTAGGATTCCAGATTCAGAAATATAAAGAGCTCCAGCAAAGCAATAAGCTTTCTAGAACCAGAAGTATTTGAAATTTGAACTGATTTGATTACTCACTCAAAATAATATTGATTGTGTATGTAATTATTTCTCTCACTGTGAACAGCTTGTGGACTAATGGACTCTCTCATTATTAAATTGTTTTTGACTCATAAATATTCATAGAATAATCAGGATCATTTTCGGCTTTGGGATGTTCACCAGATGTTCACTCTGACCACTTCTTGTTGTTTTTTGTACTGTGTGATTGGCCACTCAAACCATATGGCATTGTTTCCACTCCCTGAATCAGTGACAAATGTTTAAATCTGGATACTGATGAAAAACAAAAGTGCACTTCCATTATGAATCTTCAGATGAAAATATCATGTCCCAAAAATCTTTCATTTTTCATTGTGAGCATTTTTACCCATTCCATGTGGATATCCAAGTAATGATGAATAATATAATACATAAAAGTAATCCTAGGGCACTGTTCTTTCTCACAGTTTGCACAAATCATTCATTTTCTCATTTGACAAGGTCTAACTTTACCCCAGGGTCTAAATTTTAGCCACAGCTAAAATGCTTGGACTTTTGTTGTCATCATCATTTGGATTTGTTATTTCTTCAATGAAATCAATGTATTGATTAAATCAACATATTTGCTTTTCAAAAAGTGCTTTCAAATAAATATTTCTGGGCAAAGCAGACATATTGGCTCTTTTCTTTAAGAAAATAAATGCCATTGCAGGAATATTAGGGGAAAAGACATATAAATTGGCACTTCTTTTAAAGATTTCTGCACATAGCAACACATTTTTTTCACAGTTATATAACAGTCAACTTTTCTTGAACATTTCTGAGAAAACTAACACTTTTCTTCAATATTTGGAAGTGATTCCTACAGTGTATGTCTTAAACTTCCAAAGTTTAAGACTATTAAAAACACTGTCCACATAGCATATTTCATACTAGGTTGCTCTATTCATGCCCTTATATCAGTCATCACATTGGTATCTAAATGCACCAAAAATGTTTTTATATTAAAAAAAAATGACTTCTTAGAAATCACAAAAAGTAACTCTAGATAGTGGGCAAGAGTTTGTTCTTTACTCAGTATCAATCCATATCTTAAAACATGAACAAAGAGATAACAGAAAAATATTGTTGGTAAACATGGCTTCTGTTGAAATTTATACAACTGTCTGAAAAATGAGAAATAATTTGGGGACATGAACAGGTAAGCACATTACCACAGATCAAAATGGAGGCAATTCAGAGTAACAAAGTGGGAAATATTTTCCTGAAAATCTGTGATAGAGACGGTCTTACAATATACGATGCAGTAGAGCCAATCTGATGGTCACAGTTGTCCTTCTATGATTCTATGAAGCTGGGAAACATGGGAGACCCACACTGAGCATCAAACAGTAAAGAAGTCTGGGGTTTGACCAGCTCATTCTCAGGCAGTAGATTTTTGACATTACTCATTTCATAACCAAGATGACACTTTGTCATRATAAACATTTCTAAACAGACAAAGCAGAAGAGAGTCCTGCTCTTCATTGGTATTTTTCCTTTCTGATTTAGAACATTGATTCTATGCTGTCCTCACATATCTGGAAGGGGTTGCATTAGATATAGTTACTCATGAAGACTTAAGGAATTATCTAGAGTGACTGACAGATCTTAAAGCATGCTTTGTATGCATGGCCTCTTTAGAAAATAAAGTAGAAAATTTCAGATACTTCTATATTCTTCAGGATTATGAATAAATAACATGACCATTTTAGAACATTGTATGTAGCATGGTTTCTATTATAGCGCGAAGCAGTATATTTGTAAATCACGTACGCATAGCAAGCCTGTTATTTCCTAACATCACTGGATTTAGTGTGCATGAATTCTTTACCTGATCTACRCATGCATTACAAATGTACCAGTAGTTACCACATGTACAGCAGCCTGACTGGAGCTGCTCTACCTGCTAGAAGCTATCAAGCATTTGGAGGATCCTAACCAAGAGTAAAATATCTCCAAAATTCTTCTAGAAAGAATTTGAGGGGGGGTGGGTGGAAAGGGCTGCAACCAGGAAAAACAGACATATGGTATCTCTAACTTAAAGGCCTACTTCCTGAATTGAGGCCTACTCACCTTTAAGGGAAATGTTTTAGATTAATTTCTTTGAGAAGAAGGAGAATACAGCTCCCTTTCTCTCCCTGCCTGTGGGGAAAGTACTTTAATAAGGCACTAGTTTAAGTGTAGAACATACAATTGGAGCAGGAAAGCAGGGATGTCCCCAGGTTTAGGTGGTGGCCCCAGACATTTAGAGCTATGCCTTCACTATCCATCTTTTTGTCTCTCATAGAGTTACCAGGTCAGCAAGTTGGTAACTGAGCGGCAGAATGAGAGAGATGCACCTCTGGCAAGAAAGGAAATTACTGAGTCCTGTACAAAATGTCCTCTGCTCAGTTTTGGAAAGAAAGGGTATAGAAGTGCATCTGCAGTGGGTTTGTAGGCAGGAGGAGGTACTCTCTTAGAAAATTGGTTTGGAAGCTCAGCTCTTTCATCAGCATTGGCCAGCTCCACACTGGTTATAAATGGTCCCACACTCAGCACTGGGTCATTTCTCAATGTCTTCTCTTCTCCCCAGTTTCTGCAGGCACTGAACAGGGAGTCTAGACTTCTTATTGACAGACCTGAATTTCACTTGAAGGATTGGTTGTCTTCAAAATAGGCAAAGTGAATAATGTGCCCACATTTTTTTTTCCTCCCTAAAAAATATTACAGTTGTGTAGAATCGGACACTTTAATGTATAGGAGATGCCCGTTATTCTGAGCTTTCAGAAAGCTTTCTAGTCTGCCAATGAAAGGGAGAGAGAGAAAAAAAAATCCTAGTTCTGCACCATAAAACAGATCTTTTCAGGATAGGTGGAATTGGATGATGACATTGTTCATTTTGGAAGATCTGTTTCTCATTAGACCCCAGAATATTTCTCCTACCACTTCCAATGCTGATTCAACTCGGTCACTTCACTCTCTGGAGAAAACCATGTGTTTCTGATAAAGATCCACAGTGGTCTTATTGCGCATTTCACCACTTTTACAGTATTTCAGTCATTTGTCTGTGTTCATATTTAACCAGTTTCATTCTTTTAGGCCTACCAAGAGCTGTCATAAAATGTATTTTTGTTGCATTTAAAATRTATTTTGAGTAAATACAAACAGATCAAGAAGCTGAGATGAGGCAGTCCAATCTATCTGTCAATAGCGTGACACGAACTTCTTAGCTCCGCTTCTAGCTTTTTCTTTGTCTTCCATCTCTTCAAGCCTTTGAGCAAGATATTAATCACACACCTCCCAGCCAATCACATCCAACTTCAGATATGGTAGGAATTCAAGTTTTTATGAAACTACACCAGAGAATGGTCCTGGCCTGGTATTTAGAGAATATGAAATGAATAAAGCCATGAACAGACATAATAAAGAAATGCAATATGAGGTGAGATAAAATTCCTTAGTGTATCCTGCAACCTCTATAACTTCATTTGGTTCTGGAGTTATAGACACAGTGAGTACAGAAGGGCAGTTATTTGCCATTGCCATTGACAGCAATTTTCATCCTACTTCGTTCGCAGTGCCACCAGACGTACTCAGGCAAAAGAATATTCAGGTCTCACATTGTCAGTTAGCCATAGAATGGAAACATGRAAAAAAAGCCATGAAATATGCACAAATTTGCAAAATAAACTGAGGGAGACAATGGTGCAGGAGGCTATTGCCAAGGTACAGAGGAGGCTATTGCCATAGATCCATAGCCCTCCTTGCCAGAGGGATCATGGATAGGACCAGAATTTCACCTACAACCTCTGTTGTCAAACTCAGGTGGTGTCAAAGAAATATTTTTTCTTTTTTTAAGTATACTCCGAAGCGAAGATTTAGATAGAAACAGTAATGGTTATCTAATGGAATTCGCATCATAGAAAATTTTTAATAATTACTCTCCCATTAGTTATATAGATTTCCAAGACAGGGTACTTCGTAGAAAAGGACAACCTATAGTTCAGGTTCTCAGAGGAAGATGGTTGGTGTCCTTATCCATTAGAAAATTATTTAACTTATATAAAGACCTCTAAGCAAGGCTTTATGAAATACTGCTTCTCTTCAAAAGGCTTTTTGAAAAAGAAAATCCAATCATCAGTTGGGTTTATTTTTCTGTTGGGCATTATGTCAATTGCTTGACACAACAAGAGAAATTTGGTTCTACACAAATTCCAAGTGATTAGCTAGAAATGCCTTAAAAACTTTTCAGAGGTTTGATTTCAAGTATATCCTCTGGAATTCTCAGCTATTGTTGCACATTTTAATAAATGAACTAGCAACTGGAACCCAGCCCTTCCATCACTGTTTACACACTTAAAAATACAGCAAAATTTGAAAAGAATGGAAAGGGAAAGGGAAAATTTTAGATAGATTTTAGACTTTTGACTGAAGAGAATAGCAAAACAAAATCAAAAAATAAAACTGATCTGAAAAATGAAAAGAGCAATAGGCCAAGTTTATGTCTTCAGCTTTGCAAAAGATTATTTCCTGATGTATAGTTCCCCACAGAAGTGATTCTGAAAAGCAAGAATACCCAGTATAGTCTTTCACTGCTATAAAATAATATCCAAAAAAGCCACTATGTATTGTTGTTTTTACAAGTTAAAGAATTTCGTTTTTTGAAGATGCAAGCCAAAAGATTTGAAACTCAGAAAAGACATTAAATATTCAGTTACTATAGACTAAGTGCAGTTTTGCAARGTGAATAAAACCTTGTCAATGTCACCTTATTTAAAAATAATTTTACATATGTCTTATAATTTTGGAGTTGTACATTGCAAATGCAGTTTCTTCAATAAAATTTTAGATAACATCTTAAGAGAAACTTACTGAAGCCCATCTTGTCATAAACCCAACAAAATAAGTGTCCCAAGGCTGCCTTTTGTTCAAAATATCAGCATACTAAACAATGCTCATACTTCTAGGTCAGCTAACTATTTGAGGAAGGTAAAATATATGTCTCACAGTCAAAAAGATGTAATTCTTACTGAGGTTGACAATCTTTCAGTAAATTATCTTTGGAATGACATTTTTCTCAAAGCATTTCAGTTTTGCAGCTGCAGAGACTGTATTTTGACTGTATTTGGCTGTTCTGAGTATATCCTTTCCCCTTCCTACTGCTGCCAGCCCTCCCTAGTGCCTGTTCTCCATCCTTCCTTTACTCCCGAGCAGCCCGTTGTTCAGTTTTCATTTTCCACTCTTGATGTTCTGCTTTCTATTCTCCTTTGGGCTCAGCTCCCGCAGCTTTCCCTCTGCTTTTGGTTCCTGCCTTTCTCACCTCTTGCTTTCACTAAAATCCTTCATTCAGCCAGGCTGAACTCAGCTTCAGCGCTCGTGACCTATTTGAGTTGCTAGCTGCATGATGTTTTACCCTCTCCTCTTCGTTTGACCTGCAGTCCTTAGCTCACTTTCCCTTTTCTCAAAATGAAAGTTTATTCCACTTGGTCGATTACTAAAAGACCTTCCCTATCTGATCCTTCCATAATTGACACCTCACATATTTCTGCTCTTCTTTCCTCTCTCTCTGATTTACTGTGATTTTTAATTTATCAGCATTTAGTCTCTCAGCTCTCATATGACACTTTTTCTCTGTTGTCATTATTTTGTGGTGTGTRTTTCTCTATAGAATAGCACAGGCAGAAGAGTGATCTAGACTGTCCTCCCTCTTGTTATCTTTAACATCAACCTTTATGATTTTCTCTCTCTCCTGCCACCCTCCTAGTCCTGGCCAACCAGTTGAATATGTTTTCCTTCTGCTGTGCTCAAACAATGTTGTGTTTTTGGTGAAACTCAGGACAAGATTGGCTTCAACTACAAAAGCTCTCTTTCCTCATTTGTTTTACACACCTGGCTAA
This sequence comes from Rhea americana, assembly GCF_003343005.1. Taxonomy (NCBI): domain Eukaryota; kingdom Metazoa; phylum Chordata; class Aves; order Rheiformes; family Rheidae; genus Rhea; species Rhea americana. Next base: position 5,934,880 of record NW_028186590.1, on the reverse strand, counting down.
CCCATCTTCCATGGTGAAGTGCACAGGCTCACTTCCTACTGCTGCAAGCAATTTCTTGTATCGTGTTTTAGAAACAGGTGTCAATCTAAAGCAAGGTCTATTCTACTTGTTATTTCTTCAAGGGCTTTAGTCTTTGGCTGCCAGAAAATATGTAATTTCTACTCTGTGGCCATTCTTGATGAGTTTGTACTCAGATTGTGTTTTGTTTCATTTTCTTTTACTAATTATCTTAGGTAGTCTCTTAGGAAAGCCCCTCTTTTTCTCTCTCTGCATTTACTAGAGGGTAAGTTTAAGTAGAAGACTAGATTTTAGGCAGAAAAAATTAGCAGAGGTGAATTCTACCCTAGCAAATTAAGATAGTCATAGAAAYAGTGTTAGCTGGTCCATATCAATGACCCACAATAGTGCAACAGTAGGAAAACTCCTAGGTGGCAAGGACAAGGAAATGAAGGCAAAATAAAATCTCCCTCCACCCAGAAGTTGTCCCCAGCGGAGTAGATCAGAACAGCAATGAAACCCCTGAAGTTCCTCTGCCAGGGTGCAGACCAGCCCTGGGCATAAGGAGGTAGGACTGCTAATACAGCACCTCTGTGAAGATGAACTCCCTTGTGTCTAAAGGRAGAAGAGGAGTTCCTCTTATTTTACACTACACAGGACAAAGCTGTACTGAGTCTCCTGTGCTCTGCAGTGGTTTCAGTTCAGAATGAAAGTTCATGTTGCATCCAAACCAAGGCAATCTCCATAGTCTCACAATATGTCATTAAAAAAAAAAAAAAGAAATCCCATAACATTTGTGGTTAAACGTAAATTCTTCTTAAAAATGAACTAACACGATAGCTGCATTCAGGAAGTACACAAGTACACAACATGGATCAGGCAATCTCATATCTATGACATTGTGCCCAGTGTACAACAAAGTTTACTCCAGGGCACTGTTATTGTTTCCACTAAATTGCCAAGACACAATTAGTTTTGTGACAGTTTGGTAAACTTGGGGGTGTGAGATATTCTGGGCAGGATTTGGAGCCTTCTGTTGGTCATTTCATACTGCAATGCAATTACTGGCATATTTTGGTGTTTAGATAATTTTATTGCYTTCTGTAAACCAGTAATTCTAAATAATGTAATTTTTTGCTCAAATTTTTGTTTCCAGTGAAACCTACTCACATGTACTCCAGTTGATTAAAAAACAAACTTTCAACAAAAATAAACCCTGTGATTTTAAAAGAAAAGATATTTCTGGCAATTTTTTTCTTTTTCTCAAGATCTCTTCTGTCCCAGGCATATCCCCTATTCCTCCCCAAGACTCTTGTCTTCCCCACCAAAGAAAGGCTTAGACCTTTTTTTTCTTTTAATTCTTGAATACTTGGAAATTAGTCACTGTGAAACTCTCCTGAGAAATGGATTGCTGTCTCATCTTCCTGCTTATTTCTCACACTTTTTACATCATCTAGCTCCTAAGAGTTTCAGTGATGAGGGAAACAGGGTTTAGGGTCTAACTCCAATCAGTTGAAGTCAGTAGGCTCTGAGCCTGGTTGAAACCCAAATGACTACAGAATCAGTCRTTAACCACTGCATAAGAGAAAGAACTTCCAGATTTTATCATAAAACAACCTTCTCACATCAGGAATCCCTCTTTTGAAACATCAAGTTGCTAACCACAATGTCTGGAACACAGCCTCTGATTTTAGGAAAGCTCTGGACAAAACAAAGACATTTATCTTCCAGACACAGGACAATCCAACCCCCAGAACAAACCAGTACTGTGGTTTTATGTAGCATGCTTGTAATTAGAGTACAGATCGATAGTTACCTCACTATCATCCTTCAAATTATTTCTTAAACTATTTTTTGCCAACATAAAAAGGTAGCAATACTATTATGACTGCTTGTAAAGCAAAGTCATATCATCTCATTTCTTCATATTCCTGGTCAGCCTACCCCATCTATTGTCTCATATGTAGAAGCTCTTTATTCTGTATTTGTAAAGTACCTATTAAGATGGGATCCAGATCCATGACTGGGTATTCTGATCATCACAAGATGAGGATGAGTCAGTGGCAGGCCTTGAAATTTCCCAGGCTCGGAAGGATTACAATTTGAAAGAAACTTTTAAGTTTAGATTGAGAGGCAGCCCTTTCGAGCTTACAAACCGAGTGGTTTTAAGTTCTCATAGAACAAAAGAATGCATGATCCATTGTGCCACTTCTGATAGATTCAGTGAGCTATATTCGCTGCTTCAAATACAGCATTCACGCTGGGCTGTCAGTGTTAACCGATTTTGTATTACATGAGTATTCCCTTCCACCTCTCCTTACCTCTTCCACCACACCTGTGATAAAAGGAGATGATAGACAGAGGGTAAGAGAAAGGAGGCCATCAAATGAGGATAAGAGAAAGGAAGGAGACCTACAGCCTCAGATCTGTAAATCAAGTGGCTTCAAAAACTTCCAAATATAGTACCCTCCATTTTCTCTGATAGCAGCATTTTATCCTCACTGGGAAAAAGAAGGAGCCTTTGAGCTCAGGTTTTGCCCATAGAATTAGCAAACAAGAACTTGTTGAAGCCAAGACTTTAGCACTCAGGCAACATTAAGGAGGCTCAAGGAAAGAGGAGGAAGTTAGTCTCATTTCTTCCCATTTTCATAACCACTGCCTAAGCTTCTCCAATGTGTGAATCTAAGGAAATTATGATAGCTATGCACTAGATAACTACTCCTCTGATTTACAAACATTTCTGTATCTGGACCCCAGAGTAAAAGCTGAAARTCTTTGTAAGGTGCTTCTAGGTGGCAGGAGAGAAGAGGAGGAACATGAGAAAAAGCCTGAAACAAGTCCAAAGAAATCCTGAACATATCCCTTGGCACAAGATTGTAGAGTGCAGCAAGGTTAGGACTCCAATATTTGGGAAACAACATCTTGTTTCTCCTTTAGGAGAACTCAAAGAAATCCACCACAAGTTGAGCTTCTTTGGTATTTCTATTATTTTTGTTAACCATAAAAAACTTATCAGTAACCTTATTAGGAGCAGGACAGCTAGCGTAAGCTGGTGGTAGCCATCCTGAGTTTGTCCTTTATACTCACTGCAGAGGAAAGACAAACATCTGGAACTGGTGCTGCTGCTATGTTCTTAGCAGACCTTCCCAGTGGAAAAGTGAGATAATACAGCACTGTAACTGTAGCTGATGATAGGTATGCTATGCTTTATTATACTGTGTTTCCCTGAAAAAGATATTGCTCTCAAGGATTCATTTTTCTCAGTCTCCACTACTTTTTTTTTCTCCTTGGGAGGTGTGAATTTGTCAGTAACCACAGGGCGAGCTGTCATTGTCAGTGGAACTGCATGTTCCCGTGGTCCAGTCAAGCATAACCAAACACAGAGCAATCAAGCATTTGGGAAGGGTCTTTCTCTCTCTTCCAGTGCTGTCTTTTCATTTCTTTTGATTCTTTTTTGGAAACCATGATTAGGGAAAACTAATCCAGCTTGTTCCTGAAATAACTCCAGCTCTATTATGGCAAGGCACAAAGTCAGGGATTTGTTTTTCTTACTCTCCTGGTTTGGTGTTTAGTGCTTTTTACGAGACRTGCAGGTGGCAAACATCAAATTAAAATACAATCAGTCTCGACACTATATTGACAGTGGAAGGCGATGCTTTCCTTTATACTCATTTGAAAAGTGTTTATGTCTGTAACAATATATATCTGTTACCTCATTGCATGCAGAACCAAGTGTACTTCCTTTTAAAATGTACAGGGAAGGGAATAAGACATTTGTAATCAAGTTTAGTTTCCTTCAGAACTGAAAAGCAGCATTGGAACAGTTGGAAATACACGCTTTCAAATGCAGATGTATACAATTTAACACCAAAGGAGTGTTAAAATGAAAAAGTGGTGTTTGAATCCAACAGAGATATGGAAAACATCAGAGGTCACTCACAATAGATGTGACAGAAATCATATATATACTTGGATTACTTCATGAAAATGTACGCCTTCACTGAAAAGATCTAAGCTTGCCTCCAATCTTTGAAATTTGGCAGGAAGGCTACACTAATATCAGGCATCAATGATACACTCCAAAAATCTGCCCAAATCTGACTACGGTTCTGAAAAACAAAAATACAAATAGTTGTTAGCATTTGTCAGTAAACTTATCCCAGAATGTGTTTCACTGATGCAATCCATCTTGGATTGACCAGGTTTGTCAGGACTTTGCATGCAGTTGTACTTGTTCATGGGAATGGACACAAGGATTGACAGGAGGGAAGTCCTCTCTGCTGGCCTCTCTCCTGAGTTTGCAACACACTTGGCAGAAAAAAACATAGAAATAGTTGTTTCAAAGACAGAGGATGATGAAGAAGCTGGTGAGACTGGCAGAGCAGCCCTGGGGAGTGGACAGGGCACAGGCACAAGGGGTTGTGAAGAAAGATGACAGACGAAGAGACATGGGGCAGAGAAGAACATCACAATTATTTCAAATCTTAAACATATTTAAGTTCTGGAACATCATACAAATGGTGGGTGCCACATTGCCTTTTCTAAAAAGAAAGAGTAGTCAAGTCTTTCATCCAAAGTCACAGCTGTGATATTTAAACAGAAGTAGTTTTATGCTCTGAAACACAGTTTCAGAAGAACGTAACCAGCGCACAGGGAACCTACCTATGACCTCCCTGCGAAGGAAAGAGAAGATTTCCAGCAAATCCTTCTCTCTTCCTCCCCCCACCTGCCAGCTGCATTAAGGGCAGCAAGCAGGCACAGCCCCCTCTGTAGCTTTGGCACGGTGGATGTTGTGCCACAGAGGTGGACAGAGGCACATCAGCACACTGGTCTGCTGGAAGGGCTGCTAGCTGCCGGCACGGCGACTGCTACACAGCCGTGGTATTTGATGCCCGCTTCTGCCTGTTGTGGCATTTCTGATTACACTTTTCTTCTTTTAACATTCATCTCCATCCCTTATATTTGGCTTTTTAGGACAGTTATTTTTGCTCTTATCATGCCATTCATCTATCTGTTCAAAAAATTAAAAGTAACCCTATAAACCGAGCCCTGTAATATTGTATCAGAGGCTCAGTTTTCCTGCAAGTAGAGGAAATTCCTATTCTACTGTATTCTGGTCAAGAATAAGGTTTCAAGTAACCCAATGCTAGATCACCATGGATATTATCTCTATAACCCTTCTTCTACACAGAAATTTTTTGGCTAATGAATCACATTAAAAATCCTTCTTATTTAGGAAAGATACCTCCGAAGTAAGAATATCATTTTACACTTCTTCAGACAGAGAACATGGCTTCTAGGGAGAATTTGTCCAAGGTAGCAGAGTTAAGAAAATATTATGGTGTTTTGAAAYCTACAAAATTTCACTTTGGGGTAAAAAGTCTGGGAAAATGACTTAAACTATTTTGCCTTTAACTTATTTTTTTCTTTTTTCAATAGGAAGATGTTGGAGTGTTTCAGGAGTTTTTTTTGTTTGTTTGTTTGTTTTTTTGTTTTTTTTTTTTTTTTTTTTTTTTGAGAGCCAGCTGATCCTAACTAAATGGAAGCTTGCACTGTGCAAACAATAAAGGTACATATTTGCTTTACTTCTAAAATTAGCAGGAGAGATTTTTATTTCTTGAACACAGCAATTCAGCTGAGGAATCATGTTTCCCAAGGATTGAATTGAACTGGAACATCTAGCACTCTATCCTGTGCTGAATCAAGGAGGGATGCAATCAGAATGAGGGCTAATGTATCAAAAAGACTCTCTTCAGACACTTAGTGAGGACAAATACATGGCAAGATTATTCCTTTTATTTCAATTTATTATTTTAAAAGTTATTTAATTTTTCAAAATTCTATGGCAATATCAATTCATCCATGAAAGACCTAATATGATTGATACAGTAATGAAGAAACATGTATACCAAGATAAACAGCAGAAACTCACTTGGGTAGTGCTATGTTGCTCTTCTTTTCAACAACTAGATGAGGAAGATTGCAAATCTTCTTGAAATTTTCCTGGATTTACAGATAAACTACTTACAAACTGCTTGCCTGAGGGGCATAGTCAGAGATACCCCTAAGGGAAACTCATTTTCTGCAAAAGAAAAGCTCGGCAATTAATAAAACCAAGCTTCTTGGAACTAAATTCTCACCAGGGTGTTTCAAAGTCAACACAAGCAGTGTGCAGTCCTTTTTTGAAGTTTTGAAAGTTTTGGGTTAACAAAAATCAGCCAGAGTTTGAAGTATGCAAATGCTGCATGTGTTTCTGCACATCTTTTTGGATACATTGCTAAATTCTATGTGTAGGTAGAAATTTGCACCTCCAGATCTGCTGCTACAACTGGAATCCACCCCTGAAGGATTCATCAGTGCCTTGGTCAGAATAATGCCCAGAAGAAACAAGAGTACTTCAATATTTCAAGACAAAACACCACGGTCAAGGGCTAGAAGTTAAAAACAGACAAACTCATATTAAATTAAAATCCATATTCTGGCAATGAAACCACATTTGCAAGGGATGGGAGATTCTCCATCTCTAGAGACCTAAGAACAAGTTAATGTCTTTCTAGGAAGTGCACTTCAGTTGAATAAGAGTTACTGGGCTCAGTAGTGGGATCCTTCAATGAAACTTTATGCCCAGTGTGATACACTAGGCCTTTCTAATTTTATATATGCAATTGAATGTCACAAATATAAGCTCATTTTCTGACAGATAACTGAGGTTATAGATACACAGTCTAATTACCATGAGAAACAAGATACTGTGCATCAGTTGGTCCTTAGTAATTTTCCCTAGTAAAGAAGAGTCAGCTATTTTATATTAATGGCCAAGCAAAAGTATGCACAGAGACAGACACTACAGAGCAGAGCAGGGGACATGCGCTGAAATCCCACACTGTCACATCCGACTGTAATGCATCTGTGTCCCCAAACCTCCTGCACATGTGCCACATYCTGTGCTATGTGCATTGCTGCAGTTCCGGGAAAGTCTTTGGAACAGCAATAATTGACCTGAGACAAATTTCCCTTGCTTCCTCTTCCTGCTTCCTTTAGGCACTGTTACTGTACTTAGGAACAAGTCAGCTTTCCTTGCCCCAGGCACTACATTTCCTTGATGACACATAGATGCTCCTCCAACTAGCAACACTAAAGAATAAGCATTCCCCCTACTGGCTGATGAAAACATCTGTGTAGGAAGTTAATAATTAAACCTGAAAAATAGAAGAGCACTGTATTAAATCTGAAGCACCCTCATCCTTAAATTTCTTAAGACAGCTGGCCAATATTTATTAGCTGATGAGAGATTAGAGAGTGTCACTTTAGATGGTTTCCTAAGTGAAATTGATGGTCCTAATTATTTATTTAACAAAATAGTACCTATCAATATTTATGAGTGACAGAAATGTAGTGCAGACTTACTTTTAAGTGAATTAGAGAAGCACTAATCTAGAATAGTTACATAACATAAAATTAACTGCTTATCCTTTACTTATCTTTCCCAAACCACTTGTCTGGAGTGAACAGTCTATGTAGAGAAAGAAAAATAGATTATGCTAGAATATATAGAATGTGCTTTTCCATTACATATAATAATTTAATATAAAATACTGTTCAGTTAAAACTGACCAAAAATCCCGTAGTACATATGAGCTCACGATCATTTCACATCATAAATTAATTTCAGACCAAAATACAATCATCTGATTTGTTGCACCTTGTATCCCTTTTGCAAAGTGTGTTTCAGCAGGAGAAGTGAAGAAATACAAGGAAAGAACCAAACAACTGTTTCCTGCCAGCAGACCCCCAGCCCATAGACACATTAAGATTCAACAGACACTGACTTGAAGTCAGATAGCCAAAATATACATATCTGATGGAAGTCATCTCAATGACATTTTGAAATCTCAACATCCAAAATACATTTTTAAGATGCAGTCATGCCCCGGGAATGTTGCTGAAACTGATATTGTTCTAAAAAATTTAGAGTATTAAGGACACCTTTATGTTTTAACCTCCTGAATAGTTGCAGATTACTTTTTTACACATCTGATAAATTTTTCACCATCTCTTCCAATACAAGAACTAAGGGAGATGATCTGAGATGACAAAGTGACAGGCTGAAGCTAAACAAAATAAACAGTTATTTGCACAAGAGATCATTAGGCTGCACAATATGCTGAGCATGCTAAAGCATACATGAGATCAGCCATCCCAGTCCAGACTAAGGGTCTATACAGTGCAGTAGCCTGTCTCCAACAGAGTCTCCAGCCTAAAAAAATGAGTCAGATCTAATATGGTTATTCTTATCTTTTCATGCGACTCTTCCTTGCTGGTAAAGAAAGATCTATGCACAGCCTGAGTCCTTGTATTTGCATGCATTCATTGAAAATTATTCAAAAAGGAGACTTTAATTGGACCTCCAGTATACGCAGGCCATCACTGGTTGCCCAAATACCTTTAGTAAATCCAGAAACTTCTACTAAATCATTACAGTCTTCCAGAGATTAAAAGCATGATGCACACAGAAAAAGGGCTTAGTGGCTTAGAGCCACTGATACACAAGGTCTCTGCAGCAGCAGAGAACTGAACACAGAACAGCTCAAATCATCCCACAAGTAAAATTATGTCTCTAGCTACCAAAGAAGACAAAAATGAGGAAGATCCCTGCCAATCTGCTGATGAGAAGGCCAGAAGTGAAAATGGTCTCTTGACTTCAGGTGACGGGAGAGATGAAGGTGCATTAGGCAGGCAACAAAGCAAACAGGAGTGGCCACACATCTCAGAGGGTTGGTGCATCCTTGCTGGTGCCCACTCCTTGCTGCTCTGGAGAAATACAAAAAAAAGCAAAAACAAAAACCAAACCCCAACCAAGACAAAGAGAGCAGATCTGGGCCTTTTGGGAGAACTGCTCTTCCTTAGCCTGTTTAAGAAGATCTGAAAGTGCTGTTTCGCTCCTCAGCATTTTAAAGTTTGCCCTGTATACACAGCGTTATTGCTTGCCCACCAGAGATAAACAACTGCAAATGTTATGACCACAAGCATTTCAGATTTTTGAAACCATGGACAAACCACCTCTCACTCCAGATTACATACTCAAGAATTTTTGTCATTCTCCAGCGAGTCAACACAACAACATTTTTTTTTTTGTACTAGTATTTGTCTAATATAAACCTTAAGCAACATGTGCTCAATCCTTCAGTTCTGAGAGAGGGCAGGAGAGGAATATTCCAGATGCTATGGTTTAGCCCCCATTGAACTGTGAGAAATTCATCTCTTATTTATTTTTTGGGACCTGGCTTGAAACCTTGGCTATGTTAAATCAATGAAAACACTGCCCTTGGCCTGAGAGAGGTTAGAGTCTATGAATAAACTATTCAAAGCTGGGGTTAGGAAAAAGGCTGTAAAATACAGGCAGCACAGCAGCTCAGCAACATAACTAGACATGATCCTCCTAGAGAAAACATGTGAGTTCCCTGGGCTCACAAGATCCATGAGGCTCAAGTTTGTAATGGTGCTCCAAACTGCAGCTCAAATCCTCAAAGTCTTAGCACCACGCAGAGTTACAAGCTCAGACTTGCTTCAACACAGTGGCTCTTATGCAGCATAATCCAGCGTTTGGTTACTTGTTTGCACACATGGACAGGGCTGTGCAAGGAAGGTGGCTGCTCTCTGCAGGACCTCTCTTGTTGCAGGCACCAGGATTTGTGCAGCCAAGGCAGCAGGGATTACCGTTAATGTAGGGGGGGCTTAGAGCAAGAAACTGCATTTCAGACCTAGTGTTGTGCCAGGTCACCCCAACTAAGGCTTTCACACAAAGCTGCTCACTGCAAATGACTTGTTTTGACAGCCTACAATTCAGTGTGGATTTTCAGAAAAGAGGTAACYGTACAGAAGCAGCTGATGTCGAGAGTTGATCCTCGGTTGATCTCGGCCTTCTTACGCCCAGCCCCAGGCTCCCAGTTGCCTCTCCCATATCCACTCTCATCCAACCTGTACCACTTCCACCATCCAACAGGTATTGGTCTCGTACAGGGGAAAGGGCACGAGATTATTTCCCCCAACGAACACACTTGCTAAATCAGTATTTTTTTCCCTAGCCTCCTTCCTGGAAATGATTGTACATTTTAGCTGATATTTCCCACTCTCCCTCCAGCTTCCTGTAAAAACAGACTAAAAGTGAGGCCAAAAAGTTTGATGCAGATACCTAGAATGGAAAAATTCAGCCCAAATGGTTAATATTCAACAAACTTATTGGTACCTAAGAACAAGACCTCATAACAGAAAATACTAGGGAGTCCCCCACACCAGTGAAGTGTGTCCAGCTTTCAGTTGGACTGGAAAAGTTATTCCTCATTGCCAGTACTACACAATGGCTTTTAAAGTAAAGCAAGAAAGAAAAAGATTTCCGCATTTGAAACTGCTTTATCAGGACCTTCATCTGGCAGGGTGCAATTACCCTGGATAGGAGGAGAGGGAGGAAGCCATGAAACACTTGATCTTGCCAGGAGTTTGGCAACACAGCTGGAGCCTGATCCAAAGACTCTTCCAGAAGACAGCAGGAATATCAGCCTCCACAGGGACCGTGGCTTGGATCAGGCTTTTATTGACCACACTTTGAAATCTCCTGCAGAGATTTAAAGAGGTTGCTGAACAGATTCATTGCTGGCTGATAGGAGAACGACACCCTTCAGTTCCACATCCTCTTCTAGCACTCCTGACTTACGTGCCTGGTGCTATTTTGGCATAATCTGGGAGGCAGCAGCTGGGATCTGTGCAAAGATTGGGGCACTTTTCACACCTGCTAAGCATGACGRATGATGGCTTTGCTCCATTTCTCTTTGCCCTTCACACACATAGAGTAATGTCTATTTTATGTCAACTTGCAACATAAAATACATTTAGATAAAACAAAAAATGCAAAGACTGTGTAAGACATCATGTTAAACATCTTCTGCATAATGAGTGTATCCAGMCTACATAAAATGTCTACTGCCATCAAGTCTTTTCAAAGTTCTTCAAAATTTAATAAAGTCCTCTGTGCAATGGAAGGATAATAATAAAATAAATAWAAATAAATAGGTTAAAGATAACCTATCTTATTGCACAGYAGACAATAAGTTAACTTCTAGACACACTTAAGTCAGAGGATTTTTTTAAACAACATTTTAAAATGTTTAAAACACCGAAAAATTCAGGATAAAAAATTCTTTGGAGATTACAACTGCTGTGCAATCCTCATTAAGAAAAATCTTCTCTTCTGGGCAGTTACTGATAAATACCCATTTTGGCACCCACTGCTGTCACTAMCCAGCTTACTCAGACAGCTTTGCACGACCAAAAATGGCTTGTTTCCAGGGGAGCAGGAATGGAGAAGAGAGATGTGGTGGACCCAACAGGCAAAGTCAATGCTGTGAAGGYAGCTTTGGTGAGCTCTTCATCAAAGCAAGAGCCTAAGTAGAGAGAGGTAGGGAAGCGCTATCTGCTGCTGCCATCACCCATTGCCTCTAATAGTTCCAAAGACAGAGTGAGGAGGGAGATGCAGTGGCCACTACCTGGAAGCACTTTAATTTGCTGTTTGAGAGCACCAGGCCAGCATGCGAGCTGCCGCTGCTAACACGGGAACATCCTCTGCCACTTGGAAAGACTTAGTGCACAGGGAGATGTCAGATTTGGATGAAAAGCTGYGGTGCCTGATCTCACGCCAAGACAGAACTTGGGCTCAGTTGGTTATAGACATGTCTGTGTGGACAGGGCCATGATAGGTGAACCAGTGGTTTCAGTCAGTGTGGCAATCCCTGTGCCCGTGTTTTCCTAGCTAATATTTAGTTGAGAGGCCTCCAAGGAAAACCCATGGGACCAGTGCTGGTGATTCAATAAGTGTCATTCTTCCCTCTGACTCAGTGCATAACCATTTCCCATAAATGGGGTTAACAAGTACTCAACGGTTGGAGAAAGCTGTCTTTTAGGCCAGACATAAAAAACAGAAGTCCTGAACAGTAGTGTGAAAAACATTTGTAGCTACAGCAAAGTGAAGGGATTTTCCTAGTTCAGTATAAACAAATGGGTTCACTTCTGCACATTTTGTTAAAGCAATATCAGGCCCACTTTCCATTGAGAGCTTGCCAGTTTTAGAGCAAAACTAGTCCTGGTTTAGGGTGAAAATGACTTTCTTATTATGTACGAATAAGATGATATTTTTGTCTGGGTTTTGTCCTGCCTTGAGGGATGTGAGGTCAGGCAGTGAAGAAGAGCCATTCCACTAAAAGGACGAAGAAAGCAAGACTTATGGAGAAGTAATGCAGTGAGAATTATAGGTCGCATGTCATGTTCCCGGACGAGGTGAATACGGCCTCTGTTCTCTAATGGCCATTGTTTACACTCATCTGCTTAACGGATCATTGTCAACGGGCTGCATTAACCTTGAATTAACTGGGCAAATATTTGAAACGATGCCCAAGTAAATGTCACCAGTGCCTCCAGCCACCGCTGAGCTAAATAGTGGCGCTGAGCCAGCCTGCTGAGGTACCCAGCTCCACCGCAGCCCCAGGAAGGTGCCCGGCACCCARGGATGTGTGCAGCCACCCTGTTCTCCTCCCGGAGAGCCACGTTTCACCCTGCTGGCTGTCCCACGGCCCTGCTGCGCCTTGCCCACGTCAGCTACCAGCCTGATGTTGCTTGGACCCTGCTTTGGTCAGGGAGCCTTTTGCTCTCACCTGCCTCGTGGCCTCTGCAGCAGGACCAGATAGCCGAAAGGGAGATGCTGTGGARCCAGCAATAGAGTAGAGATGCAGTCATTAGGTTTTAAGCTCTTCTTAAGGACAGTGATTCTTTCTTCTGGCAGAAAATTCTTTCACGCCAGGGCTTAGCAAATAAAAAAAAAAATCAGAGTGTATCTAAATTGGAGAGTTATTGTGAAGACATCTTCTACAAACAAAGTTAAGGGCAGYTATAAACCATTCTGCACAATATTGGCTAGGACTTGTGTGTCTACTCACCGTGCCACACAAATAGGGAACATTCATTTACATCAATTCTAAGACCATGTGGGTGAAATAGATATCTCACATGGTGCAAAATAACAACAGAGAGGTTTATGGGAGTTTCTAAAGGTGGTACAAAGTGTCAGCTGCCAAGTCACAGGAATAAGTGATCCAGCTTAGCTAATAATTTATAGACTTTTATCTCCCCAGTGCCAGTGGGGAGAAGAGCTATCAGCTGTGAGCAATTAGTTTGTGTTACAAATAAGACTGGGCTAAACCACTTTAAAATTTTGAACCATTTGTGATTTGTGGCATTTGAAAAACAAGCCAAAGAATATCTCTCRTCACATTTAGGAACAGTAGGTTGTTTATACAGTGCAATTTTCCTGAACTTTGTTCAGTCAGCTTAAAATAGTCTGAGCAGTCTCTAGCACTGGATTCCAGGTCTGCTGTAGACACTGCAGTACTTTGGGTTGGGTTGATGATGGACAGAAAGGGAAGGAACCACTGCTGCCAGCCTCACTTCACAGACTAAGATCAAGAAACTTGTCCGGCATTGCATGCAGCCCTCGTGTGGCAGAAYAGGCCTCTGAATCCTGCCTGTGAATCCCTCCAGCTATCAGCATATGGCRCAAGACCATCCTTCCACCTCAGGCATGGGGCTACATAGCATTTGTATAAACCTTTTMCATGGCCAGAGCATGCCTGTACTTCTCTCCTGAGATGAGAGAGGTTGCCTTTGTGTGTGCACATGTGTAAATATTCAAGAAGGGATGTGGTAGAGCCATGAGGGATGCACCAATTACCCTGCCACATCAGACTAGGCACAGGTGCCAGACTGGGGAATATCTGGCTCCTTGGCCAGTTACCCAAGTGGCTGTGGAGTGGCCACAGGGTCTCTCATGTGGTTGCATTACTGATGGTCTGTCCGGGCTGCTTTGTCATCCTGGACAAAGCCATCCTTTGACTCATTCTCTTCCTGAGGAATTTGCCTGTATACCAGATCCCCGCTCCCACAAGAGCACACACAGATGTGACTTGAGGAGTGCTGTTGATACTGCACCCATATACTTGCTTCCAGRCATCATTATTTCAAGGTGGGTGACCTGCGGGAGACAAAACACAGTGAAAGCCTCTTTGAGTGTTAGGAGACATCAAGTCAGAGTGGGGATAAATGGTGCCATTTCTTGRGGGAGGAAGCTTGCATCTCTCTCCAGGCTGGTCTTTTCCTGGAGGGTTAAGGGGAATAGCTGCATCTGGATGGCACAATATCCACACCACAAACATGTGCTTGCATTTATGATTCAGCACAAGGTTTTAAAAATAGAGCCCTAATGCCAAAGAGAGCTAATATCTCCTCTGGAGTTACAGCGTTCCCAGGTGTTGAGTCACAAAAGTGTGGGAAACGCAACTGGTCTGGGCAGCCCATTGACACCACTCACGTTTCCTCCCAGAACCCCTGGTAGCTCCCTTTTTTGCCCTCCTAGTCTGAAAGGTATTTTCCTTCCTTTGAGACCGTACATAACCCTTTCCTTGCTTGGCCAAATTTCCTCTTTTTCCTTCCCCTGTCCAGCTCCCTGTAGGTTGTTGTTTAACCTATGTTCTCTTAGCTTTYTCCACATGCTCTCCATGGCACCCATGACTCCCTAATTTTGGACTGCTCATCCACCACATTCTGATGCTTTAAATTCCTCAAGGACTTGCATTACTCCTTTCAGTGTCCACAGGAAGGGAATTAACCAGTGGGTGATCTATCAGATTAATTTGATCAAACAAGTGATTGATCAATCAGTGATTAATCAGAGTAGCGGTTGCTGCTGTTACTTGGGAGAAGTAAGGAAACTCCAATTTACACATCTACCCAAACCAAGTAACTATAGAAACTTATCACTGGATCCCCGACTCTTCTCACTCTCCCTTCGTTTCTCTTTTCTWGCCACGTCCCATGCATGATTTCACTATAGGCTGTTTGGAAGCACAGCCCATCTTTTCATTTTCAGTGTGACATATGTCTGTACTTATTACTGCATGTTTAAGGATCTATAAATTTGTAGATTAAGAAAATGATCAGCTACATCTTCTGTATGCATTCATAAAGCAGAACTTACTTATCCTAATCAAGGATTAGGATAACTTATGTATGGCTCCAGCCAAAATTAGTACTGATTCTCAGCATCTCTGAAAATCAGGTATATTGCTTTCTCCTTGTACCCTGACTACCATAGTTCCCTTCTTTTAGCCTCACATGACAAAACATCTTTGAAACCCTTACTGGCACTTTTTAAAACATGTAGATATTCCTTTATTTTTGTTGTCATTTCCTGCAAAGGGAGTCTTGGACCTCTCTCCCAGAGATTTTGAAAATAATGAGAGAGCCAAAATGATTTGATTATAGGCACTCATTAGTACTCATTGTTCATCACAATTACTTCTTCCTGTTAGGATTTATGTAATTGATGTTTAGTTTCACCCTTGGGTTTGCTCAAATGCATTTTAAAGAGAGCAGGAAAATAAGTCTTATTTGCAAGAAGCCATTTTTTCTCCTACTGGGAAAACTTAGGCTGGGATGTAGTTCAAGGTTAAATTTATGTGCCTATATGTGAAGTAGGTGTCTAAATTCCCCTAAAAGACAGAGCTTGGAGAGTGATTCACTTTACCATAAACATCCTGAGGCTGGCAGCTGAATCTCTGYGTAGGGATATCCAGAGCATGCATCTGGGGGGCTTTGGCGTATCCCATGCGGTGTCTTGCTGCTGCTGAGTCCAGAGTTGATTCCCTACCCTTAATACTGAGCCCAGCTCATGGGACTGCATGGGCAAGGAATGGGCACTCACTCCCAGGCACTGGCGTCCCTACGCCCATGTCTTTGCCCCTTGGCTCCAGGGCCCTGCTGCTATGAAAAGGCCTTCAACATTCAATAGCAGCATGTTTGGTACTGGTGTTTGAAAAGCTCTGAGGTTACCCTCTGACTCGTGTATAAAGACCTGCCACTTTACAGATAGTGCTGATTTATTATTTTTATTATTCATGCACAGATAGCCATGATTTATTAATTTTCAGATATGAAGAGGTCCTTACCATTTTGTCAAGACAATTTGTTCTCTGACCCTTTCTYGTTTCTGTTTCTTTTCTTTTTGTGCTGTAACACAACCATCTCTTTGCTCTGCAATCCACAGTRTTTTTCTGGAGTTCTGATAGGACTGTGTATGAGGGATAATATTTGTTTGATTTGCTTGCCACTACCAAAGGGGAGGTAATTTCTTATCTTAGTTGATATTGTACCGAGGGCAGTTGTTGATCGCAGTGCAACTGGGAGGTTAAATTTAATCAGAGAGCTTTAGCTTTCTGCACATATGTCACAGATATCTGAATGCCTTTTCTGTTCTTTCCTGCTTCAGCCTGTGCTGACAGCCATTGCCCCTTGGTCACAATAACACAATACACACAAAAACAATCTTGCAATCCACACTTGTTTTTAGGAAAGATGGTTTTTGTTGAAGGCATGAAGATTTCACWGGGTAGCGCAAATTGCTTCTGGACAAAGACATCCTAATGAGAAGTTGCTGATATGTCTTCCGGTGCTACAATTAGTGTTTCTCGTTCAACAAAACTCTGAAAGCTGTTGAAGGAGACTGTCTAATTACCCTTTGAAGGATTAAGCAACGACCCACATCCAAACATTTACACTAATGAGCACATTCACAGAATTTTCTTGATTAAAACACTTTTTTTCCCCCAATTACATGTTCAAAATGCTCCAAAGGGATACGGAAAATAATACAGCAAAGATTAAAATRAGAGAGACATGGGGAATAAGGAAACACTTTAAAAATAAACACTTTTAGATAGATTCTGAGAGCTGCCTTCTGCTCACCCCCTTATTTTGCTGAACTCTCCCTTTCCCATCACACCTCTGGGCAGTGCCTGCTCAGAAGCACACGTCCCACATGTTCCCCAGTTCACATCCCACGGCAGGCTGAGGGAACAGGGATGCAACAAGCTTTTCTTCTGATGGAGATTTTGCTATGATGTGACCTTCTGGACTACGTTCATCAATGTAAGTTCACATGCCCCAAACCATTGCAAACMATTTCTTGCTTATTATAGCCAGAACTAAAGCTTCACAAGATTTTATTTATTTTTTTATTTATTTTTGGTTGATAAGTGGCAATGCTATCTTTGGGAAGCAGTGCAAGCAAACACATAAAGTACTTGACTAGATAAAGACAATTAATTAAACCAAAGGTGCTGGCAAGAAGTATATGCACAATGAAATCATCAAGGGAAAGAAAGGACATTTCTAGACTATCGCTCTGACAGCAGTAAAATGCCCATAAATGTAATCAAATTTTAATAGTCTGCTGTTTCCAAGATCACACATACAAATGTCACCAAAGTTTGCAGGATGCAGTTAAGCTTTATATGCATTCCACAAAGCTGTGGCAAGATAGAGTCCCGGGAACTTGGTTCCCATAAAATAACTTCACAAGCACTGCACACTGGGGTCTACTTTCAACCAGCCTCATAAACGATAGGCRGTGGAATGTATTTATGACTAAGGCACCCACATAAATGTGATACAGCAGCTGAGTGTGTGTATATAAAACGGTGACAATCAGGTAAATAGCCATCACCTTTGACACTTGGCTCCATAAAGACCTTCATAAATAACCAAAAGCTCTGTTTTAAATAATAACAGCAAATGAGTCTGTGTGCTGATGATAACTGCCTTTTGTAAAGGACAGTTATTTAGTTCATGCCCCAAGTAAATTGCACAACAGTCCTCATTATATTGTAGTATATAATCTAGCATGGTTATGACATTTCCATTTTGTAACACTGCAGAAGTAATTGTTTAATAGGAAGTAATGGGATATCTTACTTCCATTTGCAATTCTCAGACACTGGTTTTATAACACAAGTGCTTCAGGTATTCTTTTCTTATTTAGATGGGGAAAAAAAAGATTGAATTTGGCTTGCAATCTTTATTGGCTCCTTGATTTGGAACGAGTCCCTTTGCCTAAAAGGGACTCAGTTGAGATTATCAGTCTGTTTCCATTTGTGATACTATACAAATATGGATCTCAATCCAGGACTGAAATCCTTGCAGTTATCAGCAGGGCCCTGACTACCTCCACTGGAACCAGCCTTTCAGCCCAAGGAGACAAGGCTACTACAGTCGTCACCATGACACATGGCTCTACAATATTCTTTGTCATGTCCTCTGTCATTCCTTTYTATCCTGAAAAATATTCTATTATCAGCAGATCCACAGATACAAGCTCAGTCAGACATTTTGATTTAACCTTTGGTGCCTAAAAGAAYGTTAACTTCATAAAAGAAAGCTACTGATGCTCACAAGCTCTTTTCATTTTACAGGTGAAATGAAACAAGTGTCCAGGTCCCAACTGCCTAAATAATTCCTTACCAAAAATAAATACAATAAATAATTCCTCGATTTCTGAAAGCCCATTCAAGAYAGTGCATCTATGCACTAATTCACAAAGACTGTAGTTTGAACATGCAGCAAATCTGATTATAATATTTCTTTTCCCCCTGGTATGTGATTCTGCCAGGCTAATGCAGACTACTGCCTCACTCTATGCATAAGTCCCCAAAAGGCAGCTCTATACGGTTACAATTGCAGGACTCATCTCGCTCACAAACAGGCTCCAAATCCTGATGCTTCCTTTGGAACAGGGGACAGAAGAGGAAATGTGCTCCACTCCAGTCGTAGTGTCTGCATTTAAACCCATGGGGACATCAATGAGAGCAAAACTACCTTTTGTTGACACTGAAGTTTATCAGGCAGTAATCAATCAGGCAAAATYTCTATTGCTACATAAAGTAGCCTCTGTTTTTGCTCTTTTTAATGTCGTCTTCCAGTTGCTCACATCCAGACTCTATTTGCCACAAGTGAGGAGGAATCTTTTYTGAGCAAATTCTCATAACAACTTCTATAACAAATTTAAGTTTGATTTCTATATGGTAAGCTATGACTAGCGGACTTTCCTAATGCTGGGCATGGCCACTGAGTCCCTTTCTCCCAGCTGATGTAGCCGTCGGAGCCCGGCGATGTAGCCGAGCTGCCCGGTCACTRCAGATAACAGCTGTGCAGCCAAGTCTCCCATCCCAAATCTGACATGTTTGAAATAACATTACGTTCAGCCTGAAGTGCAAAGGGAAGGTTATGGCAGTGCACTATAGATAGGATTAGAAGAATCAGTGAGTATGTTAATAAGATTACAGATTTCTCTGAAGGCAATGACAGCACTAARGCACTCATTGGAGCATGGCTGAAAGTTTGTGACTGCTCGGCATATATGGAAACCATAGTAAACYTCATTAAACCGCCAAGTATCCAATCTCTGCTCCTACTGAGTTTGCCGTTGGTGCAAAAGTTATAGATCTCCCYTGCTGTCTGCAGTTGTAATAACTGTCTCTTTTAACCATGCAAARGAGTCATAATTCTTTCAAAAAATAATCTATTTTACAACACTTACACTGCCACTACAACCTTTAGCATGATTTATGATTTAACATCACCAGAAAGTCTGATAAAGTTGGCTTGATAGTGGATGACTTTGAAAAAAAGGAAAGGTAATCAGGATACTGATCAGGACACGTTTAACATATATACCTGATATTTCTTCAAGAACACAAACCTGAGACTGAAAATCATAAACGTGTCCTCAGCTCAGTAATATTTTATGATGATATCTGTAAATGAAAGATAAAACATGTTTTACTACTGTATGAGTGCAATCCTCTAAAATGTCCCAGCTCAGCAATAAGTTAGGAAATATTTTTGCAGATAAAAAATTGCATTGACATGTAGAAAACTCACAAAAAATGTTTCCAGAATAATTAATGTCTTGTAACTCTTTATTATCTGTATAATGTTTTCCAATTTTTTAAAATGAAATGCATGTCTAAATTAAATTTTTAGGCAATACAATTACACACTGCTGTCCCTCCAGAGTTCAATCTAAAATGTAGACTTTCATTATAAAAAGGCCTTCTTTTATTTAAATCTGCAAGAAAAGTAAAAAAATAGGCCAAAGTTATTGATTTTGGCCCTTATATGCTTCTATAGTGTTTTTGAGCGTGTGGGTTTTGCAGATGAAGCTGTCCTTATATTCTGAGCGAAGTGATTTAGTGATTTTTCTATTAGGAAACCAATTAGGAAAAAGCCAATTAGTAAATCACTAACATTTACTAGAGGAAACTTAATGCTATTTTCACAAATTATTTTTCAAAAGACAAACTAGGTAAGAAATGCAGTGTAAATTGTTTGAGACTTGTGGCTCCATCCAGTGCAATACATTGTGACCCCCCCCCCATTCATTAGCAAACATAGGCAGATGGTTAAATTCTTCCCCATACAGCAGAATTTACCTATATGTGTAAAATCCCTTAAATCTTCTAGTAAATGAGATCTAAGGCATGTTTCACTGAATAGGACTTCTGAGCAGCCTCCTGCAGTGCTTAGGTAGGTGTTAACGGGGTACAAGAAATGTGGGCTGCTACAGAAAGGTTCAGTCTTGGGAACGGCCTTTGTTTTGTTTTGTTTTCAGCAAAGCGTTCAGGGCTTTGTGACTCACTCATGGATTATTTTATGGCTTGGTGTTCTTCCATATTTTCTTAAATATATTCTACATTGAACATGAACTAAAATAGATGTGCGAGCAACTTTTGCCATAGAAATAGCGAGTGCTGCAAGCTGAAAGTAGGAGAAAAATATTACTTTTAACCATGTCATATCCTGCCTACAACTCTGGAGCTTATCTGAGTTCAAGTTAAAATGAGATTCGCAAACCTCTGCTGAAAAAAAAAAAAAAAATCCAGGAAAAGAAGCCTTCCACACTTCCACAGAGACCAGCTTCTTGAGCATTAATTCGGGGCCTGGGAAGGAGCTTGAGCAAGAGCCTAGCTAACTAATGAAACTGTGGGAAAGCTTCAGGCAGGGAAGAAAAATTTGGGGGAAAGAGATTAGAAAGCAGGGACAGCTTCAGCGTGAACTGAGGTAGAGCAAAGGATCTCTGGCAAAAAGGAGATGTCAGCAAGAACAGGAATGTGTTAGGGAGTCRAGGGAGAGTCAGCCCCAGGAGGAGCTGGGGAAGGTGGGAATATACTTAGAAAACTCTTAGGCTGGGCTGGCTTTGTCAGTGAGGGAGCTGTTCTGTCAGACTCAGATCAAGTGAGACTTAATGAACAGTTGTTACCTTTGCTTCTGGCCAGAGCACAATTATCCAGGAAAGGCATCTTTTTATTTACACATAAGCCAAGAGTTGATAATTAAAATTTCTTACAGCTTTTGCACAGCTTGGGAAAAAGCAAGATGGTATGCTGTCCAGAAATGTGATTGGGGAAAATCTCTGAAGAACAAGCTCCTTAAACATATTTTTATATCTTGTTCTTTTTTTACACGTTCTTTAAACATTTCTTTACATCACTGATCAATATGTTAAAGTACTATCTTTACTGATTACAAAAATCATATCCACCAAAATTACAATGACACAATAACATAACCATGACAATTTGGTATTGTCATAGTTTAACCTTGGATTTCATTACTAACCAAAAGCAATTAATCTGATACAACAGCCAGTCTAACTTCAAAAAAAATCTTTGTTATTCTTACCAGCCAATAAGCAGTTCAGTGGAGTCCCAGAATGCTTGGGAAGGGAATGAACTATAGCCTTCTACTTGTCTGCTCCAAATATTAGACCACAGTGTCCTCAGAAAGCAACCAAAAATACTTGCACTCTCAAACACATTGCAAGGGAAAGAAGCTGGAGCTCCCTGAGAATAGTTTTTATTTTCCACAGAAAATCTGTTGTGACCCCAGGTAACTCACTCTGTGAGTATTTATAAGCATTTTTAGGGAGTTTTTGCCACAGCTTGAAATACAAGACCGTAACTCATTCAAGGAACCAATTGTTTTGAATCTTCTGAAGCTCTGCTGGGAGTAAAACCCAACCACAGGACTCTGCTCTTTCAGATCATGTGCAGATCATCTTACAGCTGATGCAGCTGCAATGCAGCAGCTGAGCAATGTTGCGGGGCTAGAGTTAAGGAGAGGTGCATGTTACTGGGCRGGGGGGACTTCCAGTAATTCCAGGAGGTGACCCAGGTTCAGCAATGCAGTAGGGAAAGTTGTTCTTGCATTTGAAGGCCCTCAGCAGAGAGCAGCTCCTTATGATTGATGTTTTTGAATAAATGCGCAGTTCATGTTGCTGTTGTGATCCCAGGAAATACAGGAAGGCTGAATTCCACTGCTAATGCGTTTCTTTGCTCGAGTCCAAGACAAAGTAAGTAGGAATTTAACCTACAGGTACTTCTCTGAGTTAGAAGTGATCAAAGAAGTAATTGAATTAAGCAGACAAACAGCAGCTATAGCCCCCTAAGCCCAAATGTGACTTGCTTGGAGAGCAAGTGCTGATAATGTGATAAAACTGATTAGGCTGCTGACTGGGAGAAATTTGGTCCTTTTTTGTTGTTACATTGACCAAATCCTTTAGGTCCATTAATTATTTAGAGCTGTGTTTGGGTAACATCTGGAGCACTTCAGGACCTATTCTTTGAAAAATAACCTAAGTAAAGACGCAGRTGCAATACACAGAGATTAATGAAACAGAAACTGGAGTCTCACAAATAGGGTATGTCTTTTTCTATCAAAAGTGAGGTGAAAATCATTAATGAGTTGTCAGATGAAAYGAAAGCCCAAGGACACAGGCAAGGGAAGAGGTGTTCTTTTGAAAGGTCTTTCATCTCACATCTGAGACACCCTTGCTAGCCGAGCCGCAGCCATWGCTGTGCATCTTACAGCTGGCTGAAGACTAGTCATGGCTAGTTTGTTCCCTTTCTTATTTGGGAATGATTTCATTTTGATCTTTTGCTATTATTTCCTTAAAAACCACTAAACAGAAGTTATGATCAGCRTAATCTCCAAACAGAGGTTTGACTGAAAAATTCAAGTAATATCCTGAAGAGTATAATCATTGTCCTACCGTCTCTCAGCTGTTTTTTGCTAGTCCTCAGGAGTCCTGCAAACAATATTCAAACTACACAAATGCTGTGTCACTTTTCCTTCCTGTTTACAAAAAAGCATACATACGTACAGATAAACTTAGTGCTGTTGATTATCGTGTGACAGGCCTCCAGAGAGAAGGAGGGAACATCTGGAAAATAACAATTTAAGGTTTCTGCCTTAGCTGCGAATGCGGCAAGGCAGAAGACAGAAACCAACATTGTTTTGCAGGCATCAGCTTTCTAAGCAGTGTGCATGACAAGCAGCACTCCAAGATCACAGACAAATGAAAAATTGAGCAGAACTAATTGAACACTAACGGGCAGGATGAAGGGCTGGAGGAAGGGAATTCCTTCATTCCCCCTGCAGCAAGGGAATGAAGAAACATGGGCAGACCGTTCAGAGCATGCTCACCCTAGGGCAGATAGTGCAGCCCACACTCTCTTCCTCCCTGTAAACTTTCAGAGGAACAGTTGCTAAGGAAATGGACTTTGCTGTCAAAGTGAAGTCTAGWCAGGATTTTCAAAAGTGCATCAATGACACAGGAATAGAAGTGTCACTGGCTCTCAGTAACATTTGCTTGCAATAGTGTTCGTTTCAATAGTGTTTGCTCGAAGTTACTTAGGGACTTTTGAAATTCCCGCCTACTTGTCCAAGGTGCTCATGTGACCTTCGTGCCTACAGCATCTGAGCACTTCACTGTCTTTAATGCATTAATCTTCCCAGCACCTCTGGCAAGCAGACATAACAGCTGGAGTAGCTGTTTCATAGCAAGTGGTAAATGAGGCTAAAGGCTAGAGCCCCCAAAGGCTCAGGCACTACGTCACCCACACGAAACGCAACACGGATCTGGCAGCATCCGCAACCCAAGGTTAGGTGCTCACCCTCTCTTTTAACAGTGGAAGGGGAGGCTCAAGGGCATACTGAGGTTGAGCTACAACAGTGTCTCTCACCCAAAGTGTCTCATACCCAAACTAGCACTTCAGCCGCACCAAACCTCCCTCCACAAGGTATATAAAGCAGCACCAGCAAACAGCAAGCATCTGTCCTGACAGCTCTCCCCCCGTGATCACAACGCACTGGCCACCAAGGAGTCACCTCACAGGACCTGAAGGGTTCAAGGACTTCTGGCGAATCTGAAGGCTCATCCTCGCTGCACACAAATCTCCCTGTATACATAGCAAGGGCCTTCTGAAGCCGTGTGAACTGTTTTGTTTGGAAGCTTGTTCCAAGCACTGTTCCTTGGGTCACTGACTGATCTTCTTTCGAACTTTTTCTCATTTCCAAACCAAATTTATTCATCTCTTTTCCTCTCCTACCAGTATTATAATTTAATTTAAATAATTCTTTTATTTCCTTATTATTTCACACCATCTTCTTCCATTAAGGTTCTGTTATATTCATTTCACTAAGCTAAATAAGTCACTCTGTTCCAATCTCTGTGTGAAAGATGGAGTCTCCACTGCCTTGATCACCCTTAGCACCATTCCTCACATCTGTTCCAGTTTATCTTTTTTTTAAACACAGCTGATGAGAGCTGGAAGTAATTCTCTAAACAAAATCATACATGGAGCCTTGCACAGTGGTGCTAATTTTTCCCATTTCTACTGGAAAGATGTTGTCCATCTCACCCTAAAACCTCTCCTACAGTTAGGTTCAATCGCTCTGAGGGTCAAAAGGTAGGGCTGCTTTGCCTCTGGTTTCTTATTTTACATTTAGCAGCCTTGCGATGAGTACCTAGTTCATGCTTCTCTTTTCGGGCTTTACCGACTAGTGTCTTTCACAAAAGGYGCCTGTGAGAACCATGGCAAAGCAAGGGCAGAAGGGAGAGCAAAACTCTTCCTCCCTTTTAACTCTGCTTCTGAGCAAAGTGTTTTATGAAAAGCCATCGCCCTTGTTCTCAAGCCAGGACACAGGAAGGCCTGGTTTGTGGGTCAACAGGGCTAACAGTCAGTGCTGAGCTTGTTTCTGGGCACGTGGAGAAAGAGGAATCCCTACCTCTAAAACTTACATCTTCAGAGACTGCTCAAACAGAGACTGCTTTGAGACAGAGCTCAAAGTGTAAGAGACGGGTTGCGATGACCACAGCAGGGCATCTGCCTCATTTTAGCTGTGATGAATTCAGGCCTATCTTGAGTATTACAGGGAGCCCAAAATAGCAAAGATGTTCAAAACTGGTTCTCCCAAGTTTGAGGCTCGCAGATGTCCTTCCTTTCTGAAAGCACAAGAGATTTTCTACAAGCTCAGCATGGTTACTTTTTTGCTTTTTCAGAAGCCCTTTCCTTTCCTCTGTCCTCACTCGAGAAGGARAACGCTGGAAGGGAACACATGGTTGACCCTGCTGATTTACTGGATCATGTTGCTAAAACCAGGAGAAGTTTTATGTCCTTCTGTATTTTGGGCAGGTTCCACTGAGGGAAAAAGAYTGAGTCAGCCCCACCTTTGTTTTTTAGTTTTTTTTTTGTTTGGTTGGTTTTTTTAACCAGGTTAATCAGAGCTTTCTCACTAAATGACAGCATATAGCAAAAGAGAGTTATGTGCTTTTGGAGTGCATTTGGCCTAGAATTTAGAGCAATTCCTAGGGGGTACAGACAGCTCGTGATAGTACAGTGAGCCAAAGGCAGCTCAAAATTTCTCTAGGGGATATGCCCAAGTGCAGTAAGAAGAAACTCCTTGGAACTCCTCATCTTCTGSCACATCAGCAGGCTGGATAGTTACTCTGTTTTTTTCATACATTTCATATAATTTTTCATATTTTTTAATACAATTTTCTGTGGGAGCCCATAATCAAGTTTTAAATAGCTATATATAACCTTGTGGAATATATACCCAGGCACTTTATAATACTTAAAAAATCTAAGAAAACGACTGGATATAACAGAAATACCAAAGCTGCTGTGGTGTCTGCTGCCAGCCTTCCTATGCTTCTGACATTAAAACAAAACAAACAAAAAGCAAACATAGCAGAGAGAGCAAAAAGTGTACTGAAATATGGTTTGATACAGGTATCAGACGAGAGTTGTAAATTGTTTGGTTTAGCTCTTCATTTAACAAACTTCTGACAGAGAAAAGTGTCTTTGATGTCAAAAAGGAAGCAATGGTCTTTGGTATGGAGATGAGTAAGTATGTTTGGAGAGAGGCATCCTGTGCCTCTTGCATAATTACAAAAACGTAATCAAAATGGAATTCTTTGGTGGACTCTAGACACCTTCGATGGAGTTGCACAAGGAATTGACTGGACATAATCTGGTAGGACTCTCTTGCATTTATTAAGATATTTATTGCCGTTATTGTTCTGGAAAAAAGAGGTCTTGATGTAAGCAGAGATGATTATGCATAAAATATATTTAGAATTTATTTGTAAGTCAATCAAAGTTTTATTTCATAGAGTTTCTTGACAATATTCCTGGAATTGCATTGGCATGTTAATTGAAAGAGAAAATACCTTTATGCGTGGTATAACTTTATGAGTGGTATAACTTATGAGTGGTGTAACTTTTCAGTTGAACTATTTGAAATTACCTGGGAAAGAACCATGCACATTATGTCTCTCGTACGGTAGTAACTAGGTACATCCCATAACTGCTCATGTCAAAGTTTCCTTTAGGATAAAAACATCTAGTGCACTGAGACCTGACCTCTTTCTATAGCTGAAGAAATGCTTTGACAACAAGACTTTCCACTCTATATGCAAGGTGGAATCCAGACTTTGTTAATTAGAGTAGCAGAAGCTAAACCTAGGTACATCACAGCTACTGTTTCTTCTCCCAGTGGCTTTCCTATATGTACCATATTTTTATTGCTGTTTTTGTTGTCAGTAGAAATGCTACTCGCCACTATCCAGACAAATTGGAGGCCAACACTAGTAGGTCAGACATCTCCCCTTTCAAGTCACTGAGCAGCAGTTTAGGTGAGAGAAAACACCAGATCCACCAGTCATGTTCGTGTCCCCARGCACCAGGCCCAAGAAGACTATTAGTGACTGAGAAACATCAGATGTCACAGCCTTAAATCACTGTGTCTTGATGGTCTTCACTAACATCCCATAAAAGACCCCCAGAAATCTTTCTCCAAAAACAATGCATTTCTCAGGAGTGTAACATAACAGGCTTGTCCTTAGACAGGCTGCAAGTAAGCCCAGCACATCATAAAAAACAGTTCAAGCTTGCTGCCTCCCATTTTGTTAAATACACACATACTCACATGCGTACACATATGGCCATGAACTTGTGGCAGCTGTTACCGTTCAGGCTAGTGCCATGGGACAGACAGTTCTGTGCAGCAGCAGGCAGGAGTCAAGACCTGCAGTGGTTTCATGGGAAAGGAAAGGAGGCAACACAGTGCAATCCAGCAGACGCGACTTGCTTGTGCAATGTTCACCAGCAAGTCCAGTGTCTCACCATATGTGTAGTAAAGAGACAAAACAAAGGCAAAGAAACAGCCTGAGGTTCCCATGTATGTTTAAAATTGCTGGCAAGTAGATCCACAGAAGAAGCAATACAAGTGGTATGAATTAAGCTTCCATGCATTAGCCATTTTTCTGGGTGTTAAAAAAAAAAAAAAAAAAAAAAAAAAAAAAAAAAAACTTCCTTAATGGAGAGAATCAGCAATACAGAACATGCAGAATAAGTTAGTTGTTCATTCCCAGGCTCAGCAGGCTGTGACTGCCCTGTTCTTGTTCCTATCTATGATTGGGCTCTGTGACCCATAAACTGAACTGATGATTTCTTCAAAACCTCAGCTTCAGGTCCATTAATCCACTTCTTCCTTGCTGTTCCTCGGTTCACTTACAACTTTATTTTTGTTTTGTTGACACAATGTTGTTGGTCATCCATGGCCTGTGTTCCCAAACATTTTCCACACTAATGCTGGCCTTAGGCTCCTGCCTGCCTTCCACCTCGCTACGTGCCTGAGCCAGCGATCTTCTCTGTCACAGCTTGCTGGGTCTTGTCCAGTTCCCTCATAAATTTCCAGACTCATGATCTAGCATGTTCCCTCTGCTCTTATCCTCTATCAAAAGCAAACTTTAGCTCCAGAAAAAAGCAATGTTGGTATTGCTTCAACTTTTTACCTATTGAAGGGGATTTATTACCTTCTTTCCTAGACTTTTCCTTTGGTCTTTCCATTGCTCYCATACCAGTGCGAGATTACCAAGGAGATGAGATTCCTTAGTGTTACTAATCTTTACTGCCACTTGTTAAGCTAGATCTACTATTCTCCTTCAGCAAAAACAAACAAGACTTATTCTAGCCTCACTCCCGGGTCAGATGTTGCTCGATGCGTTTGCCTGCATGCCAGGTGTAGGTGCTGAAAGACGATTTTTAAGGCAGTAGGGCTCATGGTTGGCCCTGGGTGCCCCAGTGCATTTTTGGGAATCATTCCCAAGATGTTTATGGGCTCCACACATGACCTCCCAGCACTGACGCCTGCCCATCTGCCTCAGACAGCTGCTGCTACCGTTCCCTGGAGCTACCAGCTTCCTCTAGCACTAAAAGTGACCCTTGCACTGCTCATTGCTGCCAGGACATCAGCTGACCACAGCAGGAGCTGCTAGGGCAGGCAGGAGGCTGAACATAAGGGTTGATGGAAAAAGAACAAGAAGAAATTACTGCTGCTTCTCAATCCAGTACACCCATACGCTCCACAGCCTGCAGAGGTACAGCTTTGGGTTGTCCCACTGAAACTTGCCTGTGAAGCAAGGATCTGCAAAGGGTGACAAGGGAGAGGCAGAGCAACCCAGGAGGCAGTATCTACCCTAAGGACGTTCAGGGCTGTGTATATGAGTCCCAGTACTATGCTGCCTTTAACTTATCTCTTTTTATTAATCACTTTTTAAGCACTTTGCATTGTTAACACTTTTTTTGGCAGGAGAGGGGAGTGGGGAGGGAGTTCTCCTTTCTAGATCCATGGCATAGCCTCTTTCTCCTGAGTGAACATCTCTTGCTGACTGGAGACCTCAGTGGAATTAAACATGTAACCACGACATTCCTACTTATTATTATTATTACTTCCAGTAACACATGCACCTCTGGCCTGGCCAAGCCACAGTGTCCTCCTCTGCAGAAGATACCCCCCAGGACTGACTGTTATTTTCTTGTTAATTTGTGCCACATTTTTACTAAGTAATTTTGCCCAGAAGTCTCAAAACCAAAGCTGGTGTGTTTTGTACAGGACAGCTTGCTTCAGCAAACGTTCATGGTAAGCATCAGTTTTACCTTTCATCTTATTGCTCTTCCCAGTTTGTATCAAAACTTGAAGTGGAATTGGGGGGAATTTATTTAAGTAAAATAATACTTAAAAAATGCAGTGTGAAAAGGTTGCTACTGATTTCTGGCACAGGCATCTGAATTAGAAAACTTCAAGTATGCAAACATCTCCCAAATGCTATGAAAGATCAGTCCAATCATATCTACCACATGATTGACTCCTATTATAATTGGAAGCTACGTAGGTCCAGAACTTAGAATTTTTTTTAATACTTTCAGATATTTTGCAACCTCCAGAATGAAGTGCTTACATAAATACTGCTTGCAACAGGGCTTTTCAAGACAYGTATTAATCTTATGGGATCTGCCCAAGTGAAAAATTCATCTATCTTTCCATGAATTTCATACGATTTTCCTGTATCTTTTCGCATGTTCATRCAATATGAACACTTTA
Organism: Rhea americana; assembly: GCF_003343005.1. Taxonomy (NCBI): domain Eukaryota; kingdom Metazoa; phylum Chordata; class Aves; order Rheiformes; family Rheidae; genus Rhea; species Rhea americana. Next base: position 5,905,219 of record NW_028186590.1, on the reverse strand, counting down.
TGCTTTTTTTATTATTATTTTGTAACCTGGGTAGAGCTCTCAAGACTTTAATTCTGGAAACTCAATTCACTTGCTGCAGTGAAGCCACTGACCTGTGTAAAAAATTGCAGACTAGAAGTCCCATAAAAGACTAGATAAAAACCTATTTCTCTCTGCAAAGCACTGAAGATGCAAATATGTTTGGATCCTGGTGCTGGCCTAGAGGCTTCCCCTTCTGGATAGAGTATACAAGGAACCGACCCTGGCGCCTACGACTAAGTGTGCCCAGCCATGGGCACAGGGACGGCACGCTGTCTCACAGTTTCAATACATGGTAATATTACTGCAGAAAAATTTGTGCTGGAGGAAGAGGGAGTGCGGCTGTCAGGGTAGTTTTTCTGCTCCCTTCCCGGGTGTTTGCCCCATCCTGGCTCTGGGGTGCCCACCCTGCCACCACCATCTGTGAACGTGAAAAGCACAAGCGCCACTGCTGGGCACTGCAGGATGAGATTTCCACAGGGGCCAGGCAGGAAAGCAAGGAAAAAGCTCTGCTGCGTTAAACAACCCGGCCAGATCCCAGCCCATCGCCACCTTTGCTTCCGGAGCCGACAAGTTGCAAAATACCCTTGGCTGGGCTCGTAGCACTGGTTTCCTCTGGTATGTAAGAGGCAATGCCTGAAGTTTCCTCTTCTCAGAAGGCACCATTCAGTTCAGTGGTAATTACATGTTTGCTGCAGCATGTAAAAATAGAAATATATGGAGATGATAATCCCTCCCTGCAAGTTTAGACATTGTTGCTTAGGGAATGACTAAACAGAAAGACTAACCCCCATCATATTCTCTTGCACATTTTTCATCATCTTTAGCTGTACCTATGCTGCAAGCTGATGGCAGCCAAGTCTGAGAGGCAGTGGTGAAAGAAAAAATAAATCAAGGGCTTTGTTTAAACAGATTTTTCTTTTAAAGAACCATGTCAATTTGGAAATCATACATCTGCATGAAAATATTTTTAGCTACCATTACTATAAGCCCTGCCTTAAGTCTCTGTATTAAAAAGAGATCCCAGCAAACAACCCAAAACATAACCCCTCTTTTCCAATACATTTACCTGGTAGAATTTCCAACACTTAGTACCTTGGCAGAAACTTGGTACTTTTCTCTTGTGTGTGTGAGGATTTGTTCACACAAGCAAGAAAAAAAAAAGAGCAAAAAAACATTTACGAAAGCAAAAAGCCACAATGATGAAACTACCAAAGTGGTTAGCRGGGCTTCAGCCTCACACAGTAGAACTTAAAACAACTTCATTTTTTGAAAAACAGATCTAGGTATCAAGTTAACATCAAAGAATTAATTATGTAATTCATGGGGCAGTTTTGGCCATTCCCGCACAAAGTGCCTCCCAGGGAGCCACCAGGAAGACCCATTTGGGAGTCCGGCCACATTCCTGTGCACTGGCTCTCTGCTCCAGACTCGTCTCTGGCTAGCGATGCACGTTTCAGCAGGCGGCCCTAAAAGACTTGCTCTACATGATCAGTCCACGGCTCTGAATTACTARAGAAGCTTCTTGTTTTTATTTTCCCTTCCAACAATGAAGCAATAAGGAAGGAAAGGGGAGGAAAACGAATTAAGTTGAACTCTGGCAAAAYGTACAGACTTCATCTCACAAAAAAAATACACTCAGTCTGATAATATATATCAGATTGAGTACATATAGYACAGACATGTATCAGTATGTAACATATACCGATAATATAACACCACAGCAAACCTGAACTAGAACTGTGAGTGATTAGACAGTGTTTTTAGGTGATTGAGCTGATAGTTCGGGGAGAAGTCCCTTGGAGACAGAGAAAGCTCCTCAGCTGTTCCCAGATGCAACTGTGTCTTTCCTTACGATGGACCAGTAGCTTCTGAGTGAGACAAGGATCCTCTCCCAGCTCACTGCATGTCCTATAACATTGCCAGCACATTAGTGGCATTGCACAAGCAACAGCAAATAACTTGGACRTAACTGAGGGGGATCATGACATGTTTGTTTCCAACGGACCTCAGCCACTACTGTTGGAAAGGTTCCTTGATGCAGTGGAAGTAGCACAGCTCCATGCCACATTAAAGTTGAACTTAGGGCCTGCTCCATTTGCAACCCCCAGATCAGGCTGCACCAGACCCCTCCCGCTGCAGCAAGCGCAAAAGTGGCTCGGATGTGGCATGGCAGGCATCGCTGTGTGGTGGTAGACGTGCACCCAAGAGCCTGTGCAGGTCTGAGGCCCAAAAGCAGCAGGGCCAGGACATACTCGGCACTCTACACATCTCCCTGCTGCTCACTATAGTAGTGGCACTCTTCCCTACCAAGCACAGGTATTTTTCTTTGCAGASGGTGCCCCAATTCTCCCCAGTAAGTGCATGCAAAGTCTGACCAAACACGCCACACATGGGTGGGTACATGCAGCYGCTAAAGGAAAATCTTGGCCAGACCACAGCTTCAACTATGTAATGGTCTTTTGTTTCCAAATCTTTGACTGAGTAGAGCTGCTAGCTACTCTTGGCACCTCTGCGTAASGATGCCATTTTGTTCCCATGAGCCCTTGGTGCCCAGCACCTTGCTGGCTGCACTCAGCAGGGGCAGCAACCCACCAGTGACCACAGCAATAGCTTCAGCAGGTACCAGCAGGCTCCCACCAGCCACTTCAGAAATATGCTCCCCATATTGTACCTACACAATGCTCTAGATAGTAACAGCTGATCCTAGCTTAGCTACAAACCATAAATCCCCCTAAGTAGCCTATGATGATCTCCAATAACCAGTGGAGTTCATCTTGCCTTTGAGGCAATTTGCACTGTTTCTTTTGCACTGTTTCTCTTCCCAGGACAGCACCAGAGCTGGGGTCAGCCTGTGTAGAACCCATGGGACCYTGCTCTCTCTCTTGGAGGTCCCACTGCTGATTCATTCTTACATTTAATGTCACAGTCCCTGGGAATCTCACACTAAATCTTTCTGGTTCTCATGGTCTTTCCTAAGTTCTGCATCCCGTTGCACCAGCTTTGTCCATGGATGATGATTGTTTGAGCTGCTAGTTAAGGAGCAAGGTCTCTGAGCAAGGTCTGACCTTCACCATTTCACCCACCTGTCCTTTTCTTTTTCTGAGGGTCTCCTGGACAGAGGGCTTCCCCTCAGGGGCTGYTGTAAGAGCTGACCACCTCAGAGCTCTCATAACTGGACTCTTAYATAATCCTCAGTCTGAATAAAAGTATGGATAAAATGGAGTTTCCAGGACTTTCTGCTCCCATTTATACTAAGACAATTTTTTCTCATAGAAATATGACATCCCCGGGACTTGATAGTCCAAAGGCAGAGCTGCAGTTACGCTGGGGACACAGACAGCACAACAAGCAGGAAAAGTAAACAACAATCTTAAAAATACAAGTCTGGAACAAAGACAAGACACTGAACTGGTTTAAACTTGGATAGGAATCTACCTGCGTGTGTTTGCCTCTGACTTACTGTGAATGCTTCTCTGCCTAAGATTTGCTCTGACTGCAATCAAATGGGCAACTAAGGAAATTGTTACTGGCATTTTGGAATAAGATAATTATAATCTGTGCTCAGCAAGTGTGGGTTAGCTTTCACTGAAATAAACTGTTCAAATCTGTGATGAATATCAACATTGTAGGCACAAGGGGCAAGGCAGTAAATTGTAGTAGGATGAAATACCTACATTTAATTATGTCAAATTATATAGAATTTGAGAGAGTTTTTCTGATGCATGCTATTTAAAGTTAAGCCTAAGTGAACTTCCTTGCCTGAATAAAGCAGCTTTTGTTGCAAGATGTGGGCTTGCTTTGTAGTTTATGATTTACAGTCTTCACCACATTTTGTCACTTTCTTGTTTCTTGAATGAGATATTTCTGAATATCTCATTTCATATAATGGCACACAGCTAGGATGACTTACTATATACAGTGGCTTAAGCATGCATGAGCAGTATGTTTTCTTTTTCCTCCAAGATACTCAACTAATTGGACATACAGTATGCTGAGGTGTGTATATAACACACACACACACACACGCATGCACACACACAGAGTCAGTGGTCAGTGCACAATCAGAGTAAAGTTTGTGCAATTCTACATGAGCTGGGTAGGGTCAATGTAACAAACCTACATTTGTGGTAATTTTTTATCAAACCAGCCGGGAGTACRTAACTAACCAGAGACTGAACCAAAACCAGCTTAGCTCACTGTTCAAGTCTGTGTCATTAATGATGCCCTTGGCTGAGTACCAATTTGGGATATGGCCTCAAGAACAYATGCTGTGTAACCAGGCTCTGCCTGCTCCATTAGTGGTAGCACTGTCAAATTACAAAGCAAGATCTCTGTTTCAGAAGAGAAGAACACCTAATCRTTTCCACCAGGCAGAGGAAATGGCAGGCTGGTGAATCTGAAATGGTTGCCACCCACACAGTCCAACTGCACGAGACTGAAAAGCTGCCTTATGCGCAAATGRGCACCTAAAACCTTCCTGGTCTGATCCACTTAGCATGCAGGGTTGCTTAGATAGCAAACTTACAGCAGCATGCCAATAAGGACGCATAATATGCAGGCATAACGTCTCAAATCTTGCTGAGCCTCAAAAAACATGTTTAGTTCATGGTGGTGGCCCAGACCTTTTCTGGAAAAAACTACCCGCATGGAAACATTTTGCAGTCAGTCRCTCCTGCTTGGGCTTCACAGTTTTCTCCTCTCACATGTAGCCCTCAGCAGACTTTCCCTGGCCTGGAGGAACTGGGACACAAAAAAGTTGTGTCTTCCCTAACACAGATACCAGGGCCTGCATTGCCTGAGCTACCAGTAAAGTGATTAACTTGGGCATGCTGATGTTTTCCAGCTGTGCTGTACACAGAACAAGAAAGCTGTCAAAGCTGTCACTTAAATACTCAGATAAAGCACAAGGTTCCTAAATTTGACAGCAATGAATTGGAACTGTTAGCACCCATGACCTTTAACATTGCAAGGGATTTGGGGGAAGCATGTCTAGCAATTTTCTCATGATAGTATCAGAATTAATGAAAAAATTAAAGACCTTCATTAATAAGTAATAAGAGATCAAAAGTCCCTATAATTAAACTATTCCCAGTGGCTGAAAAAAAAGCAAATAAATTCAAAGGACCTGTTTAAAAAATGGACCCATTTTTCATATTTAGGCAAATGATCATAAGGTTTCATCTGTGTTTCACCTGTTTCATCTGGTTAGATATTACAAACAGTGGAGGGAAATGACTAAAACCTGAAATCTGTCCTTAAAAATATTAATAATAAAACTTATTTGGAATAATACTTTGAACTTCAGTCTAAGCAGTCAGATGAAATCAAGAGCAGCCACACTGATTTCAGTGTGTATAGATAAAGATACATACAAAATCAAATTGGTTTTGAAGTTGTGCTTCACTGAGAACATTTTAACCATGTCAAAAAGTTGACCACCCTTCTCTCCTCCCCAAACCAGCAGGCTGAATGTATGTGATTCCTACACTGCCACAATAAGGCTTTGCAGGAGCATAACTAAAGAGAGTGAGGGGGTGCAGTAACAGCCACAACACCGTCAAATTTGTGTTGGGTTTAACTTAATCCGCAGCACTATAACAGCGAAGGGCTCAGTTCTGCTTCCTTTGAAGCCTATGGCAAAACTCTCAGTGATTTCACTGCTAGTAACAAGTTCTCCACTGAAAGCTAATTAGGTAAAGGGCAATTTCTCAAAGGCTCACCTTCTGCGTATAATACCTGTATCACAGCTTGAGTGGTTGCTCTTAACGGCAATCCGAACTGTGAATCGCTGTAACTCACCAAAAATGCCTCCATCTGAGGGAGCAAACAATAAGAAACAAGAAAGAATTGTGCAGTATAGGAAGGGGTGGCTGCAGGCAGAGCAATGCAGATGGGTCGGAAGGTGGGTGAGTTTGTGCCCATGGCAAAACACACACAGTCCCATGGTCTTCAGCCACTTCTAACTCAAGTTACYAAATGCTCAATACTCAAGTTAGCACTAAATGCTAAATGAGGAACAGTTCAACAGTCTAGTTAGGTTTTATTACCAGCAAATGACTTAAATGTCAACTGTTACAGTAAAAAAAAAAAAAAGTAAGTAAGTTGTTAGGAAAAGATGGAGGAGCGGGTTCACTGGAAAGGAATAATAGTTAAGGAGACTGGTTATTCTATCCTTGTCCTTAATCCTTTTCCTTATTCATGTATTAACATTTGAATGGCAACCTGCCCATACTCTCCTTCCCAAGTTAAATTGTGTTTTGTGAATAAAACATAGGCCCAGTGGGTTACAACATGAGAAGCCACAAAGCTATTCAAGGTGCACTTGAACAAGGCTGTGCTTTGTTCCTCCTCTGCCTCACTGCTCTCTCTAGAGGCATCTCTGACAACCACCGAAGTCATGCCAACAGCATTAGAGCGTTATCACAGCAGGCTTTTTTATAGTGTTTAAATGTATGAGCCAAAGACATACATGACATATTTCTCAGGTGTCTTCTGCTTTGACTCACTACCCTGCACCAGTTTAAGCAGAAGAGGAGAGCTTGCTGGGTTAGGCTGAAGCTGAGGGTCCTGCTGGAGGCACCTTCCCCAAGCCTCCTGCATGGAAGAACCAAAAAGTTCAAACAAATCTGGGCTGGACCTTTTCTGCAAAACACTGGGTTAGCAAACAAAGCAACTAGCTGAGTTAGCTGAGCTGCCCAAGCACACGGGAGGCTGTGGTGCTGCCTTGCAGGTGGTGAGTCATTTAGTGCCTGTCAAGTCTCAGGTCTGCAATAAACAACCACCTCTTTCTAACACCTYCTCTGTGCAATCGTATCCCACCTGCCACAGAGACCTACCAATGGGACATACTGCTCAAGGCCAGCCAAAGTACATTTCCTAGCTCACAGAGATGAGCTGGTCCTGATTTGTCATGTCTTATTTCCTGTCTGCCAAGTGCCAAACCGTTCCGACTCAGCTCCTGGAGAAAGGCAGCACCAGGTCTGCACGTGGCTGCTGCACGTGCGTTGCCGTAGCTTGCCCTTGCCCAGACTGCTTTGTAACCCTTTGAAGGTCACAGTCCTCATGCCTCCCACACTGTATCGCTGATGCAGCTCAAGTGGAGGAACAGTTTGTGTGAATGCTTCTTAACTGACCTCAGGTAAAATTAAAGTCAGCTGGGACTCTGGTGTTGTCCCATACACTGACATCGTCCCTCCTCAGTCAGTCCCTCAGCAAAAGCTGCCTACCWCCACAGAGGCAAGACTGGCAGGGCAGCACAGGGGAAGCCTGTAACAGCACCGTGGCTTTCCTATCTATTTGGCTTACGGCAGAGCCCTGGAAAGGCAAACAAACTGCTTTTGTGCAAAGTGGGGACAGAGAGCGCTGAACACKGATGTTTGTGGCTCCTGCTGTCACTCAGGCATGTGGGTAGATGTAGCAGTCACAATTGCTCACCCTCCCCACTCCTGCAAGAGCAGCATCCCAGGCCATGCTCTCCAACCACTGCTCTTCTTCCACGGTCCCTCCCTTCCTCAGCAGGCAAAATCCAGGTCAGGCCAGGCCCCAGGCAGCCCAAACTCAAACTGTCTGAATTTGTGGTGCTAGTTAACCAAAGAAGTTTTGCCTGAAGAGGGAACAGCTGTGCTCATCTGCACTGCTTCATTGCCCAAGCCACTAGGGATGCTGATAAGGGCTGTGACAACTAGCTATTGTCACCATCCTCAGTGAGCTCAGGAAGATCAGGTCATGTAAAAACAGTTCTCTGCATAGTGCCTCTTTTTCTCACCTTTTAAATTTTATTTTATTTTTTGTCTCTAGGCTCATCTGGCTTACTGTTCTGGTAAGAATACAAGAGGAAGCTTTTTTTTTTTTTTTTTTTTTTTTCCAGTTGGATTCTTCCTGATCCTTGCTTCAATTAGTTGATACATTAGGGTTACTTTTCATCCACAATCAGGAAGAATCCAACCAGGAAAAAAAAAAAAGTCAGCTTCCTCTTGTATTCTTACCTTTGTCATAACACTGCAAATGGCAGTATGGGGGGACAGCAGAACAGAGAAACTTCAGAGGTGCAAAACCTGCCAGGCTCTTGTATCCATCTCCATCCTTTCTCTACTTATTCCAGACTACAGAAAATGAGAAATAGGTAGCTCGAATACTACAAAGCTCTCGAACACTAGAACAGTATAAAAACTGGCATAATAAACTTAGACAATTTACGTTTTCAGCAAGTACTCAGCTGCAAGTAAATGGAGTGTCATACTCAGTGCAAGTAAACAAATGATTTAATTACCATATAAAAGTAATTAATTAGACAGAGGAATCAACAGAGAGCTCTTCTCAAACACTGGTGGCACACTACTGTAAGTTTTAAATACTTATCCACTGTCCAACATGAGCAAAAATAGTGCTTGGTGCAGTTTCTACCTATAATTTGGTGCAATTATTTTGGCTTACTTACTCCCCCCCCCACCTCAGAACAGACAAAAGTAAGGCTAAGAAAGGTAACCAAACAACATAAAACCATTATCAAAGCAAATAAATCCAGAGCTCAGACTGATTTAGTGTTGCATTTGTAACGTGAAAAAAGACTAATGATCAAATTCATCAATATTGCAAATCAAAATTTTCAATTCTTTTGTTAGAAGACCAGGGACAACTAACACAATGTTACATATGGATAGGCCATCACCGCTAGTAGCATAGTGACCTAGAGACAGACCATCTTCTCCTAGCTTTTTGTCTCAGTCAGTGTAACCCTAGCATCCACCTAACACATTTCATACGTAGCTTCTCTGGTTTCCTTCATCTGAGGTTAAGTACTTAAATCTCTGTCCCACGGGAGCTGTCTGCAATCCCATTACAATCAATGGAGAATTAGATCCTGTTGCCCACACAAGCATCTAGCAACAATGCCTGAGATGACTTGGGGCATGCAAGACACTTGGCCAGGCAGATATATGGCCTAGGGGAGACTTGAACCTTTCTAGACTAGCAGCTTAATGCCAGGCAGAATACCTTACGGCATCTCATTTTGCACTAAATAATAATGCATGGTTACTTAACTAAGGMAGTCAGTACTGCCTGTAGGTTGAGCTTACAGACTGAGTCAGAATACTGTAAAAATATATACTGGTTAGTTGAACTGCTCTGCTCAGCCATACACACCTATAGCTTGACTTCTAAATTGAGGCAGTTTGGTCTTGAGCTGAATCCCACACACAGCTCCTGCAGGAAGCAAWGGGACTGCAGTCCCTTGTCTCCCATTAACTCACCACTGTTGCTCATGCCTTTGCTGGACTTGAACCAGGTCCTGCCCACATGCTATTTTCAGATATTCAGCAGAAACCTAAAGAGCTGCAGCAACTGACTCCAGACAGAGGATGGTTATAAAGCTCAATTTTTGCTCTAAATGATTCTCCTATAGGAACTAACTGCCTCAGTCCAGCATCAGCCCATCACCCAGAAGACAATCCTTTCTTTCACATGCACAACATGTCATGTGTCCTACCTTATGCACTTGCTGGGGATTTGAGCAATTTATTTTGAAAACGGAGGCACGCACCAACCTCAGTGCTTGCATTTTACACAAGCTAACAGAAAAATAGTCAGCCATCAGCCATCTGAGCCCCAGAAAACAAAGGGCTCCATTTAGATGCCTGAACATAGACATCTAGTGCCATCTGAGACGCCCTAAGGCACCCAAGATACACACGGGGCTGGCAGGTATCACATAGGACCTATGGAAGCAGCAGCTAGAGACTAGAGACCATGCAGGATACCCTAGGGTGTCTCAAATGCTACTTGACGCCAAAGCATAAGCAACTGAATTAAGTTCTAAAAATCTTGTTTATACTTAAGTCAGATGTATGTCTCCCGTATCTRACAAACACATATCCTGCAGAGCTGCTAAGCAGCAAAACAGCTACAAAAAATTGCATCCTTATTTCAGGTCTACTGAAAGCTGGCAGAGCTTACAGGCTGTGTCAGCTTATTTTGTTATGAACACATAATGCTCACTGAACCCCAGGACTTGCTGAGATAATAATCTCTGCCAAGTCACTGAATGGATTCCTTTCAGCTCCTGCCTCTGAAGTTATGTGGCTACAACAGAGCTTCCACAATATACCAGTACACTGTGAACACCATTTTTTAGCTACAGAAGCCAGATAGCTGTCTGAAAAGAGTCATGAGCTCAGAACTGATTATCAGACCATAGGAGAGGAAGGTCATTGTGTCAAGACCTTTGACTACTGCACTACACTAAGAGTATACTGCTGTATAATCCTCTTATAAACATTTGCCATTCCACAAGGGTAAACATCTCAATTGGTTTAAATTAGTTTTTTATTAATTGACACACTGTTTATGACTATGAAGTTGTTATGGCACTACAGCCTTAGCTGAATTAGATGACAAGAGACAATGTACGAGTCTTTCATCTGCAGTTAATAAATCCGTGATCCTATGAAGGCTCCGAGATCCTTCTTGAACTCTAGTCTCCTGTCCCAGGATCCAGCATGTTGTAGTTTATACAAGAAGTTGTTAGTGTATAATCCAGCTACATGTTAGGTAATGTAGACATGTGGAAAATTTAAAAATAAAAATCCAACTTACTAAAAATCTCACAGTAACATTTGTAAAATCTACGATTAAACTATGTACAATAATTATTTCCAGCAATTAGTATTAAATGAGCAWGATCAGGTAAGTTACTCATCTTCTAGATTAACAGCAAAAAATACTGATGTAAGTTTTGCTTTAGAAACCATTACTTATAGTAAAAGGATCACTCCTTATTTCTCTTCTCACTTTTTGCATGATCTAATTGACCTAATTAAGAAACCCACGTGGTTAAAAACAGAAAATATGACATTGAATTTTATTATTGATGAACTTAATGAGACACACGTATTTGTATGTACACCTTCCTTCTCAATTTAGAATTAYATATCATTTTTCCACAACACATACTTTTAACAGCCACTATCCTTGAGCACAGGTTACATGAGTGCACACTGCCATCTAGGCAAGTTTTCAGGAGCAGCACATATTTTAAAATGAACCATTTTTGCCAGGAAGAAATGCTTCTGACAACCAAAACAGAGGAAAGAGGAATAATTTTTATATTATTAAAAAATTACACAKTTGCACTCACTGAAAATATAAAACCTACTACCCAAACAGATTGTAGTAGTCATTATTAAGAGCAAATATTTGCTAAATATATTTACTAAAACATATGTTATTTCAGTATTTCCATATATGCAACTTGAATTCAACCTCCACAGTRAATTAGAAAATGCTTGCATCTATGAAAACTACCAATACAAGGTATATAGTGCTGAGGCTATTAATTAACAAAGCAAATTTTACTTTGGCACTACCGTAATTGTGTCTACTTCATATGCTTTGAAATAYAATGCCAGTACATTTTACAAGAAAATTAATAAAATATCTATTGATTTTTTTACAAGGAGAGAATTTTTCTAAAATAATTTTTCTTCATAGAAAAAATAGCTTCCAATCAGAAAACATATATAATGCTTATAGCTTATTTGAAAGAATAAATTCTATAAACAGCACTTACAGAAGAGATTTACAGAAGATTTGACAATGTCATTTTGATTAGAAACATATCAAAGAGCTTCATTTTCGGTTGTATTATCACAAAATTTCTTCCTCCTCCTTTCATTCCAGCAGGATAATGTAGGATTCTGCAGGGAAAGTATGAAATATGAACACAGACAGTTACACTAAATGGTAACAGAACCTGAAAAGATTATAATTTAGCACATTCCACTCCTTTTCCATTCCGTGCTCCTTGAACATGGCCTTTTGAATTCAGTTCTGCTGGAGGACAAGCCTCATCCCATCTTMCAAACAAGAAACCGGACTACCAGGATTGCTCCCGAGTTGGGAGAGCGAGATGAGAGTTGCCTAGCAGCCCYGAGAAGCACGCTGCTGTGAGATGTGGGTGCGTGAGCACCCAAAACCAAAAAYGTTGTCCCAAAGGCCAAGATTCCTTTGAATTTCAGCGGAAGTGCCCAACAGCAACTCCCTAAATCATCGAGATGGACGATGGAGGGGAATATCCACTGACAGGCAGAGGGAAGTTATCCTCCTGAGCTTCTCCCTCGGTGCTTCAGCCACATTTCATGGATTGCCCTGAATAGATCTGTTTAGAAAGATACTCTTCTTTCTCCCTGAAAGGAGTTCCCCCTGAATAAGAGTGCAAATGGCTACTGGCATATTTTTCCTGTTTTTACTATTTGGCTACTGGCATATTTTTCCTGCATTTAACAAAAAGTAACATAGCTTTTTAGCGTGAAAGTCACCTATATAGAGAGAAAAGCAAGCAGAGAGACTAGAAACTGCTGAATTCACACTTCATTTAGGTGCTGGAAAAATGAGCAGAGTTGATACCAAAGGCCTTCAGTAAGACGCTTTGGAACTACTGTGCTGGAAGGAAATCCACTGCCCTTTGAGCAGTCCTAGAATCTAGGACAAGGTAGGACAATTTTCAGAGCAAGTATCTTTGCTCTGCCCTTGGCTTGTCGTATGGAAAAGGAGGACATTATTAAAAATTAAGTAAACATTTCTACTCAGTTCAAAAGCTCTCTATCTGAAAGACTGGAATTTTTTGGTGGGTAACAAAACCCAGTTTTGGGACAACACTTCGGGATGGTCAGTGTACTTGCTATTAGCACAGGAAAAATAAACACTCAGATTTAACTTTATTATAGTCTTTTTGGTAATTTTGTATTTCTATGTTCTCATCAACAGAAAATGGCATGTGCGCTGTTTTTATTTCCATTGCTAACATGAATATGGCAGAGTACTGTTACCTTTTTCTGGACAAGTTAGTACATTTTATTTAACTGTTCAGCAGCAGATACACCCCACATCTAAAGGAAGAATAATTAAACAAAAATATTGCTGTAAGTGTAGCAATGGAGCCTATCATCTATCTTTTAACACGGCCACAAAATCTCTCATCTCTTCTCAAGAAACACGGAGTTTTCATTTTCCTTGCAGAGGGCAAGATCAGTATTTTGGGCCTATTTTACCCACTCAGCTGATAAAGACAGACAACTAACGACACTGGTTAAACATCTCAGTCAGAAATTAAATTTGGGCAGACATGCAAGTTGGCCTTGCTTTACTTTTCGGAAAATACATAGTCACATTCAAAGGACTTATTTGGGTTTTCCTGAAGCAACAACAAAAACAAGAGATAACGTGCATAATTTATTTTATTGAATAAAATCTTGTTTCTAATATTTACAYAGTGATTTAGAGATGTAACCTAGTGAAGCATTGCAAAACATGTAACATACTGCATCTGGAATATCTTTCAATACATCTGAAACTATTATAGAAATCACTTGTCCATCACTGATTTCATAATTGGTAAGGATTGGAACTTTTTGAAGAATAGCCAAGATGAATATTAAGGATAGTTGAATTCAGAGAAAATAGTCTGTGCTATACAAATTCCAAACCCAAAATCTCTGAGCAAACGTCAAGAATTTTGAAGAAGGCTTCTGTATGTCCCTGTTGTTTTCATCTCTGCAGAAGAAGATGACAAAATAAATTACAGATTTTAAGGCTGAAAGTAATATCCACAACTTAAACACATACCACTCAGCATGGCAATTTCATTTTTTTAAATTTATAACGTAATCTGTAGTATAGAAAAGATAATTTTCCCTTTCAGGTATAAATTTGGATTAAATTCATTTCTAACCAGTGGTGAAAGGTAAGTTCTTAAGTATAAGTGACTTGACGTTTTCTTCCAGTTTGGCTATTTATGCAGATTTGATATATATACCACCCTTGCCCATTTCACCTCAAGGATGTCTAAACTATAATTTAACAATTTAACAGTATAATTTAACATGCTCAGTTATGTACAAAAAAATATATTAAAATGCTAAAGCTGCCAAGACAGACACGTAGAAATTAGAAATGCTGTCACTGACGTCTAGGTCTAGATAACACTAATTATGGCCATTTACACATAAACTTTACGATGAATTGTCTTCCATCTCACTCTAGTATCTTAAGCAGTGTCATTTTTTTCCCTTCAAAACTTTACTAGATATACTATCAATCTACCACTGCAGAAAAGGGGAGGCTTGTAAAACAAACAACTTCAATCAAGACGTTCCCCAAACTTTTTTCTCTGTTTTTAAAACAATTTCTTTATTACTGATTTTTTATGGACTCTCAGTAAGCTTTGAATGCAAGACCAAGATCAACAAATAGAGATTTGCAATAATTATCCTAACAGACTAACTCACAGCACTAGTAGGCAGTTATCTTATATTTAGACTACCCAATGGCTGTGAATGAGACACAATTCACTGGACATTTTCTTTTCTTCCTTTTGTTTGTTTGTTATTTAGCAGAAAAAGTCAAGAACCAGGAATCTTGCATGTAGTTCAAGTCTCTGGAATTTATTTATTCTAGCGGGTTACATCAGCCCATTATGAACAGCACCACAAATCTCTGAGGCTAGGATGGCTGCTAAGTTGAAAAAACTAGTTGATAGTCTCAGGTTAACAAGAACATATTGCATAGTCTCTCTCTTATTTATTACATTGGGAGAAGAATTATATTTTTCCTATTTCTCAAGTTAAAATTTACAACGTATTGCCTAACAAGGGTTAAAGAGAACAGACAGTTACTAACTAAAGTATCTAACGGGTCCCTTCCTGTTTCCCAGCATAACATATTGCTTGAGAAAGGGAAGGCATTCCTGTTATTTACATGTCTCTCCAAACTGGCGCACTGGTTCCATGCAAACTATACTGGATGTTAAAAATGATTCAAATCCAGACTCGGAAAGAGTGGGGGAGGAGGGGGGAAAAAAAGTCAATCCCTCATCCCCTAGTATTAATTAAAATGCCAGTTCCCCCTAATCTTGTAATATGCTTAAGCTTTCCAGTAAATAAATAAAATTAACCCAAGACGACAGGAAATTTGTGACTATATGATTTCAATTAATTATTAATATTATTAATATTAATTAATTATAATTAATAATTAATTATTAATAACTGTAGGTGGAAAGTGTTCCCTAATGAAGTTACTCAAGGTGATAACTCAGCATTTTTACAGACTAAATCTGTGATAGTAATGGTCTCTGTATATATACATACACACATATACTTTCTTGCACAGATTCCCTGGTAGGAACAGCTTTAAAATTCAGAATTTGACAAGAAACCAGGATATAAAACGTGATAAAGAAAAGCCGCAAAAGGCAACCTGAAACCACTTGGCAATTTTCCATTTCTATGCTACAGTCACTCATAAATATATTTACGTATGACTAGAGTGTATTTTATAAAATGCATTGGCTTTTTTCTTCTATCTTTTTATCTTATTTTCTTTAATGAACAGCCAGATTCATACCAGCTATCCAGGAACTGTATAAACACCTTAAACTCACCATTTCTTTTTTCTTTTTTTTTCACTACTACAAAGAGTTATCTGGAATACAGCTGCCTACCTAGATGCTATTTTCCTTATAGCTAATACAGCTGTAAATGTTAATCACTAGCAAGCTACTAAAAATACAGATTCTGCTCATCTCTCATTGATGAGCTACACAGCATGCATTATTGAATTTGATCTTTGAGCAGGAAAACTATCTGTACTGTCAACCTCAAGATAACCAACCAAGTACATGTGAGGCACTGTCAACATAGGTTTAAATAAACCCACATACACAGTAAGACAATAAAGCTATTTTTAAAAAAAGACTGACCAGCATCCAGCTTGAGATTCTGCACTAGCCTCAGACACAGTGCAGTAAGTGAAATCAAGTGCATGAGGGGAACCTTTTTGGGTAGGAGGCATATTTGTACACAAAGCAAGCAGATTTCAGATACAGTCGGTCTTTGTTATTTCTTTAGGAAGAAGACACTGAACTAATCCTTGCTATTTAAGAAATGCTTAATACATACCAGTAACTTAAAAGCATAATGGTATCAGTAAAAATAATTTTGCAGTTAAAATCTCSACGCTATTATTGAGAACCTGTTTCCAGGACTTAATAATAGCAAGTCTGAAGAGGACTTTCAAACATAGTTGTGAGACCATGAAATATTATACAATTTGGTGTTATCTGGTAACAAGTGAAGGGAATCGTATCACTGCAGACATCCTGAAATCAAGCTGCAGACAGCTTCCAACTCAGAGATCTCAAGTCAGGTTATAAAGGATATTCTGATATATAGTGTAGATATATTTGACAATTTTATTATAATACTTTTAACAAACTGCTTAAAAGTAATGGATGAAACAAATTCCAGTAAATTCTGATTGAGAGGGGAAAGAAAAAAATAGCRAGGCACACCACCAGGTTGTAGTCTAACCAAAATGACTTGAAACATAAGCAAAGCAATGACTTCACCARCTGGGCCATTTCTGTAGCTTGAAAGCAAACTCAACATGTGTTTCCATCACTGGAACCTGCTAGCGCCTCTTTTTCTCTCCAGCAATAGGACAAGGAGAAGTCCCACTTTCCTAACATCCACAAGGCTATGGTTCTGCTGAAATTCACATAAACTAACACCATTTCTGAGAAAAAGATATCTCTGATCTCCCTATACATGAGGCTGTTTGAAATAYATTAACCTTAATGTTCTGGACTAACAAATAACTTAATCTATTAATGTTATGCTGAATAAGAAAAAACAAAAACAGTCAATAAGCTAGCTCCTAGGTAAGCTAAATGGACTTTAGCGGTTCATAACCTCTTGTGATATTTGTGCACAATGCAGTCCACAGGAGAAATTTAAATAYGAATGCAGATGACTCTCCATACGACTCACTCCACGTTACCTTCACAGGAAGGTTTAGTGCATGTTTCCAGTTTAGAAGCTGGGTTGTATACAAGTTCACTGCAATCCTAAACTCCATTTCTTTCTCCTCATATCTCCCTCACTTTACCATTCTCTGCAAGAACGGAGGTCAAACCAAGGCTCTGAATAACTAGATCTCCTCAGTTTGTCTCTCTCTGTTTGTATACAGGTAAGAATGTTTAATCTCCAGGAAAGGAACAGATTATAGGATACCTATTCCAATAGGCCAATAACTCCTCTGAAAGAGAAGAGACATCCAGTTCTCTTAAGGACAGCTGTACCGACAGAGGTATCAGATTCAAAGAGTCTTTAATAAGTTTAGTACAATTCAGATAAAAAGGCAAGGACTGAAAAAGACAGCATATACTACATATTCTATAAAACAGGTTACAACATTCTTCAGGTCTGGTATGACAATAATGGGTAATTTTGGAGAAATACTGTAAGTGGAACTACATTACTTTCTGGAGATACTGCCTCGTTGACCCAGCTTCACACAAGGAACTCAACCTTACGCTACCAGGAGAAATAAAGTTAGGGAAATGCAAAAGATCGTCCTGAGAGTAAATACGTATATAAATTGGACTAACTTTGAGGTATTCACCACCTCCCAAAATATATTCACTTGCCCAAAATATAATTTATAGCTTAACACACAGGTAAAAATGGACACAAGAGGGCGCCCCTAATATAGGGCACAGTCCTACAGTCATAAGTGTCAACAGCAAAAWTTTGCCTGGTTACAAGCTACAGGATCGCCCTATTCCAAAGGGAAATGGGCCAGTTTTCTTTTTAGCTTAGAAGTAAAGGACCCATCAAGATCTGATCTCAAAACCTATACTACTTAATTCACCTAATTAAAGGAACTACAGCATACAATATGTTCATACATTTCCTAACTACTCAACTTTGGTCAGCAAACAAAAAGTTCTATATTAATAATGCACAATCTTTTCTTAAGTCCTGGCTGGCTAATACAGAGTCTAATGGTACTTATGTGTGTGCAGGAAGACACTTAGTATTATAATACAACAAAATCAAAGACAAAATGTGTTTCAGATTCTGATTAATAGAGACAAGAAATATATATTACTTCACAGTCTAGGTGCTTGAAGGGTTCTGCAAACAGAAATCTTCAAGTGTGTACAAATTATGTGAAAATTATATAGAAACATGACTTTTTTAGAGTGTTAAATACGAGCCTTAAATTTGTATTTGAACAGAACTGTAAGACACTACAGACTTTTCACGTTATTTTCAATGTACTGAGTATGTCTGCAATGCAGCATAATTCAGTACAAGCTGGGACTTTATTGACACCTCACAGGATTATAGGCTACTATGAAGAGTGAGAAATTCCAACATTTAACAACATGCTTTACCTGTGAAATAACTGTAAGTCTTTTAATATAAGTGAAAAGATATCCTGTCAGTTAACTATTGCTTTCACCTGATCTTACTTCTCAGAATACAAGACGTTCAAGTATCCGATTAAGCAGAGTAATTTGCTTTAAACATTGATTTAAACTGTTTAAAACAAACACCTTTAAGACTGAAGGCCCAAAGCTGTGAGGGGATATAAAGAAAAAAGAAAACAAAGAGAGAGAGAGGGAGAGGGAGAGAGAGAAATAGTACTTTACCCCCAAACCTTCCAATCACTCCAGCAGAAAGCTTACAAACTCTCAGTATAAGRCTTTATTTCTCACCTGTATTGCTTCTCAGTAATTTATCATTTTTCGAAGCGCATCATAGCATTTCCATTTGTCTGGGATGTAGAAAGGCTCAAAGATGTGAGGGAAAGGAGTGTCATAGCCACACACTCTTGAAATAGGAGCCTCTAAATTCAAAAAGCACTCCTCCTATTAACAGAAATATAGGATAAATGTTAGTGAGGCCATTATTTTCAGAAGTCTTGCATCACAAATTGAGTTCTAATAAACTTTGCCAGACTGAAGGTCCTGCAAACTCAAACCTTCTGTTTATATAACAGCATAAGTAGTCCAGACTACAGTACTGCTTCCTTCTGCTCAAAGGTACATATTAAAAGAACAACTTGTATTAATGTTATTTTGATTCTCGACATATGTGCTGCACTTGGTTGTATGCAGGTTATTTTTAGTACATCTGCTAYACAGCTGAACAACTGCTGCCAAGAAAGAAATATTTTAGGAACAAAGGAATAAGAGTTATTTTCCTGTGCCACCTTTAAATAGATAAGAAAACTACATAACCTAAAATTGTATATTATTTGTTGAATATATGAACATCACATTCAAATTTATTTCAACCTTTAAAGTATCAAGTTTCATTCTAAGTGTTAAGCATTTGTGGAAAGCTATGAACTCTTATGGATTTGCATACCTTCAACACTTTTGAGTCAAATCCATGTTCTACAAATAYAAACACAATCTTTGTTCTGTTTAGAGCTCAGATTTGGCAACGACCATGACAGCTGCATTACTCAACCTAGTAGGGCACAAAACATTACAAATGGACACTAACCTGAGAGTGACCTRTGGAAACATGCATCAAGCGTTATCAGCTTTAAAAAACAAACAAGTAATGGCTTTTGAATCTTCCCACTCTCCCAAGCAGGAGAGTGAAAGCAGAGACCTTGACAGCCAACAACAAATGGACACAGTAATAACTTTGCCAGATCAAACTGATGTCAATGCTAATTATTATCTCATTTTTCCCCCATATCTTTGGCATAAACATTCACTTTCCAAACCAGACAAATGAAGGGACAAAATGTGTCTCTCCTCCTGGCCTCTCTTTCATGGACTGCAATAACTAAGACATCCTGGCCAACTTCCCCTCTCCTTGGCTCAGCAAAATGGAAGGTAAAGTATTATCAGCCACAGTCCTTTTCCACTAAGCCCATAAAGAAAACAGTCAGACAGCTGTGTTTTTCTGCAGCAAAGTGCTAAGTATTTTCTCAGACTGATGAACTGTTTCGAATGCAAGTTGCCTTGCAATCCATGGCAGCCTAGCTGTAATTTCCTACGCTATCTATACATCATGATATATCACACAGAATCACAGAATGGTTGAGGTTGGAAGGGACCTCTTGAGATCATCTGGTCCAACCCTCCTGCTCAAGCAGGGTTACCTAGAACATGCTATGGCAGCATAGAAAGTACTCACAACACACCATGACTATAACCTTTTTCTCTAGCTACCTCTTCTGTACAGTGTTAGGTGGCATACTCCTTCAAGGTAAACAGCACTAAAAAATTTAAGAAGTTTTCTGGTTCCATACAGTATTGTTTAATAATCCACCTAGAAATTTCAGAGTCTGAATATCTCGGAAGTAAACACACATACAAACAGTGCAAAGCTATTTTTGAGATCCATTTTCCAACACACTGTTCCTTTTTCTTGTAAAATGAAAGACTGACATTAGTACAAAATACTGGGAATTACCGGTCCATGAGATACATAATGTTTTCTATTCAGCAAGGTCATGGTGTCCAGCCCCAACCTGCTGGTAAGGAGGATATTTTTGTTTCTAATCAGTCCTYGCTTCCCATGTTGTGAATGCCAAATAAGACTATTGCTTTGGGATCATCCAATTTTGGCGTGTCTGGACGAAGTCTACACTGCTCCAACCCTACACTGCTCTTTTGGAGCAACTGTCATAGGATCACCAACAAGCAAACCCATTTGTTTTCAGTCATAACAGGCTCTAAGAGAATAGCRTATCCCAAATGAAGTGTGTAGAGGACATTCATTACAGTTCCACTGAAAATATTCACTGCAATGTTCCCCAGACATTGGGCATCTGTGCAGAAAACAGCACTGCCCCTTCAGTAGGCCAACTGGCAGGTAGTCCAAAAAGCATTAGCTGCTACTGGYAGATGGACTACTATGCTCCCCTGAAGGAATCCTTAGGCAATTTTTGCTGGGCTGTAAATATAAATTTCAGATAGTAAAGAGAAGTCATACAAAATAGTTGGAAGCATGCATTCTATTAATGTTATCACTATTGCACCCAATTTATAATAAAAATTTAAGTATCAAGACCTTCAAAACTCTATTTGAATTTTTTTCTCATAGAGAACCCAAAACACTGTTACTTCTGTGGTTTTAAAACTAWTTTTCAAACTGCAAATTCAAAATCTTTCAATTTGAGCATGTAYCTATTGTTTAGCAACTTTTACAGCTTCAAGAATTATATGGATTTCCTTATCTCAGTAAGGAAGTTGGAGATAAAAGCTGGGATGAGCAAAGAATATTRTATTGTCACATACCAACCAAAAATGAAAAGCCAAGAAAGGAAGAGGAATCATTGCATAGCTCTGAACGAACATCTGTACGTATGTGTGTATGCGCTATTCTTTTATTATTTTTTTTCTGGAGGTCTGTGTCCACATTTTTGACTAATTTCAATATATGAGTTTCTTCTAGAGAAAGAAAGAAAAAAAAAAGAAAAAAAAAAAAGAAAAAGACCCAAACCTCAGTGAACTCTATGAGAGAAACTCTACTTCCACATTATCTGACTGAAGTCAACGTAGCTCCATACCCAGGTGGCTCTGTTAGTAATATTGTGTCACAAATGGAATTTCACTTTGTGGTAGTTTGTTTATTTTTCCACCAATGTTCTTATGACTTCACAGTAGTGTAGCTGGGTTTACTCCTGCCATACGCTAAATGTTTAATCCCCCCCAAAAAAAAGAAAGAAAAAAAAAAGAAAACATTAAAAAAACCACCAAACCCTCCACATACTCATAAGGCCACACATTTTGCACAAGAGAACAAGCTTAACGAATTATTCTAAGATGACTTAGGGAGAGACCTGTGCCTTTTTTTCTTTTTTTAATCAAATTAGTTAATATACTTGGAAAAAGACATTACTTCGTTATCAGCTGTGGTTTGGATAAATTTAGGCATGCATACTAGTATTTTGTAGGATTGAGGCATTTGTTTATCTATAACCAGGTTTGGAGACAGTTCTGTTTAAAATACAACTAATAAGTCTTATCAATTCAAGAGTTTTTAATTCCATCTCTGAAGCTGTTGGAAGAATATATACAGTTGTATGCTTTAAATCCAGATCAAATCAAACTTTTTCACAGAGATGCCACACATGAAACTGATTGTCTGATGGAATTAATTTAACAACTAATCTATGCAAATGAGATTATATTCTTAATTACATTACATTACTACTCAGAAAGATCATAGCGTTAGCAAGCATTATAAGCCAATATAAAACTTTTTATATAGTCTGTGTGGATATTTCAAACTCATCTCCTCTCGTGAGCTTGAAGGGTACCTAGCTTGAGTGATCTGCCTGCCAAAGAGTCTATCCTTTACAGATTCTTGTTCACAGCTGCTGTATGCTATAAAAGTAAGAGTGTACAGTTCACCTAATGATGAATACGATACTGCTGCATCTGCTGTGCATATTGTTGTACCAGATTTTTTGCACTTGTACAGGCACATTATAGAGAAACAGGATCGAAAGCATTAAATTTAATAACAGCCATTCACGGTACAAACCTACCAGAGCAAGTCTGCTGCAGTATTAAAGGGGTGGCAAAAAATCAACATTTAAAATTATGTGCATTTACTCTGTACTAGTTGGGTACGCAAAGGCTGATATTGGTCCAAAGCCATATTAAAGTCTTCAGTAAGAACCTGCATATTTCAGGAAACTATTTAAAAACCTGACATCTTTCGAGGAAAAAAAAAAAAACACCCTTATAATTTAAATGTTTTGGGAAATAAAGTAGGTATGAGATTTCTCATTCAAGTTAAAAATGTTTTTAAACATTGCCGAAAACCTTTATGAAAGTCCTATTTATTTATTAGAATATCCACTAATTTCAAAACTCAACTGGAATCAAAAAAAGTACTTTTTGTTAGTGAAAAATGCTCAGAAAGGAACAGTAAAGAATATAACATATGAAAATTGTTTTAGTTCTTAAAAAATCCAGTATTCTTTTCCCACTTCTTAACTGCAAGGGGCAAATTCTGGCCTCAGTTAACTCAGTATGACCTTYGCCAACTACCCTCACTTGCCTGAATTTCACTCAAAGCCTCCTAGGAAATACACTGTTATATACTCTTAAGCCATAAAGGTCATATGCTTTAATCTCTGTATGTGTTCCTTAAGACTCACTTAGGAAGATTTTTCAACACAACCTAGGAGCACAGGTTCCACGGCAAATATTTTCTTGAAACTCATGGCAATCAGTCGAACGTGTCTGTCACACACACACTTCAAGACCATCTCGTGCCTTCAGTTTTAGAAGGGATGTGGAAAAAAAAAGGACTTGCTACATGTTGCCTGATCATATTTCAAATACACCCTGCAGTATTGCATAGACTCCCAATATTTACATAAATGACACTATTCTAGTATGCTAATGCTGAAATCTTTATCCAAGGATTTTTTTCCTAACTTTTAGATTATCATTCGATAAGGTACTTATGTGTATACTTTACTCTTATCACACAAGCAATCAAATAATGAGATTCAGGTACTTACTGCTGAGTTTCAGTGCATTGCTAAATCAGGGTCTGATTGCAAAAATGTTAAAATACATGAAAAAATAAGAATTACTAGTATTTATAAGGATATGCAATGGTACAAAGGATAAAATAWCAAATTAATTACTGGACATTACTGAAAGAAAACACTGCCCATTCTTCTGCAACTTATAGAAAATTAAAGCAATCTGATACATAGTTCAGGGAAAGTACTTTTAGGCATCTGGCCAATAAGCAAATAGTTAAGAGTTTATTGCTCCAGAGCTTCCTTCCTCTGAAGGGAATCTGTATCATTCTATGTTTATAGCAAAAAATCCCTCCATATGCAATAAGGTAACAGGGAACCATCCTTTAATGTGTTGCTGCAGTTAAAAAAAAAGGGGGGGGAGAAGAAAGCAAGATGGACAACTCTGAGCTGATAGCGATCCCCTTGACTACTTTACTTAGAAGTAAGACTTAGGTCTTACTCCCCTTTATTTCCATATGTTTTGGATCTATTTCACTTCTCCTCTTACTGACATGACCGGAATTAGGAAAAAAAAGGCATTGMTTTTTATTTTAAAACTCTCCTACTCTGTAGAATATCCTCTAAGCTGATGAAGTTTTCCCTTAAAACTCAGTTACTTCTGCAGCATTTTAGGCGCTGGTGTGCCCATGCTATTCTTATTTTGTAACACTATAGATATTAAAAAGAGATGAAGAGCTACAAGCGTATTACATGACTACAGAGTTACTGCATGAGAGTGCTGATTATATAGTTACTTTTTCAGTACAGGAATTTGCTTTCTGCATGATAACACATAAAAGTCAATTGTGAAGARCAATATGAACAGGCAGAGTCTGATGGAAATTTTAGTATTTCTTTTGGTATTATTATAAAAAAAGTGAGACTAAACATAAGGCTAAGGTCCATTAAATAAGAAACTATTTTTCATGTAAGACTACTTACTTTTCTACAGAGTCTAGCTGCAAAATTTGGATGCAGTAACTGGATGGTCTGTTTGTACCCAGGAACACAGGGACTAGTTGCAAAGGTTTACTTCAGTTGTGAAGTTTCTGACAATTAGAATTCTGAATTTTGCTATCTCCTCTCTAGGCTATAATATAACAAATTCATTTATTTTTTTTYCCCAAAGAACTTTTCAGACAGAAACTCCTAACAGAATTAGAGATTCACTTTGTGTTCTAGTATTTTTATTGCATGCTGCTGTCATAAATTACCATGCGGTTTCAAACAGTTAAGAAAAACTACCTCATACCACTTTTAGATGAATTTTCATTTATTTTAGCTATTACTTCCCCAAATGAAATGCAAATTTTCTACTGTTTCAAGAAGGTGGTGACTCCTACTGTAAGTTAATAGTGAGCATGGTGAGCTCATTTAAAACTTTCTCAAGAAAGCTGCCTTTTTTCCCCCTTCTGTCAAAGCTTCTTCTACAGTAAAGAAATTAGATGAAGAAAGATTTTTCAAAAGCAGCTTTCAAAATAGGCTAGTCAATAAAACCCCATTTTTTAAAAGGTGGATTTCATATAATCTGCTGGTAATAAGAACCAGCAGATAATATAYAGATTACAGAATTTTTCCGCTCTGGTTTCTGTTTATAAAAATTCTCTAATTTGAACAGCTTCACTATGAAAAAATCCAGGTCTCAAAGTTGTAGCATAATAGTTTTTCTGATAGTTCCAAGAAGAGCTTTGATGTGCATATATATGTTACATACTTATAAATGGTCACTTCTATGAGCTGCGTAAATACTACACATTCATAAGACATTTTCTTTTTTTTTTTTTTTTTTTTTTTTTAAGAGGGGAGCTCTTTTTTCTTTTAACTGCTCAGCAATAGTCAACTTAAAATCTGTTCCTGAATGTTGTAATGGTGATACAATTTTTCCTCAAAGTGAATCTAAAGTGATATTTTTAAAAATGTTTAAGTACTATCAAAAAGCTTTCTGCTTTTGGAGATCACTTAAAACAACCATCTAACAACTTAACATAATCTGAACATTTCATTTTATTTGTTATCAGCTCCTAACATTCATATAATTAATATCTTGTCAAATATGGACAAATAGTTCACTGCTAAAATTATGTATTTTATGACTGCCAAATGGATAATATTTTTATTTATGAAATATAGCAACAATTAAAAATAAAGAAGCAGTCTGGATGGGGGAATCAATTCTGTATAATTTTTTGGCATAAAAAAGCAATTAATTGTTTCATTGAAAATATTATATTCACCTTTAAATATTGTTTTATGTGAATCAGTTCTATGAAGTCCAGTATAAAAAATAAAGTATCATATCATAAAAAGAACGGGCTTATTTCATAATAATTCACATCCCTCTTGCATCCATCATGCTAAAACAAGCATTCAGTTCAGCTATTTTTAATCATGAGCATTGAATTTGTTTGTAGTGAATATATATTCTGACTACAGCACTTTTAGAATCTAGATATACACAACATAATACAATATTCCTAAAGAGATACTCTTTATAAAGATATTTTTCTGCAATGATTAATCCAACTTGCTTTAAATCATTCTATGAAATACTACGTTATCACACTCATGTCAAAGAAAAAAATAAAGCAAAGCTTGATATACGAATTCCTGTAAAAAGATCCTTCCCAGAAATGAAACTGTATGTGCTTTTTAACTGCTGTTTTCAACCAAAGAGAAATACAAAGGATTTATAGAGTTACCGAATAATATTTTTTCTTTTATATCTGATACACATGCATATTTAGAAAACATATTTCTATGTATACAATATATTTAAAAGGTTTACCAATAAAACACCAAAGAAATTTGAATGAGGAGACAATACAATTTTGAGCAATGTAAACTGAAAATAACAAAAGTTGAGGTAACACAGACAATATAAAATATAAGAATACAAATATTCCTATGTCATAAATAAAGTATCGACTTTTCAAAACTGCTCTTTTCAGGCAGGACAGACTTTTTGATGGTATAGCCATAATTGCATTCCCATAAGATGATGTTAGGTCACTATAGCAACTTTGGGCAGCTACACATCAGCAGCAATCTTGCAAGTTAATACTCTTAATAAAAGCTTTTCTTCTATTATGTTAAAGTAAAAATCCACAACTTTTGAAAGATTAAATKAACTTTTCCTGACAATTAGTATCTAGAGCATCCAGTATGTTAATTTTCTATAACTATTGATACTTGGTTAGTTTTTGCTGCAGATATGCAAGTCTATGTTTTGTTCCTGGCATATCACTAGTTAATGACATTGAAAGGATGTTTTAATTCCTTTATGTCATTGAAAAATTTGTATGTTGTCCATTTTTCCAGACCACTTGCAATTTATTTATACTACAAAATAACCAATTTGCTTTGTTAAGCTCATTATTTCCATTTCACAGAGAAGAATGTGCATAATTACACAAGTATATCAAATGAAATAATACACATTTCTGTGTGTTCTTTCGGTTGTTTTCATCATCACTTGCACCTCCAGTGCAAACATCCTGAAAGAAGATCTGACCAGATATTCAGGATAGATTTCTCCCTCTGAATTGGGTTTATTATTAAAAATCTACATGTATTATTTTGGTGGAGTCATACCTTTTGTGTCCCACTTGCACTGACATGAGCTTCTTGTAAGCAAAATAACACTACTACTTATAAAATATTCATCAGGAATTAAAAGGCTGTGCAATTTCTAAAAGGAAGAACAAACCAACTTCTCTAACCTCAGTATTTTGTGGATAACAAGAGACACCAAGCGTTCATCTACTTTAGATTTTACACAGGGTAAATATCATTACTCAATTTCATAACACAACCCATTCTGCATAKAAGACTTCTATATGGATGCAAAAATATTTTATTGTTTGTTTTATATCTCTTTCGAGCTTCATTTGTTGAATCACTTGAGGCAACACCAGTTGTCTTAGAGAAAGACTGTCTGATGCAGTGAAATTCTCATTCATACACTGGTTTGAAGATTGTAGTTCAATTTTGGCTAGCTTCACAAGTGACCAGTCTTTAAGAACCCAATGCAAGGTGGATACCATTTTTAAAAATCTATTTGTTAAATTTACAATAGAATCACTCAAACAYACGTTCATGGCAACAGCATTAACTTGAAGCTGTTGGAGTTACAGCCTTGGTTGGTGACCACAGAAATTTAGTTGTTTGGCAGTACAGCCCTAAAAAAAGAATCTACATCACATTAGCAAAGTGTTTACAGAATAAAAAAAAAAAATCAGATTTATGTTTGTGTCAAACAACTTATCTTTCCCACAAGAGGACACAAACAAACACAAAGCAATTTTCATTCCTTCCCATCCTACTGTGTGTTTTATGTTAAAAGGCTGAGCCTTTCCATGAAAATGGTACACAATTCAAATTTAATTTGGGGGAGTTTAGAACTAGAATTCAATTCTATCCAGTTCAAAAWAACACACTGACAAAAATTAAGTTTCTCCTGGTAAATTTATACTTTGGGTTGTTTAGAGCATGAGATGCAGTAGCAGGCACTATTCTTCTTCACAAAAAAAATCAATGCAGCAAGACAGAAAAGCTCAAGGGGATGCAGTGAGACTTCCAGATTGCCAGAACATGCTAGTGTCTTAAGTGAACCAAAATAGTGCTTCTTTGGGAGAAAGGGAGTCTTCTGAAACTTAATTATGATCCACTCAAGGACCACTTCCCATTTTTTATTTACAAATACTAGAAATACTTTTTTTTTTCTAGGCACTTACTGCTATGTCATTTTGAAATATGGAAGCAGTCTAAAGTCATTCCTACAAATTACATATTCTATACATTTTACATCCAAAATACCACAAAATTCTTCAAACAGGAACTATTTATTCTGCAGAGCAGTAAACAACCTTATAGTGTGCTCACTGCAAATTATCTGTTTTACAGTAAATTCCAAGCTTATGGTGCACGTTCTTACAATCAGCACAGAGACTTTCATGTTTTCTGAAAGCTTGCCCTAAACCCCACAGATATCTATAATGACTTCCAAGGTGCAAGAGTACCTGAAGATAGTTGCTTTATTTAGTTAGCTAGCATTACTAATTCATCTGTTTAGTTAATGATCCTGCCAACTGTTACACACACATTAAAGTAGATGAACAACCCAAGTGAAATAATTGGAACTAACATGCTTGCATAAAAGTATTTATATGTGAAAACGTTTGCAGATTAGTAGTATTTTTTTCTTCATGAATGAACAATATAGTAAGCATTTGTTAAGCTTTTTAGTGAGGATTATCCTCCTTTTAATTACATCCTTCACCTTTTAATCACAAAACTAATATCAGCAGATTTTATACTTTCAGATCATCATCTGTCACCCATTATTATCATCATTTATTTAAATGTTTCACAAAAACATCTCCTTGTTAAGGTTCAATGTGCCAGAAATAACTGGAAAGATTTGCCTTTAAGAGCTTTAATAGCCAGTAAGCGATATTTTTATTTTTACAGCTGTTTAGATAGTTCAGATATTCTTGCAAAGACAGCTGTGTCAATCTACTTATCTCGCACAGTAAAACCCTTGTAAGAGTACTTCATTCAACATACACTAATGAAATTTTAAGGAAATTTAACTTCAACTGCTGCTATTAAATAATTTAAGACAACGTACTTCCCCTTTTATACCGAAGCATTTTCATTTTTGGGACGGCATAATGAAAAACTTGCTGTCATTCCCACTGACTGTTGTTGAGCACATCACTATTGCAAAACTGGAGTTTAGCCAAGTAGCCAGAGAGATTCAAGCACTAAGGAAATGATCCACTTCACCCATAAAAAAGTGAAGGCTTATCTAGAATTTTTCCACACTATTTTTTAATATATAATCTTTGCAAAACGAATCCTCAGCAGGAGGAATATATTAGGTTACTTCAAACAGATGTATAAAGAGTTTTACAATATAGTCTTTAAATCAAACTGCTGTTTTTCTTACATATTTAATTAATAGGAAGCTGCTTGATGATTCAGACCTTTAGGCAGGAATACTGTAGTGTAAAGCTTGAGCTTATATGAAATATCCTCTTATATAGTGACTAAAGTAACTGTTAGAATAAAAATCAACTCTTTATACTTTCTAGTCAACTTTCCTGTGGAAGCAAACGTAGAAAGCTGAACGAAGAGAAATTTGAGGAAGCTTTATGGAAAAAATATTCACCAGAAAAATACTCAGAAAGACTGAATGAATTGTACCAAAGACTTAGATTCGGGGTACAGACCATCTTCAAATATTTTTTATCAAATTAGGCAGAGCTTTCTTGTAATTAACTTTTCTTTCTTCCTAAAGAGATGAACATTCTTGATAGKTTTAACCTCTTTTCACTACAATTTCTAAATTATTCCTTAAATAAACTGGTCATATACCAATTCCACTGTAAATAAATAAATAATAATAAAAAAATTACTCTCCTTGTTCCAGTTATCTTTTCTACAAAGAAAACGTCCAAAATAAAAATATTTTTTTCACTTATAAAAAGTTCATATAGATGTTATATTTAAGAAAAAATGAACTGTTAATGAAATATTTTCAGTTTAAAATGTTTAATAAAGCTATCCAAAATGTTATTACATCTCTTATCTTTCAAATTGCTCTAAATTTGAAGATCATTAATAACATATTTCAAAGATTGACACGTTACTTTAATTTTATCCCAGAATTAGCAATTCAAAATTTCCAATCTAATTTTGTATAAAACAAGTACAAACAAACTTGTATGTATATGTATAAAACAAGTGTGTGGGAACTGTAAAGTATCCACCACCGTCATTTAAGAGCAAAGACCTATACAGCAGAATTAATTATCTTTAAACAATAGAGACATACATTAGCAAAAGTTAACCTTATATTCTAAGAGACTTGCTGAAGTTTTCATTGGATTAAGCCCAGGTATTTAAGTTGGTCTATGTTTTGGAACTGTTTAAATTTCATACTTGAAACACTGACCTGAACTTTATTTTTACATTAAATCAATTATGGAATTCTATTTTTCACTCCACTAATAAAACTTYACAGCCAAAACCATAAATCTTTTCTGTAGCCTAATCTATCTCTTCCATCAACAACATTTGCAATTGCACGAAGAATTTTTTAATGGAGAAACTGATTAAGAACTGAAATATCTACACAGCTACCTTAATTAACATGAAGTAGTTRGCATAATTTTTTTCCTTTCAGTTATATCAAGCATCATTTAAAATACAGTTGCCACATATTTAAAAGAATGAAATGTAAAAATAAGCTAATGGTAATGCTGAAAAAAGAAACTGCAACTGACTGCATGCTGTGCTTTTTTTTTTCCCTGTATCACTGTTAAATTGTTTTCCTCATTTACGTAAATTAGGACGTTCTTTCTCAACGTATTCAGTAAGTAACATTCTTGTTGAGATTAGTTTCTCAACACATGCTGCATTCTACAGGAGTGGATATCACTAGCTAATGATTTTTAATATCACAAATATCATACAGAAGTACAGTAAAAATGAGGATTGTTTTACTGTTTAAAAGGTCTGAGCCTGTGTAGCTAACCAATAAAGAACAATAATCTGCACCTCCCTTGAAAAAAAAAAAAATCATGGGTTGCATTCAAGTAGGATTCTTTATGGCTTAAGAAAATCTCTATTAATTCCTTTCTTTCAATATGTAAAATACTTTCTGAAACTCATTGGCTTCTTGTTTCACCTAATCTCCAAGTACTATAATTATACAGTAGCATAAACTCTAACCACTTTTAATCACAGAGATTGCGATATATGATATATAATAGCAAGCATAAAGAAAGAAACCAAAAAGCAGAATTCCGTGGAAGTCTCAGCTTTTCTTTAGGTTAATTTCCTCTGCTGGTGGCCAAAACCACTGTTGTTATGATCAGAATTCCTGTCGCATAAAGTCACTACCAATGGCAGAAGTCAGGGATTAGGTGCATTGATATTGATATACTCTTCCAGCTGTGAAACCGCAAAACAAAAACACATTTTTAAACAACGGTTATCCATTCTGGGAAATTCCTGCTTCCACCAGCCATGTGTCTGAATTCCTCTCAATAAATCAGACCACCAGGCTATGTCCAGCTGAACTGTTTTTCTTTCCAGAACTTCTGAGAAAGCACAGAAACACAGGACTGAAGGTGATCTCAGATCTCAAGGCCAGTTTTTGCTACCATAGAAAGTCAGTTTCCAGTATGTATCAATCACATTTGATAGTAAAGGTAATTACTTTTTTTTTTTWAAAAAAAAATTTCCTTCTTTTCTTTTCTTTTTTTTTAAATAATCCTCAGTCCTTCTGCTTTATGGGTGATCTGGAACTTTTCTTGTAATTAACGCTCTTTCTAATTTCAAGTCTAAATTTATTTATACATTTGTTCCCAGTATTACTTTAATTAGAAACAGTTTCTTCTCTGSTGCTTACCTGTGCTCTTTTCCCCGGTAGATTTGTAAATAGGACCTACATTCTCTAGCCTTCTTTTTGATAGGGGAAACTAGGCAAGCACTGTGAAGCTAGTGTCATAAAACAGGCTCTCCGCGTACCTTGATTACCCTAGCAGCTCCTCTCTGACATATTCTGGTTTCAATTCCTTTTTCTTAAAACTAGTTGACCAGACTTATACACAACATTGCACATGACATCCTACTCACACCTTCTAAAATAAAATGAATACTTCCCTATTTGTCCTGTACGGTTCCCTACAGTTGTATGCTGGAACTGCACTTGCCTTTTTATTCCCAACTGCATTGTGTTGGTGGTACACAAACAAGCAGAAGCCAACTGATACACTAGTTCTTCCTTTTTGCTTAGCTATACCTATAAGCTTATGCAAAAAAAAAAAAAAAAAAAAAAAAAAAAAAAAAAAAAAAAAAAAAAAAAAAAAAGGCATTTATTCCACCACTCTATGAGCTTGTACTTTAAACAGTTCAATTGTATTCTATTTCTGCTCCTGAATCCTCCTCAGCATCATCCAGCTTCATTACAACATTCTAATTTCTAGTCTATTAACAACAGACTAACTTTAACATTGACAAATTCTGAGAATTTATATGAAACTAAATGAAGGAAACTAAATAAACCTAAACCAAGCCCTAAGGAGCTCCACTAATACCCTCTTGCAACTTAGTAACCTTGTCTGAGAGCCCAAACTACTGCAATCTCTTTGTAACAGAGCAGTTCATTATATATCTTTGTAGTTGTTCTACTTTCAAGACATTGTAACAGCAAGATCTAATCTATCTCGTTAGTCTGGTAAAACATACATCTGCTGTACAAATCCTGGCAAATTCATGCAACATATGAGGTTTAAGAAAATGTCAGCTTGACAAAATTTATACCAGCTTACACCAACTGAAGAAAACAAGTATTTTATGTTTTTAGGAGGGAATTCAGAGCCATGAAGGTAGAAAAAAAGGAACAGGTACAAAAGTTATCATGGAGTTTTTCTCATTGTATTTGATGACTAACTTAATTCCAGATTTTGCATGTCAGTTGGTAAAAATATAATCATTAGTAAAATTGGTTGACTGTAAGAATGTTCTTTAGATATTGTAGCAATGAGTTTATACCATTGAAAATAGTTTTAAACATTTGACATTGTATTTTGTCTTGCTCAAGACAATAAGCATGCTCTCAAAGGTCTTTTTTGTGGTTAGTAACAAAAAAATAAAAAAAGCAGAAAAAAGCTCACATGTATCACATTATGTTCATGGTTTTGTATCCCCTATGAATTCAGGGATACTCCAGAAATTATGGGTTTTGTTCACTACATAGTTTCCTATCCATCGTAAAATCAATATTATTCTGAATACTCTACAGAAATAGAGGTTTAAGCAGCCTTCTCTGAACAGTATATAATTCTTCAAGATACTTGTACTTATTTTAGTAGTCACCACAAAGTATATAGAGAAAGATAAGCTTAACATTTAGTGGTTAATAAACAACTGTAGTCTACAAGACCCTCTGACCAAACGAAGCAATGACTGAGGTTTACTGTGGTGTGCTGAACACAGCATGCTGAAACTTAGTTGCTGCTTTGCAGTTTCCTTAGTACATAAAATGGTTTCCAATAACCAATCATCTTTTGAACAATTTCTTCCTTATTTGATATAACTTTTCTAAATGACTGCTTGCTGTCCCAAAACATATGTTTTCAAGGCTTCCTTCTTTATGCATTTATTTCCCCCCAAAATGGGAATACAAAATATGTATCTGAATTTCTCAGTCTTCTCAACCATGTTTTAACTACTTTTATCACTCTGCACTGTGACATCTCATGTTAATTTTGCCAGTTTCTTTAAAAACAAAAATAAAACTATTAAGATAGATTTTTTCCTTTACTATGTGATTTTTCTGATTTTTCATTTTGGGTGGGTCACTTCAGATTGCGTTAGTGTGTGGTTTTAATTAAGTAAATTGCGGAATATTACTGTGGCAATGGACAGCTAATAAATCTGAAATTCTCAATTGCTGTATATCTATCTGCTTATCTGGGTAGTAATGGGAGCATTGACAGACTAAAGACTGGATGTGCCAAGCTATTTAAGTCCTAAAAAGTGAAGACAGTTATCTTGGGAGACTTTCAGAAGGATATATAATTCTCAATCACTGCTAAAGTTAAAATAAATAAATAAATAAATTTTCCATATGGACACTTACTTTAATATGAAACATGTCAAACTTTGAAGATATTTATGCTTACTATTAACATAACATTACATAATTTTTAGATTAATTCTGAGTAATTATTTAGAAAAATTCAAATCCATGCCACCTCACTGCCGTGGTTGTTTTCACCCACTGCAACCTTTAATGGCAAAACAGAGCTTGAACTGGGCTATCTCAACACAGTGGATTGGACAAACAGAACTTTGAGACTCGAAATGAACCGTTTCCCTTTGGCAGGACTAGCAAGCTCTCCACAGGACTTTCCTATACACACTCTCTTTGCAACAGTCACAGCTGGATTAACAAAGTAAGAGACTACAGTCTACTATGCTACAAATATAATTCAAATTTTAAAAGTCTCATTTTTCTACTGACTCTAAGGTGGCTACTGCAATTCCATTTGCTCATCACCACCCACAGAGCAGAGTGAGCTGGGTTAGCTTAAATAACCAAAACGGTAGTTTCTTTGGCTCACTGAACAGAATGAGACAGGAAAGGCTCACAAAGGCAACTGAGGGGACAGATTTAGTGACATGTTAGCTTTCAATGTGCAAGGAGGGCAGTGGTAAGGAACCGGGAATGCCCAGGCTGCAGACCACTTCAGCYGACACTGTTTCAGGCAAAAGACCAAGTGTGAGCGAGTCTGATTTTGTGAAAACTTGCAGCTGGCATCCAGTGCAACTCAACAGCTCAAGAAATGAATCTCTACCAAATACAGGAAAAGGAGACATCATTCATACAACCACCTTATTTTTTTGCACACAAGGGCATCAAGTAGTTGTAGAGATGTAGCGACAAATGCTCACAGTAAAACTGAATTAATCTGAAAGCCAGTTAGTACCAAAGTGGACCAGGACCTAGTAGGAATGTCCATTGACAATGGTAAAAGGGCCAATATCACATTAAAAACTGTGT
The DNA here is from genome assembly GCF_003343005.1 of Rhea americana. Classification (NCBI taxonomy): domain Eukaryota; kingdom Metazoa; phylum Chordata; class Aves; order Rheiformes; family Rheidae; genus Rhea; species Rhea americana. Next base: position 5,870,262 of record NW_028186590.1, on the reverse strand, counting down.
TTCATTTTCTTTTCTGTCCTTATCAATTGCTAAAGGAAATACAAATCTTTTTGGACATAAAATAATAAAATACAATAAGGATGAATCTTTATGTGTTTTCAGTACATAGATGGTAAAAAGGTCTTCAGACCTTTCAAGCTTCTTAAAGGCCTGCTGGAATTCACAAAGTTGCCATATACATATCACCTTTATAGGTGAATGAAGACTGTAGGCAATCAAAAGCATTACAGAAGAAAATGAAGTGCTATTCATTAGCTGTCCTAATAACGTCTGGAGGAATTCCTAGACAATCATGTCAGCATGACATCAGGTTAATTCTTTTTACTTCTCTAATGAAGCTTCTAATGGAAATTACCATTTCCTAAGAATCTTCCAGYTAGACAAAATGTCTTAGCCTTTTATGAATCACAAATGTGCACATATATATAAACTGATAAGGAAAGATTTCTAACAGAAGACACTGTTCCATACTCGTAACCCTGCACACTTCTGAACCTGTAAGTAATTTTGTATGCAGTATACAGAAACAGATGTTTTCCTTTAGTAGCTCAAAACCCCATATGAAAATCTGAGAAGTTCAGATCTTCCTACTCAAAGCTAAATCAGAAACTTCTACTATTTTCATATAAAGAATAGTAGGAGATTCTTAACAACCTTTGGAAGAATGGTAACGCACATTTAGTTACTTAATCTTATGATGCTTATACATATATATATGTATAATTTTTGCTAATATCCTGCATATAGGCAGTAATTAAATACCCAGAGATTACAAGATTGAAATGAAATCAGATTTCTCAGTTTAACTGAGCTGTTTCTCTCTCTAAAGAGAAGTGATTAAAATGGACTTTTAAATGCAAAATTGATGTAATTTTAGTTTTGAATTGCTTACTCTGTTACTTATTAGGTTTCTTGCTCAGCTGAAACATTTTGAATGCATTTTAAAGATAAATTGCTTATCTAAAGCATTCTGAATAAACGAGGAAAATTTGCTGACTCAATATAAAGCAATATATGCTGTTACAAATGATATTCTCAGAGACATTTTCTCTCACTTCTGCCATTTGGGATTTAATATATCATAACTTCATCAACATATTTACTACCATATAATTGCACTAATTCCCTCAATGCCAGCATATATTGATGTTGACTGAAGCATACACTTGTATTCTGTGAGCTTGATCTTGACACCTCTAATACACACAGGAATATTCTCTTTTAATCTTTTATGTTTGAAATTTCATATCCTTGGCCAAAGAGCATTCATAAGTGTAAGGTTCATTCAAGTGATCACGGTAGAAAAGAGAAAAAAAAATGATAACAAGATACAGCAGCTGCACAGAACATACCTAAGCACATTTTTCAGAATTCTCAATATGACCACACTGAAATCTTGAGTCACTTTTATAGTGGAATGAGTGTCCTTCTGCAACATATCCTGTGTAAGGAATTTTATTTATTTTTAGTTTGACATTGGTAGTACCTCTGCATATAACTTGGTGACTTATATTATTGAATGCTTTATTTGTCAATCTCTTGCAGCGAAAACTGCACAATCAATATAATTTTGTAGATTACATGATTATATTTTGCTGTGTAAGGGATACTTTTCTCATTACAAAAAAAGAAAACACAGAACTCACAGTTTTCTCAACATACATAAAGAATTAAATACAGTATCCCAAAGCTTTACGCATAAAGTTAGAAATGTTTTTATCTCTAAGGTATGAGAGATATGAAAACTATTTAGTACTCCAAAAGCTACGTTTAAGATATATCTGAAGTTTTTTTTTTTAACTCAAACTTATTCAGTTTCATTTCAATGAAGCACACAATTTTTTCAAAATATTAATTTTAACATTAAATCTATTAAATTTAATATTAAAAATAATACTCTTACAAGTATGAGAATGGATTTTAAACACCCTACTGAAACCTAGCAAAATTCTCTGAGGACAGAGCAAATGCTGCTGTAAAATGACATCTTACAGAAATGGCAAGTCATCATTATTTTAAAGGAGGCACAAAATGTATCTTAGATATACCTCTATATATGTCCTTCTAGATGTCCCTCTAGTTTGTCTGGTAATTGGTGAGAGAAAACATGAAAGTCAGCATTTATTTTATAACCTTTTCATCCTCCTATTACGCACTCTAGAAACTCAAAGCTTTTTCATTTATCCTCATAAACAATGAATTCTCTCTCTGTGCCTAATTATTATTATTCAACATAAAGTACATAAAGGCCATAGGCCACTGGCAAACTAAACTAACCCTTGGGTAAAGCAGCCTCTGTATTCTTGAAAACCATTTCTATTATCAGCTTAGAGCAAGACAAAAAGCCACGGAAGGGCTGTAGGTGAATTACTGAACCTTSCTAGCACTGATACCCAAAGAAATAYCCCTTATTTAACTGATTTAAGAACTATCCAGTGTTTATAGAGGCAGTTAAAATCAGTTCCTGGAATGGATCTGACTCTCAGCCTTTCAGATGGTCACTTTTGGTCTAGGTCAACATATTGAATAACACTGCCTCAAACACATGAAGCTATACCTAAGCTACTGGTTTCCAAACAGTTGCAGAATATCTGATACTTCAGCAAGAATTGTGATTGCGGAAGAATTTTGAGCATACCTGACAACATATGAAGGCCTATACTCACTGCTACTTGCCCAGATACTAATATGCTTGGGACAAGGCCGCATGCCATAAGCAAAAATATAGATTATATTGCTAACRCTAACTGACAGCAGATAATTAGGTGTATGTGTGTGTGGAAAGGGGGAGCTAGAGGAAGTCCAAAGAACTCTCAAGCAGAAGCCCACTAGCTGCCAGCTGCATCTGGTAGAGGATAGCTGTAAATTTTGCTAACACCTAGACTAAATCAAAATGGCAAGTCCCATACCTTCCAATTATTAAAGAGAGAGGAGACAGAACCATCAATTAGGAGGCTGAAGACATGCTGAGCTTTTGCACAATCGGGAAAAACAGGGGCTTGGCGTTTCAGCAACAAGAGCTGGTGTCAAAAGAAAGTGAAGCTCTTGGCTGCAGAAAAGATCCTGGAGATCTGAAAGCGGCATAGAGATGACCCCGGGGAATGTCCAGTGACCATGGCCACTAACAACCAAGACTGATAACTGTGAGAAGCTGCACAGCATACTTCAACWCAAATTTCTGCCCGACTGTTCCAGGCCAGCAGTGACCCCCCTGCCAGGAAAGAGAGTTGAGACCTAGTGAAAGTAGTGCTGTGGGGAGAGTGTGTAAGTGAGATAAGCGAGCAGGATAAAAACTCAAATATTGTTGGTTCTTACATAACCCCCTAGTATCTTATATAAATCCCAGTATGCAGATCCACTCTGGGTTTTCATTTACTCTTTCTCACTCATGACACCTCCTTACTGATTTTTCCTTTTTTCTCTGCAGTGGAAGCATAGTGAGTCATCGATACAATATGAGAGACCTCTGGAAAGTTGACCTCATCTTCATACTTTCACAATGAGTTCAAAACTAGTATTTTATTGGTAGATAATGTAAATTAAACACATTTAAGCTATCCCCAGGTTTTACTACCAGAGAGTTCAAAAGCGTTCTTCAATATGTGTCAGAACTATTAATTTCTGGCCTAGAAACACAAGTTTCAGACACAAAAGGAAGAAAAATCAGATCAAGAGAAAAGAAAACTAAAGAGATCTTGAATTCTGGAAACCCTAATTCACAGRAGGTCTTAGAGACCTTAGGGAAATATGACAGAAATTCCCCAATTGCAGACTGCCTGACATATCTTACATGCCTACATTTTGCTGGTAAAATTGTGCAGACACCTAAAGCTCTTCTTCTCTGCACTCTAAGAACTGTTTCTATCTTTATTTTTTATCCGCAGGCAATTCTGTTCAGACTGCTTCTGCAGCCCAAATCCCTGGAGAAATCCAATAAAGTACTCTGAATAAAGCACTGAATTATCCCCAGAAAGTAGCTTACACACACTTTCATTCAAGGTTCCTACCTACAGAAAGACTAATTTTTGGAGCACTCGAATACAAATAAGGGGCGCACAGTCAACTGCCTCCTCAGCAGAGTTTCACATCCACCTCATGCCTCTTTTCTTTGGGGGCTAAAAACTAGGGTGAAACCAGAGTGAGAAGCATTCTCCCCAGGACATCCCAAGAAGCAGTGCCACCCCAAGAAGTCAGGAACGCCAGCTCGCTAGGCCAGCAAGCATGAGTATGACCCTGCTGCATAATGGATGGGCACTCACCCAGGAGATGAGAGCTCCCAAACTCCAGTTCCTCCTCATCTACACATTTTGCCCAATGGCTGTGAAAGTAAAATAGGGAAACAAACTGAGGAAGGAATTCAAATATTAAATCAATAATGCCATGTTTTTGTCAGAAATTCCAGTTGGAAAAAAGGAACTACTCCCTGATAAACTGCCTGTTAAAACTGCAAAATATTTCTCACTGGTAAACGGTGTCAAACCGTTCTGACAACATTTTGGCAAAAATCCACCGCCAGTCCTAACACAGAGTTGCATTATCTTTCTTCCTAATGGATCAAAGGGTTGCACAKAATTAGCTTTCTGCTTCGCTAAAAAGGTAGGTTTGCAGGGACTAAATACTAGCAGYTCCAAAAGTCTGGACTTGGATAGTCACTCATGCTCTAGGTCCTCTGCAATTTTTGTCCATCTCTCTGCTTCTTTCCCTACTGTTATTTCTATGGATCTAGTCATGACACATTCAAAAATAAGAATTTGTCCATCTTTCACAGTTTATCTTAAATAAAACATTGAAACGATGTTAGGCAARGGGACAGATACATTCTATTTCTACTTGACTGTTTCAAAGATGAAATGCAATGCTTGTTTCTCTTGAATAACACCAGTCAATGCTAGCCACCCAAGGGGCCTTCCAGGATTTAATTACAGAAACTTGGGCTTGAGGATAACTTCTTTTCTGCGACAATGCTGAACAGTATAAATCTGGCTGCATTCAGAGCAGCAGCCAATCTTAAAGTATTTAGGATTCATTCATTTCAGTCATCCAACAAAAGCATGGAGCTTTTACATTATAATGCGGGATTTTTTTTTTTTTTTTTTTTTTTGAGTTTTTGCAGGAACACCATCTGAGTTGTCCTTGGACTCATAAACCCAAAAGCTGTTTCTTGTATGCTTTCTGGATTTCACTGTTACTAGTATTTCTGCTTCCCTGCTGGGATATCTTAGGTCTGAGATTTCATGATTCTCAAGGCAATTATATCATAAAAATTGCAAGTTAAAACAATTCATTTACACATATACTTATATTGCTCCAAAGATTTTATACACTGAGATCAGACTGTAAAGCACACTGAACTAGCCTTGTGTTTCAGCTTCAGCTGGCAGACAATTCACATTTAGTAAATAATTGCCTTGAAACAAGATGATGGTAATTCATTTTATAGTTTGTGTATTTTTATAATCATTATTTCCTAATCTATTTTCTACACTGAATTAATTACATTATCTGGCAAAAACAGAAATGTAGCCCATTAAGTTTCCATTGTATTATTCAAAGATGTTCCTGACTATAAAATCTTTATGCTATGAGCAGCTGTTAATAGGAAATTTTGACTTTAATTGTAATAAAATAAAATAAAATAAAAATCTCAGATACCATGCTCRAAGATTTTTATATAATAAAATCATTTTTAAGTAATGAAAACTTAGTTTTCAGGCATCAATATACCAATCAGTATTTTTTTTAAATGACAAACTATATTTTTCTAAATAGCTAATGCTGTTTCTAACAATGTTGTTCAACGTTTTTCCTAATCTTTAATTTTAAAAGTCTGTAGAAAATAAATGATAAAGAGGTCAATTTAGCAAATAAAAGGTATATTAAAAATTACTATTCTTTATTTAAGAGTTTTTGTAATCTACTATAAAAGGAAAACACATGCTATGAAACAGGCATATAAATGCCTTTCAAATTTTAAAGCTGTAATGCTACTACAAATGAGCACATGAAAGTAATCAACTTAAATTGCAATCTTCTGCTATGCTTATAGAAAACAAAGCTTTAAAAATACTACTTATWTGAGATCATAATACTTTTCAAATATGCTTACTGTATACTTAAAGAAAATTAGAGGTAATTTATGACTTAAATATCAAGCTAAGTAAGAAAAAGAAATATACGATCCGAAGCAATAATGAAGGCATACATTTTCCGCTGCATATACTTTTTAATTACTGTTACTAATATTTATATTTAAAAATACCTTAAATTAGCTTATTCTAATAGTCACAAATTACCATTCTGAATTTTCTCCTATGAAAACAACAGRGCTTGCTCTAAATATCTAAAGGTTAATGCTGCATGAAGATTAAAAATTCCAGTACTGTGAGTTATGAAGCACTTTCAGTTTTTACTTAAAACTTTCGCACCTCAGATCACAGCAATAAGCAACACACAGAATTAAGTTCTCAGATATCAGAGCATTTGGAAAATGGAAAAAATCTATCAGAGGCTGGCACTTAAAATTTCATAAGGAAATTAGCCCGCTTTGGACAAAATCACTGACGMTATCGGATACAAGTTTTGTTGCAGTCTTGAATCATAAACAGATTTAATTTTATGTTAYGTGGTGATAAAAAAAACAGTACAGAACAGGTTAGTGAAACAATGCAGTAAACGTTATTTTTGCTGATCAAACATGTCACAGCCCACTAAACTGTAAACTTACAGCAACAAACTTCTTTTTTTTTTTTTTGGAAACCCTCTGGTTTGGTTTTTGTAGATTGAGTCCTGCAGCACTCAGGCACGACTCCAAATAAACAGGCATTTGGCCATGCAAGAAGATGGGCATCCACATTATCAAATATTAGTATTCACATGCTATCAGGTCAAAAACTGTAAAAGCTAATCATCTTAGCTTACAAGCGCTTCTGTTTTATACTTACTGTAATTCAAATGATTTTATATAGCAACTAGTCTGCTTTGAGTGCTGGTCTGGAAGTAATCACCTGCCAAAGTGACAATAAATTGTCCTAATCATTGCACATTCTCTTGAACRAAATCAGTTTGGCATGTCCTGCTCCACTTCTGCTTTTGAATTCCAGTGAAAAACGTGTCTACAGATTCTACAGGTTAGGTAAATTTTACACTCAAAACTTCTGTCTTGTTCAAAATATATTTCACGAACAAAGCAGACCTCTGTTGCTGGCCTGGTGCCAGAGGTCTTAGCCTGGCCTTTAGGTTTATTTATGTAAGTACCTGCACACATACTTCAGCATAAATGAAGGAGASAAATGTCTAAGGTGCAAAGAAATATAAATAGTTGATGGGCAGCTTCCTGCAAATCTAAAGCAACACACCACCCTCCCTCTTTTTAAGAGGTTTAGTATATCAAAATTATAAATATCTTATCTACATTTTGATGATAACTCAAAGTAAGCAGTAGGCCAAGATTGACCCAGCTTAACTTTACGTTTCAATGAGGCTTCGACGTAAAGGCGGAGGAAGGGCTGGTGGGAAGCCCTCTCATTCACCGTGCCGTGATGGTGGTGTTCTACCTCTCTTCTCCCAAAAGGATGAGCCTTCCTCCCCAGTGAACACTCAGGGAGCCTGCGGTGGTCACACACCCTTCTGAGGCAGCACAGTTAACTCCATAAAGTCAGAAAACAAGACATGCACCCCCAGTTCAGCAGTTTTTGCAAACCTAAAAGCCACCTCTGTTACTTACTCAGAAGCCACTGCATAAATTTACACTGTTGTGAATATTACCCAGAGACAAGTGTCAACAACTGCAGCTGAGTATTACCTGAAAGGATTTCAAAATGCACTTTGGAGAGCAAAATACTTCATTTAAAACTGTTTTGTCAATAAGATGTTCAAAACAGTCCATTAGGATGGGCAGCTTCTAACCTCAGTTGGCTATTTTAGAGTAGGCATTTGGTTTCAACTAGTTATCTAAAATCTCCCCACAGCTTGTGGGAAAAGACAAGCCCCTACAAAGGGCAATTCAGTCCACAGGGAACCCTGCTTGATGGAGATTTCTCTGGTTTTTGACTGCAGGAGGAGCTTGAGGCCACAAAACTYAGCTCCTTCAGTTAATCTAGTCCAGGCAACTGTCAAGTCCCAATACAATTAAATCAAGAACCAAGTCCTAATTAGAAAAATGATCAACACCAAATTAAAATTATTTAAGCCATAAAGTTAAACTGGAATATTAGGGKTTTTTTTTCCTGTTTACAGAACTATCGTGAGTTCTGTTCATTCCCACAGTTGCTTATATAATCCACTGATACCTTTATTTTTCATATAGTACAATAAATCAACACATGCTGGTAGACGTCACCCTACAGCTTGTCTTAAATAAAAAGATCTAATTAGGAACAGGTAAAAACTATCAAGCCAAAGAACTGTAAAGCACCAGTACCGAAAACTTCTATCTAGCATAAAAGTATAAAGACATTTAGGTGGTATTGAAATTTCAACAGTTTATATTTATGTAACATACTGTAATATTAGTATGCTTATTTGTACACCAATGTCTTTAACTAATTTGATTCATATTGAAAATCAAATATTTTCCCATTTCTTTACTGTTAAAAACTGGCTGTAGCACTTCACCATTTTATAACATTTCTTTGTACCTAGATGAAATAAGTGAGTCTATCTTGGATTATTCTGCTCTGGCCTTACTCAGTTTAAAGCATAAAGAGCCAATTCCACAAATGAAAATCCTAGTTTTTCAACTCACTTGCTCTAAATATTGAGCACTTTTGAGCTTAGAAGAGATTTAATCTCCTTAATATTCAGTTGTGAAGATGTACACATGAGAAGTATGACTAGAAGCTATTTTACCATTTTCCAGCTATGATATCTTAATTTTCAGTGGTTTCAGTCATCCTGAAGAGCCTCCCCTCTCTTCCTCCTTGTCTTAAAAGAACCCTGATCCTCGCTCTACAAAGGGAGATCTGGATCAGTTTTTCCAAAGAACTGAGTATTTAGAAGCTACACTATATTAACAAATCAAAGCACGAGCAGAACTTGTAGAGCAAATTATTGCAGGTTTCTTGATTTTCACAAATTCAAACACAAAAGATCGTTCTTGAGCTTGCTGAATACTGCTCACTTGTAAAATCGGGCACACTTAACTTCGGGATCTTATGAACAATGATTAACTCCCAGGCAAAAAATTAAAACAGCCTTCATAGTTTCAAAAATTCTTACTGAGATTCTAGTCCATCAATTATATTTTATTCTTAGCTTTATTTTCCAGAAAATGTGTTTCAATATGTATTTTTCCCTTGAACATAAAATATTTGGACAATTCAGATTCTCAATGAGGAGAAAGTAATTTTTTTGAAACTCCAGAAAAGTGTCCACATAATTGAACAATTATAAGCATATTAAGCAATTCCCCACAACAAAATATTTCCCTGAGAAAGCCTGACACAAAATAGTATGTCTTAAGAACAGAATATATCTGTCTAGTGGAGTCGAGTTCCATTTTATAATTAAAATCTGTGAATATTTATCTGTATGTAAGGTTTTCAATCTACACAATTACTAAAGCTAACAAGTTGGGAAAGAGCCAGTTTTATATCATAACTTCAATTGTGCTTATTTGTTCAGCATCTTAATTTTGTTGTTTTCATATGCTTTTCCTCCAGAATTAATGCTATGTATCCTTTTCAAGATCATCTTCATTTTGTGTCTCCTCCTTTTCTTTTCATGAATTCTGAACTTTCTAAATATTCCTGAGTTCCTTTAAACTTAATTCTCCTTTTGGATTACATTCTCAATTCCTATACTCAATTTATTCAGTAATATTAGTGACAGAATAATAAGTATTTACTTGAAGTAATATCATTTTTTTGTGAAGCTGATATAATGCTTAAAGTAATTGCATTGCAAAGAAATTCAGATTTCTAAGTCACTGTTTCAGGATGTTTAAAAACTCAAGCATCTGGCAAATGCACCAGACTGACCAAACTCATGCTTTTAACATATTCCTAAATAACATTTAAAGAATCCAAGCAGTAGCAGCTTAATTTCATTTGGTAATATGTCACTGGGGCTAAACCATTACAGTAACCCAGACAGATTTTTGACAGATCTATTTCAATTCTCTCATAAATTAAGATTCAAGAAGTCATCATTTAATTAATTTTCAAAAACTTAATTCTCACAGTTTTGGGGGACATTGTGCAAAACTTTCCTGCTTATTCTTCCTGAATGGTTTCCAGGCCTGTCATTCATCACAGCAGTAATCTTTAGAAGGATGAACAATTAAGCACAGGATTTGGAAATCTAGTTTGATTTAGCTGACAAACTTCCCAATCAACATTTGTTGTTATAGGATATGGGGATGTTTTTGCAGTCACCTTCAGAAAAAAAAATTTAACATTAGCCTTTAATTCACGGTTCCCAGTAATCATGATACTATGGCTCTGCTCTTTCCACCAACCCCCTTGCAAGGCCAGTGAGCTGTAGGAGTGTAGAACAGCAGCTGCTACATCCCTAGGAAAATATGTATTGCTAGTTCAAGCAAGATGCAACTTTGCCAAAGATGCTATGGTAAGACAGTAACTTAGATCGGGTTTTGGTCCTATAAGTATCTATTAAAAGACTATTCATATGTGCGAGTACTTTTCTCCCACTGAGATTTACAACTGTAAAGCCTTATTTTATACCAATCTATAGGTACATTAAGTATAGATACTCAAAAGCTTATACATACACACAGAATAGTTGCTTTCTTCATTTTCTCTCTCATTTTATTAATAGGTTTCTGATATCTCAATATATATCATACTGTCATTACATACTGCCCTCAGTACAAAATTCTTAATGTCTCTACATTTTAAAGCAAATCTCATTCATYTCTGGCCTTCAGACTTAAGCATCATAACCTTTATTCTACATGTTTTCCTTACTTTACTCAAAAGACTGAATGTATTCTAAATATAGACTGGTCCTTTAAAATAGCCTAGACTTTCTTTATCTSGCAACTAATGCATAATCTGAAAATTTAGTGTTTCACTCTAAATTTTTTTTATTTGAGTGCTTCCAGAACAAGTGCTAATTACAAAAATTTACTAGTCATTTGTCTCCTTTCACCAGAAAACTAAGCAAAACCCTTCTGAAAACATGTTGACTTTTAAAYGTTTATTAACTGAGCAGATGACATTACCATGTCTTACTCAAAATTAAAGCTTTTTAGTATATAATTTTTACGAGGCACAGAATAGGTAAGTCTTTTTTTAATTAATATTGTGAGTTGTTCTGTGCTGTTTATTTGCTTTAATTGTATGTGATTATTTCTGCTCTCTGAGGGTGGACTTTCTCAACTTTAGCCTAAGTCAGATAGCTTAGCTTAGCTAGCATCAGAGTTCCTTAGAYAGGAAATATTAGACACAGACGAGATCATTCACTGAATTATTTACCCTGGATATTCCTATCTACTTTTTTTCTTTTTTTAAAAGTGAATTATTCTCCTCTTTAGGCATCTCTTTGTTTCCCCTTATTATAAAAAAAAATAGCTGAGACAAATTTTATCCTAAATAAGTCTCTGACAAAACAGTCTGCATTAAGAAACTGACTATCCACAATAAAACTTAAGATAAMCAGCTAATATTCAACTACAGAAGACACGTATTTTTTTCCCTTGTAAAATATCCACATTCAACTATAGATATACGTAGCATATGAATGTAAATATTCACGAATGTAATCAGTTCAACATTTGCTTTGAATATTTTTTTTAAAAAAACACATAATTTAATTTCTATTTATGAAGTAACGCAAAATGACAAAATAAACCAATCACATCAACRAATCTTCTCTGAGCTGCACGATAAAGCTTACACATTGCTATAACTTGTAGGTGAAGTTAGCAAGCTTTGTACAACTTGGCAAGTTTAAAGAATCTATTTTCAATTGTGAGCTGCCATTTTTATTGACCTGATCACAGTGCCGCAGCGCCAGTAGCAGCAAAGGTTGGTTATACAGTAATTCAATACGACTAGACAATAATTGCTGATGAGCGCCCACCTAAAGCAGCAGCCTCAGCAAGATCGGTTAACTGCTTGCCGATACTGCCCAGGTTTACAGAACCTGTTCTGCGTTATAAATCACAGCGCCTCCGCRACTGCGAGAAATAAGTGTGTGCTGCCTTCTCCAAAATCACTCATGTAGCGCACTCACTTGCCTTGTAATTCACCTTAATAACAGGCTTTTTTGCAACTTCGTAACTCTCCTCTATTTATTACAATCCAAATTAAAAACAACTCAGTTTACTCTTACAAATTTTTCTTCAAATATTTTTTAATGATTTCTTTTAAATAACATTATATGATTGCTTCTTTCGAGGGACATCGAAAAAGTAGCTCAAGCAAGTAAACAGTTTTGAATTTGAGAAAAGGTAAAATTGAAAATAAGAATGATGCATTAAAAACCAAGAGTGAAAAAAGATCAAGCAAATTTTTAATTATATAATGTGGTCATATAACTTGGTAATTTGGAAATCTGATCTTCAGAACATCTAGTCCGTTGTCCCATAAAGATCAAGCAATTAAGTTTCACCTGGGTATCTTCCACTAATCCCAAATATAAAATAAAATGAAACACTAAACYCATGGAGTAATGATTCGGCACAGGAAAGGAAGAGACAAGGTTAGAGCTATTTGTCCACAGCAGCCAAGGTTCATCCAGTATCGGGGAATTGATCATGGGAAGATATGCTCAAGTAATCCCAGATAACAAATGAACTCCCTGGCTGCATCACTGCACTTCTAACGCTGATTATTCCCACAAAAAAACTCATTATGGGCTTCAGAGGCAAAACTTTCCAAATTAAAGTTTAGTTTTATCTAAGTCACCCAACACTATATAAAACAGGAATCTAGGACAAAAAAATATCCAAGTCTCCTCAGACTACTGCTACATTTGTCTGTTATCTAAGGCCAACATGCTGCAAAGGAATGCAACACGAAAAGCCTTCAGAGAAATCTGATCCTGAAGACCATGTTTTCTCACAGAATTCCAAGCCCACTGATATCTCAAGAACAATAGTATTTATTTAGCTCATCTTTTCCAAGTAACTCCAATTGTCACTGCTTGAATCTTAAAGGTCTGTGCATCAGGGGAATGTTTAAATGAAAAGAAAAACTAACCTTTTGATCATGACTGGTCCTGAAAGACCAGAGGAAAGGTAACTTAGGCAGTGAAGAATATTACCACAATACCTAGCAAAAGCATTAAAGTCCAACATGGTCAACTGCAGTTTTTCATAATTTACAAACAGCTAAGTATTAGTTTTTCACAAAAATGCTATCATTAGTTTTCCTCTCTTTCCACTGTAATATTCTAAATTAATTAGCAAAATTAGTTATGCAAGAACAGATATAAACCCATAAGCCTCTGCAGATTCATTCCATTCAGATTCCAATTCAGATTCAAAAATACAACTTGACCTTAAAAGTAAACCAGATGGCTGATACAGGTTTTGGGGTTTTCTCCTTAGAGGGGAAAAAAGAGGAAAAAAGAAAGAAAGAAAAAAAGATTTCCTCAAATCTAATATGATTGAAGGAATAAGACACAGTAGGGACCTGGTCTGCATAGCAAGTTATTTAATTCCAATTCTTAAGAAGGGCAAGAGGTAGGGCCTTGAGAACTCAAATCTAGTCCCTATATGTTGAGTCCCTAAAAAGATAACAGAGTAAACCAACCTCAAAGCTACGCCTTCTATGACAGGCCCAGTGGACAAGCAGAGAGCACTGGATGTTGTTTTATCTGGACTTTAACAAGGCTATCAACAGTCTCCCACAGTCTCCCTATTGCCACATCGGTGATATACAGATTAAAAATTGGATATTAAGATGGGTGGAAAATTGGCTGGCCCACCAGGCTCAAAGGGTGGAGATCAGCACTATCAAAGCCTAATAGCAGCTGGTCAGTAGAAGTGTCCCTCAAGGATCAACACCAGGGCCAATACTGTACAGCATCTTTACTAACAACTTCGATGAAGGAATAGAGTGCACTGTCAGAAAGTTCAGAGTATACTAAACTAACGCGAAAGGGCTGATACGTCAGAAGGTAGAGCTGCTTTTCAGTGGTACCTCTACAGCTGAAGAAATAGGCTAACAAGAAGCTCATGAAGTGCAACAAGCCCTGCACCTTGGACACAACCACCTGTGCTACAGTACAGGCTGGATTTGACTGGCTGAAAAGCAGCTTCTCAGAAAAGGATCTGAGAATCCTACCAGACAACAAGTTGCACATGAGACAAGAGTATGCTCTTGCAGGGAAGGTGGCTAACGGTATACTGGGCTGTATTAGCAAGAGCATAGCAAGCAAGCTGAAGGAAGCGATGCTTCCACTTTATTCAGCACTTGTGAGACCACATCTGGCATACTTTGTCTAGCGGTCAGCTTCCCAGCACAAGATTTCAATGCACTGAAGCAAGTTCAGTGGAGGACCATCAAGATGATTAGAGAACTGTCAAGAAAAAGTTGAGAGGTGGGTTTATTCAGCCTGAAGAAAAGATGACTCTGGGGGTGAGGAGGGAGAATTTCTTTTGCCAGTTTCCACTAYCTAATCAGGGGTATGGAGAAGAAAGAGCCAAATTTCTCAGAAGTATGCAGCAAARGCGAAAGGGACAATAGACACAGGTGACAACAAAGGAAATTTCTATTAAACAAAAAAATTAGTTTTTCACCATGAGAGTAGTAAAAGATGGAACAGGGTGCCCAGAAGTGTATGGAATCTCAAACATAGTTGGAGATATTCACAGCTTGACCAGACAATGCCCTGGGCAACCTGACTTCGCTGGCCATGCTTTGAGCAGAGGTTTGGATTACACAGTCTCCAGAGACAGTCAGTCCATTTCCCCAACCTCAATTTTTTCATGATTCAAATTTTCCATGACTAAATCCAATGCAAATCATCTACAAGTGACAGACTACTAGACTGCCAGTGCTGTTTTAACTCTTGCAAAAAACTGGGTGAACATGATTGAGAGAATAGCTTCTAGCAACCATMAGATTGACCATATGTTAAAACTTGCACCACTTTATGATCAGCACAGGATATATAAGCAAGTGCTTTTCTAAATCAAAAAAAATCAAAAAAAAAATCAAAAAAAACACTCAGTTTTAAGTGTCAGTAAAAATAATAAAAAAGAAATAGATGCCAAAAAAACTTTGATGACAGAAGTTATTCACCTTCTGAAAGAGATCTGAGAACTCACCTCCCCAAAGAGCAAAATAAGACAATTTCAATAAGATGAGAAAAATGTTGTGAGGAGGTTGTATTTTGTTCTACTTACTCAACAAATCACTTCATCTTTTCTGGAAGAATTTACTTTAAATGCATTATACAAAACTGCTTTTTTAATATAAATAAAGTATATATTTAACCATAAATGTGGGTATGCTACTCCCTAGATAAAAGTGTAACTATATAACACAATGAAGCGTGGAGCCATACAACTACATTATGATGATACTGCATCAGAACTGAATCTTTCTCAATAGGGTTGTATCAGATTAGGATACTTTGGAGCAGCCCAGCTGCTTTTAGCCAGCTGTGAAGCCCTATACGGAGCTCCACAAACCACTGTACCAAGAAATGCAGATTTATAGGTTCAGATATTTCAGATATATTTGTGCTGCATTAAATGGAACAGACATGCTCTGAGTTTCCTCATCAATTTTTGAGGACTTCACCAATTTAAAATCATATTTTTGTTATGATGACCTCAAAGTAGTTAATCCCATTTTTGTATGGTGAGTTGACGTCCAGGGTAGACATATTTTTTGAATGACCTTCCTGAAATCAAACAGAAGTCTTTAATTAAACTTGGGTTTACAACTTCCCTTTTGAGTACCAATGCACATCCTAGGCAATACATTCTCCTTCCCACCTTAAGTTTCACTATTAGGTTTAGCTGAAATTTATCTAGAAAGCTAAAAAAACCTGCACTGTAAAAACAGAAGGTCCTTTAAAGTATCATCTACGAAAATCATTACTTTTCTTCTTACTCATCATGAGAGATGCCATAAAATTAAGCTTCAACAAGCATAGCTTTTCTTACACAATTTACTATTCATTGAAAAATGGAGTATTTTTTAGCAAGATTGTTCAACCTCTAGATTTGTTTCCTCTAACCTATCACTTATCATCTGATTTGACCACACAAACATTAGTGAGCATAAATACCATTTTCCTATAAAAAAACTATGAATACATAATCGTAACTCATCAGCTTAAATTTAGCTCCTTTTATACAAGATTGTACAGTTCAGTCTTCACTTTATACCATCCATATATTTGGCTACAAATACATATTTTAATACATTTTCCTTAAACGGTCCTATTTTAACCGGCAAAGTTTGTTTCCTTTGATAATTTCAATGACTAAGTAATGACTGCTCACTCTGTAAAAATTATGTTGACTAAAAAGCAACAAATTCCTGACAAAAATCTATCATATATGCATTCCCTCTGCCAATGCAGCTTGCAGATCAGTTCTTTAGCACGCAAAGTATAAAAGGGATCTCTTTTAGTTGCCAGCGCTGCATACAATCAGCACGATCCAAGATCAGTCTATTTTTAAAGACTTCACTTTGAGTTTCTTTCTTTAGTCATTTTGTAAGTCATATTTCTCATACAATTGAATGTTATCCTTGTGGGTTAATACTACAACTGGTAGTAGTTTTCAGCTAATGGCTTTTTCTCAGCTCTCACTGTCATTTCTTTTATGTATAAAGTTTTCACTGATTTCCATTTAAAAGTAAGGAAAAAAGGTAAGAAAGAAAAATGAATATGCCAAAATCTGACAGATATATTTTTGTCTGTTTTTTTTTTTTTTTTGGTTCAAATGAACACTATTATGTTAAAAAATAACACAAAACTGCCTGTTCATAATATATTAGTTCAAAAGAATAAAAGCCAAAAATAATTGGAATGAGCAAGGATTTCAGGTTTAGAAAAATCGAGCATAATACATTCCTTGTGTTATTCCTCTGTACTGTACCAGGAACTCAGTAATATTCCATCATTACAAAATGTGCTTGTGAAAGAATATAAAAATAGACAAACAAAATAAAGACC
The DNA here is from genome assembly GCF_003343005.1 of Rhea americana. NCBI lineage: Eukaryota > Metazoa > Chordata > Aves > Rheiformes > Rheidae > Rhea > Rhea americana. The sequence continues at coordinate 5,853,159 of NW_028186590.1, read as the reverse complement.
AAAACACTCAAGCTCAGAACACAGTGCGCAAAGTACATTCCCAYTGTATTTACCCAGTCATTAGCTATCTGTTTGCACTGTATATGGGGAAGTGCAAAGTAAACCAGAAAGCTTGCTTGCGTAGTCACTTACATCAGTATTGTAGGGTTATTAGACACTGGACAGACTCTTGCAAAAAGCTTCTATGACTTGAAATCTCTCTAAAATAATAGACATGGAATTACTGTGAGGACTGAGACAGTTCCAGCCCTCAGTGTCCTGCTTTCCCTAGCTGACACTGTTTGGTACAGTGGGCACACTCCCAGACATGCGACATCAGAGAGATCATAATGTTCATGCCTGCTCTTAACACATTCTGGAATTTCAGTTTAAATCATTTAAAAAGTTCATTTAAATTGATCATTTAAAAGTCTTGAACACAGAGCATAAGATGATGTATTCCTCTATTGATAGAGAGGAATTATTAGCCTCCCAAATCCCTCCCCAAGGCATGCAGAAAAGTGGTCATGGCTGTGAAAATATCCCCTAAATATTCTATAGATCTGCAGCTCATGTCGTAAGTTGGGGGTGAGAAAGTAGGGGAAATCATTTAATGGGTCAGGAAGGAATAGCAGCAGGAGCACCTCCTTTTTGGCCCCAAAGAAACTATACAGGAATAATTTAATACTATCTTTAGCACAGAACAGAGATGGCTGCAGTTGAATAGCTACACTAAACTTAGGGTTTTTGCAAGCGTGACAATAACAGAACAGTATGAAGGCAGCATGCTTGTACATGTCTTCCCCAACTTAATTTGTCCTGTTACTTCTTGTAACCTAAAAAATGACATTCAGTTAAAATGCACAGAAAAAAAATCACCTATACAAGAAGCTTAATACAATAACTGTCATGATTTTCCCTGATTGGTAAATCCTAGCAGTTCAGTAGCATTTATATAACTCAGCCCAAGTTGAAATCTTGGAAACAACAAAACCTTTCCTAAAGAAAGAGGAATTATTTTATAGTTAAAAAAAAAAAAGAAATAGAGTTGTTCTTTCCATTTTGGAAACACAACAAAACATCATTTGCTTCCCTGGTTATTTTCAAACCTGAAAATTGAAAGTAAGATCTGCAGCCTCTTTCATTGTTGTACCTCCTGATTTGAGTATCCTAAGGTTCCAGAAAGCAGAAACACAGCAGCTTCAATCAGAGCAGAAAAAAAGGTAAGTTGCTTTTAATCGCTTCAGCTGCAAAACCAAAGTGAACGCAATTTTTTAAAAACTCTTCATGTTAGCTACCTTCATCAACTGCTTTGTCTTTTCAGCATGTTTACTGCCAAAAGTTTACGGCAAAATAAAAAGACTAAAAAATGTTGCAACTGACTGGGGGAAAAGGCGATCAAAGTATACRCTCGTAATTGGTGAAACTGGTTGGAATACAGCCTGTCCCCTTACTGCAAGGAACTGGCCTTTATGCCTTCGCATAAACTGTCAGAGCTGTAAGGAATGAAGCCATTGCACAACGCAGCTATTTGCAAGCAAATTCTTAAGGCTCCAGCATTTGAAGATGAGGTAAATAACACAGTTCACATACTTAAGAGAAAACCAAAGGGCTTTCCTTCTAGCCCTCTTGACTGGTATCAGAGTGGGAAAAAAAAGGTACTGTCTCCAGATAACCGCTGAATTATTTCCACAAGTGTAAATGATCTTTGTCATATTTTTAGCAAAATTTTAGGCTCGTGATTCAGAGCAGGCCTAACAGTATATAGAAACAAATTCAACAGTAAAACACTGGAACATATGTAACCTAACAGCTTTTTTYCAGGAAACATTTTAAAATGACAGTGAGGATTTATTTTTAACAGTATAAGACATACATCCTGATTACTTAATATATTCAAGGACTAATGAAAGCAAAACTACCCACATATTTATAAAACTGTATAGCTTATAAACTACAATAATGTAGAACCAGAACTCCATTTTGTTTAATATCATCACAAGTGTTCTATTTAAGATATTCTACAATTATATTTAAATAYTTGCTGTAAAAGAATGTGTTCACTAATCTGTTTGCAGCATTTGTACACTTAGAAATATATCCTGTTCTGACTGTACTACCAGCTATCAGTACTTTTGTTCCAGTTAGCACTGGTAGTATTAACTACACTAGTTGTTTCAGTACTAGTTTCAATAGTGGCTTTTTTTTAATTCAAATATTAGTGTTTAATACCACAAGCTAGACTGTTTGCACGTATGAACTACAAAATATAGGACACAGCTTAACAGAGCAGCATTACTATGCTATTCAAAAGCATAACTTTATTAAAGTTGCCAAAAATAGTGGACCTTGTCCTAGAAATGATACACACAGTAGAGATTACTATATCTGCATCTTTTAATTGCTTAAAAGGTGATTATTTTAATCATAGGGGTCCTAAACTCAAATAATCGAGAAGTCAAATATGGTATTTTATAACAAATATTTTTATATCAATAAAACAGACTACTTTCTACTAATTAGACCATAAAAGGTCCACATCCCTTACACAAAAGCACTGAATTTTAATAGAGAAAGATGCCTGAAGCACAATTTACAATAACTCTGGGCTATCCTTCTTACCCAGCCATCATGCAAATCCCATCTATTAATAAAGCTTATTTTGGGGAAAGTTCAGCTCATGGGAAAGGAAGCTGGAAATCAGAGGGAAAGGAGATGAAGTTTTCTTTCCAAACATTRATTTTATTCTTATTGCAAGAGAAATTCCCAATACATTTCTGTACATACTGGAATAATACATGTACAAGCCAAGTATCAGCCTCTATCCCTGGGATGTCTAACTTAATCATTTAACCTCCACGCCATAAGACGCAACACCATTAACTATGAACGTTCTGCTATTTCAGAAGTAAGATATTCACAAAACTGCAATTCATATAAAAAGAACCTTTAAAACATTTCATTTCTTATTTCTAAAGCARCCTAAATTGAATGAACCGATATGCACACAAAAAACTAAATTCCGCTCCAGTCACACGGTTATGAGTTCAAAGCAGCTAAGTGACCACTCTGAGAACCTGGTGTCCCTTACACAGAAACCAAAAGGGATCTCGCCAGTGAGCTCAGCCTAGGACAGCTTTGAATGCTAGCTCTGTTCCAGTTAACTCTAACAGTCTTGCTGACCTCAGTAGTTCAATTACCCTTGAACAGAGGACTTYACTATACTAATCCCAGCTATTAATGTCAGTGGTAGTAAGTCATGATGCTTGTTTCCTTCTTTCCCTTTCAGAAMTCACCTAAGAAAAAGCAGCATTGCACTTACGTGCTTTTTCTCTTATTTCTTAAATGTTATTTATTAGATTTGAATTTTCATGGCCGATGTGGATTTTATAAGTTGGCCCATATGTTGAGGTAACTAAATACAGATTTATTGGCCTAACTACATGTATCATTCACACACACACACCTTTAAAGAGACAGCTACACACTAAATAGTTCTAAAGTAGAAGGACTACAGAAAGGAAAACTGCATAGTGTGACAAATGACATCTAAGATCATGGATTTAATAAATAAACAAATAAATTAAGTGACCATTTCTGATTCTCTACCACAGACCCACCACAACCATGGCCTATTTTTCAGTGTCAGTAAATATAAATGTGCTAGCTTTTCTCTTCTAGAAGAACCTGAAGGCATTCATTTTTTATAATATGCTGATAATATTATTCATAATATTATCATAAATTATTATAAATCTAGGATAGTAGCTTTTTTAAAACATGCAGGAGAAATGGTACTTTTTTTCACCAGATGATGGGGGAGAGAATCAGATGCTGTTGCTGCCCTTTCCTTCCGACTTCTATCCAAGACGCTTCTGTTCCTCAGATGTTCAAGTTACTGCACCGCTACTCATTCGTTCATGGTTAGTGCTTCATCAAAATGCAGGTTGCTGATCAGAATTCCACTCACCATAATGGACAAAAGGCACTTATTCAGTGATGACAATGAGTGAAATATGATTTTCAAGTCAATGTATCTTAGGAACAATTCCGGCTACATAGGTCAACTTTTCCAGTCAGAAATTTCCAAATACATAGCGGTCTATAGAGAAATTTGTTCAGTTTTGAAGAGTGTTTTAGGTTGTATGTATATTTTTAAAATGAGTGTTTCAGTGTTTGGTAGTCTGAAAGCAGACTTTGCTTTCTGACTCAGCCATATTTAACATTAAATCCCCATCAATTTTTGCTCCTTGTGAGATAACTGTGGGTAGAATAATTTTCTGCTGTGTATAGATATAATCTTATTTCCTTCTTAGATGTTCACTATCAAAACATGCTAACATTAACAAAAATTTCCAGTTGGTTACAGAGAGATGCCTGTACTGCTATTGCTCTTTCRACAAAACTGCCTTTCGATGTCCTGCTTTCATAGCGAACACAGCCACATAAAGCCTCACGGGCACAATCTATATACAGCATATGAATCTCTAATGTGCTTACAGCTACTGGACAGTAACTCATGCCCATACCTCTTACGCTGGTGTCACAGTATATAACAGGCCTATGACTAGCAATCTAATCTAAAGCATCATGCCAGATAAGGCCATAGGAACAGACCTACATGCAAGGCTCTTCCCTGTTGTTGTTATTCTTTTCATGCAACAGCCACTGACTGAAATTGCCAAATTCATTTTTCTCGGGAATTCTGGGTTTACATCTGCTAGGCAGGAACTCAGTATTACCTGACACGGTTTGTCTGCCTTAAGTAGCGAGGACCTAGGAACCATGGAAACTTTTTTAAAAGCAAGATGAAAGATGAAACAATGCTTTTTCTATCAAGAAGCCTGTAAGTCCTTCATAACCCAGAGCACACAGGTAGATGCTACCTGGCCTTCTAGATTGCTTCTCTAATCAGTTTACAGGAGAACAGCTTTTTGATTGCTGCATCCCCATATAGCGATGAGCATTGCCCACTTACATGCAAAATGCCTGCTGCACTAGAAGGACACAATGCCAAAATTTCTTCCTCTATGCCTACCACGTGAAGATACAGCACTGTCATAATTTATCTTACAATCATAATCCAGATTTGAGGCTTTAGCCAGGGTGACACTTGGGTGCTAATTCAAGCTGTGTCAGTCCTTAGGGGATAGTAGGCAGTTACTTTCTCAAGTGTGCAGCAGAAGCAGCTAGCCTACTTTCACTGGGTAGTAAAACTGCAGCCTCTGTTTTCTTCCCTACATTAAGGATCTTAACATAGCCAACGGCAACAGTATAAAATTCACAGCACTCTGGAAGGGCAAAGAACAGTTCAAGAGGTTCCTTGTAAATCCTCTCCTTTGAGCTATGAATATTTTCAGTATGGAACTGAAATAATTTGATTTTATATGTGTACATAAAACATCAATAAATATACACTCTTTAACATGTAATTTATGTATTAATTAAAAAAACCTCTCAAGAAAAAAAAAATGTTCCTTACATTCGGTATTAAAAAATGTCACTGARCCATTAACATGTAATTCTCTATTTTGTATTATATTTCACCTCTATTCTGCCTAGGTCCTTATATGCCATAGATCACCACAGTGGTTATGGTACTTTGAACTATGTCTATTCCTACAGGCTGATGGTCTAGCCAGGTCACTTCTAATGATCATATCAAAATATGAAAAGCTAGGAAAAAGAACAAAGGCAATAGGCTTCTGTGAATGACTTTACAAACCTCAAACCAACCCAACTAAAGTAATTTTTGAGTAAATGACACAAGCTTCTCAAGTGTTTTCTCCACAGTTGTAAATCTGACACATAATGCCACTAAAAATATCCACAAGTTACCTACAGGTATAGCAAATTATTAAGAATTAAGGCACTCTGGGAACCCAGAGAGGGTAAAGAATAAGGAATTATAGTATCCCATTGAAGTGTTTTGAGAAATGATGCCAAAGGCCAAGCAATTTCAACCACCCAAGAAGTGTTTTCATTGCTATATTGCATTGGAAATTAGAGCAATAAGACCGTGACCACACTTTTAACTGGGTACTTCTGGGCATGACATCACAAATTGCTATTCAAACCTCTACTTCTATTTAGAGTTCAAAAACAATCATAACTCATTCTGAATAAAAGATAATGCCAAAGAAAATAAAGCAAGTTAAATATAATATTGTTAGGTTTTTGAAGCAGAAAGGAAGTTAAATATCCTGAATCATTAACTGCTTTACAGATCCGCATTTATTCTAGAGTCTTGTCACAGATCACTTATCAGACAGAAGTCAGAGTTTAATAAAATAAAGAGATATTTTTATATTAATTTGAATTAAGCAACAAGCTGGTGATTTGTCATAGTATAATATAAAGGCCTACTCAGTAGCAGCTTTAACAATTACCTAAAATTACTATAGTAGTAGTTTGTAGTTCTGAATGCCTTCTAAAACATCATTAGTTATATTTACATACCAGTTAAAATGCTGATGTTACTGAACTAATATGCTATTAGAGAGAAAATGGAAAAATATCTCCACATTACAGACCAAAACACAAGATATGCAGTCATGGAAGGTTTTTTGCCCTGCTTACTATTTGGATAGAAATCTTCTCATTTCTATCAGGTCTGTGGGTTATCTCAAGTGTATAGTTAGCATCACAACAGGGTTCTAATCAAATCAGTTTGAATAAAAAATATACTTCTCCAGATGTAAATTGTACCTCAGAATAAATATAAACACAAAACACATTTCTCTTCCCTAGAAGAAAGTTGTTAACAGCTAGAGAGATGAATGTACCGAGAGGGAGGAGAGTGCAGCAGAGAGGAAAGCTCACAGTCATTTCAATTCTGCCTCAGTTGCCATATTTTTGTTCCTTTTCAGAATCAGCATACAGAAGGCCAAACATGTTGTCTGAAGTTATAAATCGCTACAAATGAACACGGATACATCAGCAAGACAATGAGGCTGGAGTTCAGCCTCAGGCATATGAACATTTTTATGCCAAATTAAATACCAGAACAAAGAAAAATGTCCTCGGTAAATACACTGAGAGCGTACTTAACACTACACACTCTAGTGATTAAGATGAATCCAACAAAGAACTTGTTCAGTAGCCAAAACTTTCAATTTCACTGAACCACAACGAGTCTTAATATATTCTGCCACTATACCACTTTTCATTGTCCTGGGATGAACTCCTCTTCCTTTTCAAGAATTTGCATAACAAATGAAAAAGTTCTCAGTTGCACACTTGCACAGAAAATAACAGGAAATCCAGTTCAGATAGAAGGCAAATGGGTTTTTGAGGCATCTGGAAGAAATGCTGCCCTCTACCTTACACATAGCAGAGTAGAAAATGAGGCAGCAACAACAAAGTGACAGAATAGGCTATTTTGAATCAGTGACAAAAACATATTTATCCAACATATTCATCAAAAATAAATAACTCTACAGAAAGCATACAACTTAATGCCAATCTTTAGGAAAATGAATCTTTTCTCAGTTTAATGATTTCCTAAAAAAATGATCTTGCTGGGTACCAAACACTACAAGTCTAGAGACACAGGTGGTCTAAAGTTGCCTGCTTCRTTTTCCCTTTTTGATCCTCTAATAACTTATTAGCATATGCCTGGCATCCCCAGCCACCCTTCCCAGTTTGTGAACGTTGATCATATACCAACAAAGTTGTTTTCTCACTGGCAGGGTACTTCATTTAAAAATACTGGTATGACAATGCTTGTCCTGTGAATTTCCCACAAAATGCTATAATGATCAGACAATACATCTTGAAAGCTTAGGAAAGCATGATATTTTTATTTATGTTTAAGTAAAAATGCCAAGGGGAAAGGATTTGTATATTAACTTGGTTGCAATATTTTCAGATATTGTAATGTATTCTTAAGAATTGATTTAACAAAATTGTGCCATTGTCTACTCTACAAATACTAAATCCAAAGCTTAGTCATCTCCTCTCATTTGCAGAATTAAAAGCTGTTAACTGCACAACTCTACTGAAATTTAACATTGAATCCTAAACTGCAGTACACTTTACTATACAGTGACTATACAGAATCAAAAAWGGCCAGAATAAAAAGTGCATATGGTACATAGCATTTAGTTAAAATATTTGACAATCTACCTTTACTTCTAACTCTGCACTTCAAGTGGAACTTGGGGAAACTTGAGGAGTGGCGATGTTCGCTAATCAGGCCAATACTAACATGAAATTAACTGAATCTATACAATGTGCACGTTAAAATATTTGATTATCTCATAGTAACTGGTTACACTCATATATTAATGTCAGCATGCTTTTATTTTTGGAGTGAAAACAGCACTGCTACTAGAACACTTGCTGGAAGAGATGGAAAGCTGGTGTGTGCAGTATATTACAAGAAGGCCTAACACATTCTCATGCACTGGAAGGGAGCACACAAAACCTTACTGGTGGGCTTTCTTCTCTCACTTGTTAAATATTCATAACAATGCTGAGCTTATTAACTGGTATCCTCTGCCCTTTCAATACCTGTGCAAAATCCCTAACTGCTCTTGCATTCTTGCTTCTATGTCCCTATAAAGAGAAAGAAAAGGATTTACTAATGTTAGCAGTTAGGGCACTCACATGGTACATGGGAAAAGTTTAGATCAAGTCGCTATTTTTAGACAGAATGGATGCAAAAGCCAGGCATGTAGAAACCCTTCTCAAAACAACACGCGTGGGATTCAAACTTGGTTTTCTCCCATCCCAGCAGCATGGCATTGTCACGTGTGACAGGTGGAAGTATAGTTGGGTGGGTGGGTGCATATTTTATTGGAGCTTTCATGCAGTAAATGAGATTGTCCAATGAAAAGAAGATGAGTGTACGTGCATAAGAAAGTGAGATGTTAAGAAATCCTTTGGCACGTGTGGCTGTTCTTGACTGGCTGTGTTCACAAAACTTTTCAGAAGTTTAAGAAACCTTAAGTTGAGCTGCAGATAAATGAGGAGTTAAATGATTTCTGGCTAGCGGGAGGACTAATTCTATTTGGAGATACATGCTCTGTGTTTATGTCTTTAAAGAGTTTGTTCATGTGCATATTTTACAGAAGCCCACCATAGTATTTGAGTACTTCATTTTGCAACTTGAATGTTATTTTAGGATTTGGGGTTTGTTTGCTTCTCTTAAGAAACATATTTGGGTGTTTGAAACAGGAAATCAGATTATTATGTGTGAAATTTAGTATTTGGTTATACTTAATTCATTGGACCACTTCTCTCCTTATTACTGAATTTATTTCAGCATAGAGGGACAGAATTTTCCCTCTTAGCTTGAACAGATAACAGATACCACATCATATAATGAAGTTTTTCTGATTTTTCTGTTTGCATTTTAGGGAAATTTGTCCCCTTTCCATGTCTACCAAGGATAAAATAAACATGTATACCTAAGCCTCATAAGTAAATTGGATATCAAGACGTGGTAACACCAAATAAAACTTCTTAAAAATACAATTCTCTTGTGCTGGATTTGTTACAGATCTAAAACAAGACTTTCTTATTGGTCCTAGGTATCAGAGTATGAAACAAGATGAAAATTGGGATACTTCTGCACAGTGATTTATGCTGTATGAAAAGACTTTGGAATAACATCAAGATCAATTAATTATGACCTCAAAATGTTAGCATGTAGAAAAAGTAGAGTCTGTGAAGGTGCAAGGCTCGTAGTTTACAGTTCCAATTTGAAAGTAATACAGGTTCAGGGAAAAAAAAATCACCTCTACCAGACAAATACAACAGCAAAATCCAGACAGCTGGACTTGCAAGCCACAGTTACTGCATAGGCACTTTGGCAGGGAACGTCACAAGCAAGGAGAAGCAAATGTCTGGAATGGGGCACGTAGTGGAATAAAATGCACACAAACTGCCCTTCTATTTAAAAATGAAAACCTCAAATGTTTTTTGCAGTATACATGTTCTTTAAAATGCAGAATAGTTTCATAATTAATATGAAAGATCCATATTAAATTCGTAATTCAGATTCATTATATGAAAGACCATTTTATTCATATTCATTTTACTAAGCTTTTCAGTTTCTCTGGTGAATCTGTAATTTTTAAAATATTCTTTGTAGTATTTAAACTTTGGGGTTTTTTTAAAGACTGCTTAAAGAAAGTGGAGCCACAGTATTGGTTTTATAGTATTTTGCCCTACACTTTTTAAATTTTCTTCACTGCTTATCAAAATATAGAATCAGTAAGGTTGGAAGGGACTTCTGGAGATCATCTAGTCCAACTCCCATGCTCAGCAGGGTCACCTAGAGCAGGTTAGAAAGGGTTGCATCCAGGTGGGCCTTGAACAGCTCCAGAGAAGGAGACTCCACAACCTCTCTGGGCAACCTGTGCCAGGGCTCCGTCACTCTCACAGAGAAGAAATTCCCCCTCACGCTCAGGCAGAACTTCCTGTGCTTCAGTTTCTGCCCATTGCCTCTTGTCCTGTCACGTGGGACAACTGAAAAGAGTTTGGCCCCATCCCCTTGACACCCTCCCTTCAGGTACTTGTACACACTGATAAGATCCCCCCTCAGTTTTCTCTTCCCCAGGCTGAAGAGGCCCAGCTCTYGCAGCCATTCCTCACAGGGCAGGTGCTCCAGCCCTCTGATCATCTTTGTAGCCCTATGCTGGCCTCTCTCCAGTAGCTCCACGTCTCTCTTGTGCTGGGGAGCCCAGAACTGGACACAGTTCTCAAGATGAGGCCTCCCCAGGGCTGAGTAGAGGGGCAGGATCACCTCCCTCCACCTGATGGCAACACTCTTCCTAATGCAGAAGACTATGCAAAAGACTTATTCAATACTATCCAGAATTTTAAACTTGTATAGCAAAAATCGCTGCTAGTTCACGCAGCATTAGAAATGGAGGTTTACTAAATTGCCTATATTCATATTTTATAAATATGACAAATCTCTTCATGCATCTGACTTTCACATACAGCTCTGACTCAAGTCACTTAATAAAAACTTTATTTTAAAAACAAATCCCGTATTATTCTCAACTCTTTACTTAGAAAATAACATTATTCTTCTTATATTATTCTAGGTCACTTTTTATATGTTCTTTTTCTTCAAGTCACTTCTAATCTATTTCTATTGTATTATATATTTTATGCCCACCTTGTATTTACTTTCTTGTACTTATGCTTATTCTGGTTTTTGTCTGTTCTCTATCAACATTTCATAACCATTCTACTAGTGACATAAACTAGTGTTCTGATCTACAAAAACAGGTTTTTATAAWGTGTGATTCCTGCTAGATGGGTTAAAATAGTGAAAGTGCTAAAAAAAATGACCAGGATAGTAAATTATGAAGCATCAGACTGTATCAATACATCAGCAACTGGGGCTTCAGTTCATTCAATTTTATTGCCTATTGCAACTGTATCAAAGTAAAGTTAAAAGAAATCATTGATTCAGAGTTAATAATCTTCTTTCGTCAGTTGAAAGACTATACATCTGGACTTGCATATTTCCATGTGTCTCTATGTTATATTGAGAGTCCAGAACCACGTTATTTAGCCAATCCATGAAATGGCATTCAACAGCAGGGAAAAAAAAAAAAAAAAAAATGTGTCACACAAAAGTCTTTCCAGGCTGTCCTGAACCATCTGTCTAATCAACTTGGAAAAACATGTTTGAGTCCTCTTATACTTCTCAAATTAAATAGAGAATTATTTCAAATCCTTCATCTCTATAATTAAATAGTTCTAATATTTTGTACTTCAAGCTCCTCCAAATTCATATAATGATACTAATGATGAGCTCAAAAGGCAATTTGCTTCAACAAATTATGACAATTGAATCTTCTGAGTATAAATAAAGAACAATTATGTGGGAAGTGTTGCTTTCAATAACGAACAATTTTAATAAATCTAATTTTAATGAACAGGCTGTATACATTTAAGTGGCAACTATCACAATTTTTAATGGCCTTAACAATTTCAAAAGCTTATTAAAATTAAACAAACACAAGCCACTTCAAGTTATTAATTCATTTCTACTGCACCAAGTGAATCACTAATGCGGACACAATGACAATTTGAAACTCAAAGCTGGTCTCTTGAATCTTCTGAAGTACTGCAATGTAATCCTTTGCCCAAAGACTTACAAAGAACCATGTAAAATTGTCACAGCTTCTTTGGGAAAAGCCAGTTTAACTTCAGTTTATGAGAAAATTGAAATAATAGAATTGTTTGGAATATCTAAACCTCCCAAATTCATGCCAAAGATTATGAAATTATGAGATTATAACGTTGAGATGTAAACTCTATTATTTTACAGAATCATAAAGAAAAAAGTGTAATTGAAGACATTTTCTATCCAATATCAGACAGGTCTATTTAAATATTCATATGGCTGAAATTGAAGGGTTTTTTGTTGTTGTTGTTCAAGCTTTTTATTTTGGAAAAATCTTTCTAAGGCAACTTTCTTTAGAACAAAATTGCTTTAAAACTAGTACATCAGTGAAATAAGTTCCTACACATATCCAACTTTTCTTTTTCCTGAAATGCTTCCCACAAAAATAGTTTCTCTAATAGTTTCCTCTAATGTTCCACAGTTGCAGGAAATTACCCCACTTATTGGAGATTAGGCCTTATTTTGTAGTAAAGGTAGCAAATCTAAAGCACTTCCAGTCTAAATAGACAAAATTTATCATATCCAATTTATACATATGGAACTGAAGAACTGAAAAAATGATGGCATAACTCAATCCTGAGATACAGGTTATTTCATTGAATTTACTGGGACTTGCCCCATGGCTAATTTTAAATTTTAAGCCTGAAACCAATGTAACTTGATGAGAAACGTAAGTCTTCTGCAGAAGCCTGAGAACAGAACTCAGTTCTCCTCTCCATGGCTTCCAGACCCAACATCGCCTACTCATCACCCAGATCCTCCCCAGGGCATATCAGATGGCCAAGGGCAAAGCAGTTACCAGGTAGCAAGAAAAGAAACTGCACTGCTACAACAGAAAAACACAATTAAATCAGATCTGCTCTTTTGCTGACAGAATGAAGCCAATACGTACTTTTACACATCTGTGCAAACCTACTACAAAAAAGTGTGCCATTTTGTTATTTGATAGACAGTAACATTCTTTCCCAGACCAAGTATCACCTTTCTTGAGCCATTTGCATTTCTTGTATTTTAATAACAATATACAGCTTGGTGGTATACTCTGCTGTATTATTATTGATGTATATATATCACAAATTTCAAAATTTTTTAAAGAAAAATCTAATCAACATTATTCAAACATTTTCTATTTTCCAATAAATTGTCAGATTGTTTGTAGATAACAGGTAGAAACAACCAAGACTTTCCTGTGATATAAATTTTTCGTATTTACAAGATCAATGACGAATGGTATTTTCTATATTCCCTCTATTTATTTTTAGTCCTAACAAATATATATATAAATATAACCACCATGCTATTGTAATCATAATACAAACTTCCCCAATGTAGTCCCATGGAAAGCAGGAATGATATTTAATATACAAACCATAAAAACAAGGAAATGAAAAATCAAGCCACGAGTCAGTACACAAATCCTAATCTTTTCCCAGCATGCACATACCTTAAACTACTCAAAGTTACACTGGCACACTCTGAAGTCCTCAATTTTGATTTCTGAATACGTTCTCCTCCAAATTACCTTCCCTTCTGAGAAGGGAATATTTTGTGAGTAGTAAATATGAATATGAGTAGTATATTTTTCTGAAAGGAGTTTGGATAAAGGAGGACAGGAAAGGTGACTTGAATAACTAAAACAGAACATTGTATGTTGTATTATGTCATCTCATCCTTGATAAAATCCTGTGCTCAAGCAGTTACTATTTATTGGCCCCACATGTACCAGAAATTAAGCAGAATAGCCCCTATTAGTGTGTACTTTGTCATACACAGAAGCTACACAAAAATAGCAAATTACAGGAACTGCACATTATTTTAGTGACTGTCTGAAATCTATTTTCAAGAATAAGTTATTTGAGATCTAAGTAACATTCCTTTCAAAGCTGTATAATTCAGAAGTATTTAAAAAAATATCAAACAGCGCTACTCAGAATGTCATGAAGTTTTCAGTAACGCCCAGATTTCAAATGCTGTCTTCTAACACATTATGAACAAAAGAAAAATATAATTGATTGATATTTCATGCTGAACAGCTGCCTACTTTATAGAGGAAAAAAAAGTTCTGTGGCTCATTTAATTCCTTCCTAAAACAGAATCCTAGAACTATCTTCAAATCTGTTACGTTGACTAGACTACACAGTAAGATTTAGAAGACCTTCAGTTTAGGTTTAGCTTTGTAATATATTACATGTCAGAGGGAATAATTGATGTCAGAGGGAAAAATAAATAATTTTGAAATAACTTTAAGAAATGACATCTTAAACAAAAAAAAAAAATCACCTATGAGTTAGTCCCTATATAAGAATTGCAATAGATCAATAAAAAATGCTTTTATTTCAACACTGACTATGTACAGCACACTTTCCACTGCAGGATTACTGCAGGATTATTGCTTTCTGCCTAGCTTCCTTATTCCCATTACACTGCCTGCTCAACAGAACTGCTTCATTCGTAAGGAACTCCTCTTTCTACAAAGAGATCAAAACTGCTATGCTCAAAGGCTTAGCACAGTGAGAGCAAGCTAACACAATAATCCTTCACTAGCCAGAAAAAAGCGGGACAAATTTTGACACATTGATGACGCAGCAGCAGTGACAAATAAAGACATCTGACAAAAGGGTTATCAACGCTTGCAAACATGCAAGACTTCTAAACTCAAGGATTAGTTCCTCATGCAACTGAGTTAATTTTCACTTGTAGAATTTACTACAGTTTTATAGTCCTCTACTAAGTCTTTCACCTCTCTGTGAAATTATTTCACAGTATCATCTTTATTTTGTCAGTATGACAGCAATAAGGACAAAGTTGGACTGCAAACTTCTCTGTAGGGTAGCATTTTACCACTACTGAAAGGCAGCCATGGATTACAGCTTAACTTGATTTCAGAAACATTCAAAATTCTCTCTGATTGCTTATGCACACGTCTAGAGAAACAACATGCATTTAGGTTGGTCAACTTCACCTGTAAGGAACTCTGAAGCATAGACACTTAAGAGGTGAAAGATTACTAGTTTATTAAAATAAAGTGAAATCTTTAGTTTCGATTACAGAGTTGTAAACAAGATTAACAAAACCAGAGTAAAATAACACAACATGCGCTTGCATTCTACCCAGTATTCTTCTATATCCCGACATCCCTCTATCCCGATATGATTCCTTTTCCTGTCAGTTCAGCAGGCTTTAAGGCTGTGAAGCTACAGGAGCTGCACCAGCAACTCAGTTCAAACCTGACTGCTATTTCTTCAGTGTTGAGCTCCATGGATAGCTCTGAAGGTTAGAGACCAGTTTTCCGGCCCAACAAGGGAATCACCTAACCTGTTCAGGGCTGCCAAATCCAGTAGCCCAATGGAGGCAAGGCAGCTGCAGCTCCGTATTTTCAGGTCCAGTGAGGCTGCGCATGTATCCCCAATAGGTACATGTGAAAAACACAACTACACAACACACACACATATGCTTGGCTGGCCAAATAGCTCAACACAAGCATTCAGCACTCACCCAACACAAACAGCACCATTGGCTTCATCCTGTTCCTCTCTCTAGCTGACCAGGATGAAGGTGAATTAGTGGGGAAATATATACATGCACACAAAATACGAAGCCCTGCCGAAGCTGGGAGGTGGCAGACACCTGGCTGCCCTCTGTATATGCCGCCAGCCCCTTTTATGCCCTTATCCCTCTGCTTTCCCTTGCTTGTTCTTCCCCAAACCACCTTGATCCCTCCCTTTTCCCAACTTTGGTGTCTCACCTAAGCATCCCACAATAAGTCTTGTGCATTCCCCAAATGCTCTTCCCTGGCATCCCATAATACATCCCACACACCCTGGGCACTGACCCCCTCAGTCTGTAAGGTGGTCTGGAGAGTCTCTTCTGTCAGCTCCTGGCCAGGGGTTTCACCACGAGGCTGACAGTTMCCCCAGGACAGCTGTGCGGGGGAACCAGGTTGGGGCATCTGTGACCCGGTTTTGAGGACTCCCCTGTGCAGCACGCCCCCGCGCTCCTCTCTGCATGGTGAGACCAGCCTTTCGTCCCATACCTAACATCATTACTTCCATCTCCACTGGAATCGTTTCCATCATCTCTCTCTGAAAATATCCTTTCTGCTTCTCTCTAGCAGGGATGCAAATGCTAGATTTACATTCTTTTGTGCTAAAAGCAACGTACTGATGACTTCCTCACCTTAATGCTTTGTTACTTTGGAATGGACATCCCAGTAGGCCCTTTCCTGAGGCTCCTCCGACTATTCTATGCCATTCTTAATTAAAATAGGTTTAATGCCCTCTCTGCTGAAAATAACACTTTGCAAGCTTTTCTGTAGATTATATAATCAACAAGAAGTATTTACTGTACCTATATTTATCCTGCCATCTGTTGTTAACATCAAGACACCCACAAAGATCACGAACAAAACCTTAATAATACGAGGGCAAAGTCATATCACTCCACCACTCTATCCGCCTGCTTAGTCAAGCATTTTGAGAAATCACAGTGAAATATTGCTTAATGGGATAATGTGCCCCCTCTAAGTACTCTATATCAGACACAGAGGAATTCTTATTTAATATGGTCTCCAACTGCTACTTCTAATGTCTCATGTAGCAAAAAAAAAAAAAAAAAAAAAAAAAAAGTTCAATGAAGTTTTCCCTTACACAGTTCATGACTGAACTGCCACTGTTTCCATTTATACTCATTTCATTAAAGCGTACATCACCATGAAATGTTTCTGATAGTTTTAACTTGTATATTTTTATTCACCTTATTTCTGTGATGAGAAACCTCACAACAAGGACAGAACAACAATATGAAAAGTAACCATCTAATCCRACTGGACCCTACTGAAGACTTATTACTTCCATGTGTAAGAAGAAACTAAAGCCAACTGCAATCCTCAAGTTTTTGGCATCCTTAGTATATAATGCATCCAGCAAAAATGAATTTCACGTTTCCTTTTTGCTTTTACTACACAGTGATATCAGACATATAGACTTTACTTGATCGCTAAGGGAATAAGTGTTGTAACTGACCAAAAAAACAAAATCTTTATTATGCCTAAAGCAACATTCTTTAAAAACTTTTTTATGCTTTATAAATTATATTCCAATCTCTTTTGGATATTCTGAAAAATAACTGGTATTAGAAGCTGAAAAAAGTTAAGGATGATAAAATCTTGAAGAATAGATATAAACAGTAATGGCAATACAGTTATAACATGGATTCAAGAGAGTCAATTTATATAAAAGAAATTCAACAGATAAATTCAATGCCAAAGATCTACATTTATTCTGAAGTAACCTGTATGGCAAATTAACTAACACTTTTCAAAATACAAATCTAGTTTTCTTAATAAAATATGAATACAAAATTATGAGCTACTATCACAAAACAAACAGATGCTTTCAATATACACAGAAAGAAATAGCCTCTTTTAAATCAATTTAAATTTTGATGTCTAAATAAATGATATTTTTCAAGACACATATGGACAATAATATCAACATGGATGTATCAGATGCTAAGTGCCTTTCTTACCACAAATCTGAAAGATTAAAAACTCATTTTGTAGTCTCAGCAATATATTGATCCCCTGTGTGCAATGAATCTTCCAATAGTATCCACTCAATCTTTTTCTTGAACTCCCTTTTATCTTTCTCTATATATTTTTTCTTTTTTTGTGTTAAAGTATTATGAAGCTATCTGCATAACTTTATATAGATTTATATTTTTTTATATAATTAAAAGAGAGAGGCTCTTTTGGCTGAGCTAGTTTCAATTTTTCCTTTTTTTCCCCTTTTTTTAACAATATAAGAACAAACATTAATTTCAACACTCATGCTTGGCAGTGCCTTCTGACTTTACTAGTTCTATTTTAATCAACAAGGTTATCCGAAAAGAGGAGAAGGGGAGAGAAGGCAAATATGGTTTCTCCATATTTTAATATCCTCCACTTAGGAAGATAATAAATATCTGTTCTTTAAAAACAAAGTTTTCATAGTCAAAATCTTCGTACTCAAAAGAGTAACATTAAAATATAACTGTTTTAAATTTGTTTCATGAAGATTTTAAGAAACAACTTTCCTATTCCTTCTACATATTTAACTCAAAATTACATTTCTACAAAAATTAATTCTCTTCTTTTCTTAAAAAAAAATCCCAAGCTTTAATTACTGCTTGTATGTTTTTTGGATTTTTTTTTGTAAATTTAAGAACCCCCTTTCTCCTCAATCTTATAATTTAAAATGGGACCACTCTAAGAATAATCAGAAAATAGTAACCAGGCAGTGATGGATAAAATTAACTTTGAAATCTTCTATAAACCAGCACTGCTCATGCACACAGGAAAGAAATCAAATTAATGGGAGGAATTGATGCAAGTATAGATACAAAACACAGCAGAAAGCTCAAAAGGGCTTCTGTTGAAGCCTAGTTCTACAGGCAGTTAATACTGATGCACATCGCAACGCTTCAAAGCTCTTCTGCGCACACAAGCTCTACACATCTGTGAATATTACCAAAAGCCCACATGAGCAACTTTCCCAGCTTGCTTTGTCTCTGAACATTAAATTTAACCCTATACTATACTCTTTTTTAAAAAAAGAATTCCCCTCTCCTGTTTCTAACGTCAACGTTCCCAGAACATATTTTAAAAAAAGAAAAAGTTTTGGATAAAATAAGATAAAGGTTAAAAAAACAAAAACAAAAAAGCATTAAGAACAGACTGTACAAAAGGATATTTCTATTGCATCTGACAGCACGTCCTACCTGTTTTTCAATGCAAGTTAAGTTTTCTAGCTTATGCTTAACACAGTGCATGGCAGGAACACAGTTCCTCAGCTYTTCAGATAACGTAATGCAAATATACACAAAACTAATTTAATAAAATTTAAAGGGAACCAACTTAAAAACTGATTTTTCATATTTTTAAACATAGTAAAAAATATTTTTCTACAGATAAACATGCTCAAGTATGCAGAACATTAAAATACAAATAACCTGTTACCTGAACTGTTGAACTGATTTCAGACGCAAATCCTCCTGTCAAAGGCGCCTCATGGCTGATCAGCAATCGTCCAGTCTTCACCACTGACTGAAAAGGAAAAAAAATCCCCAAAATGTTACCAAATTAAGGCTATTGTGACTTCTTACTCACATTACTATTAGAATATATGAACTACGTAATATTTTTAGCAGTGTTATAATGTGACTACTTCTTCCCTTTTATATTTTCATTGCAACAATAATGGATCTACAAATCTAAATTGAGAAGTTAATTAGAATCTTTTCTGCATTAACCAAAAAAATTCACATCTACCTTTCAATTTTAAGCAAATATCAAGAATAAAATACCATATTCCATTACATTTTAATTTCCTCTACAAATGCAAATTTCTGAAGAATAAGGATTTTAACAATAAATCGGTAAGAATTTGATCCTGCATATAGTGACAGCACACATGTAAAGAAATTCTTCACTGAAATACATGTTTGCATGACCAGATCCTAGATAAAGTTCACAATCCATAGCTGTTCAAAAGTATGCATATTGAATAATATTTTAGGAAGAAAACAAATCATGTGGGTTAATGCTTATGATTTAAGTTTTACATGGCTATTACAAGCAACACTTTAAAATTTAAAAATTGCACAAAAACCAGGAGATTTAATGTGACCTACTTTATAAATACTTCTATAGTACAATATTTACAGAATATGAACTATAAGGTACTTTTTAATAAAAGTAAACATAACAATGAAAGCAAAATACTTTTAACCTAACAGTATAAACCTTCAGTACATCAGATTACCTTGAAGGTTATTACAACTATTTGCTAGATTGCGTAGAATAGACATATATCAGATACCTTTGGTCAGAAATATGACAGTCCAGTCTCACTTTTCTTAATAAACATTTAATCATCTCAAAGTTCATATAAAAGTTCCATGAACATCTAGAGATGCATAACAGAAGAAAAAGCCAAAAGAACTTGTCTGTTAATCTCGCCAGGCTGGCTATAGTTATATTTTTTAAGTATACTGTGTACTGTTAGTGTACCACTACTCATCAAGTGGAAAAGCCCAAGGCAGAGCTGGCTGTCAGGTCAGTCTTTCCTAATGTTCTGATACTCTATTTATCTATACCAATTCATTCTCCACTGAGGCAGCTCCATGTTATCCACATAATAGAATACATAAAAGTTATCTACTAACTATACAGTTTTTGTTCCAATTCAAATACTTTTCAAATTGTTTAGCTTCTCTAGCAAGGCTTTAACAGCTTGAAATAGCTGGGCCACAGATGTACTACTGTTAACTAACAGGCCTATAAACAGTATGAAATATATACTGTACCATGAAGCAGCTTCACAACATTCAGAGGAACAAGAAAGGAAAAATCATTTCAACAGTTGGAAAGTAACATGTAGTTTTATGGACTCATTTCTTGAATTTCTCTCGCCTGCACTTGAAACTCATTAAATGAGCAGAAACATTAACTGCACTATAAATCTGTCAAATGCACCAAAAGACAGCTCACTGAAGAACAAGTACATTCCAATTTTAAATTGATATGACAAAACTGATATGATTAGTCAATTAAATAGATTTTTTTAATTCTCATAATCTATTTCTTCTTTCACATATATTTGTTCTGAAACATTTATATGTCTCACTTCGAAGCATTGCAAGCTATCTTTAAAATCACACATTTGATTTTTGAGCAGGTAATAGTAGAAAATATAAACATTGTTGTAACACATGTAACAAAAGCTGCAAAAGGTCAGACCAAAAATCCAGCAGTCCAATATCCTGTCTCCAAAAGGGGGTTAAATGGATGTTCAGGAAAGAGCAAGAATAGGGCTTTTTGGTATGTTCCTAGACAAGTTTGCAACCTCTAATTGCTTTCACATCACAGACTTTCTGAGCCCAATACAGTTTCTTGCTTTCTCAGTAATTAATAATCCTTCTTTCACAAATTTGTCTATTCTTCCACTTAAATTCATGCAAACAAAGACAAATCTCATTTTGGAAAACTCCTACTCCACCAGCAGTCCTTATTTCTAAATCTGACACCCAAGGACTTCAAAGATTCATTGTCTATATGATGTTACAAGTGTATTAGCAGCTGCGATCACACAGCTTTGCACACAAGCTGCTCAGGTCTGCTTAAAAAAACCCACTACCCATAGCCCTGGTGGGCAACCACGCTAGCACAGCTTGGGTGCTTTTGGTACCCAACCTAGCTTGTTCAGAGTCGGTTTGGATACTGCTGCACGGCATCACACCATGTCATACAGAAATACCTTAAATATTCTTCTAATCGTTAAGCCAGAATTAAAGTGAGCATAAGTTAGCCATTACACTGCACCACAAATGAGTCCTGGATTTTAAGGACAGATGTGATTATAGCGATTTTTGTGTATTACAGGCTCCCCTGCATTAATTTCTGCTTCATGTCTACTCTTCTCTGTTCAACACTTGTTCTTAAACTACAGTACATTTTTTAGAAAGACATGCAATCTTAATTAATATTGCATTTGCAGTGTTCCTGAATGCACCACAGTTACTGGTAAGTTCTTCCAATGCTTAATTACATTTCCTGTTAAAATTTTGCTTATTTTTTAAACTGAATCTGTCCGACTTCAACCTTAAGCTATTGGTTGTTATTTTACTTGTTTGCTAGGTGGAGAAGCTATCTATTATCACATTTCTGCTACCCGCATGAGTATGTTAAGATTGCCATCAAATGATCCCTTAACCACACTTTTGCTAACTAAGCAGACCGAGCTCCTTAAGTCTTTCATCACATAGCACATTTCCAATCCCTTAATCATTCTTACAGTCCTTCTCTGAATCATCTCCAATTTTCACTGTGCTTTTTGAAGTATGTCCATCTAAAAGAACAGCATTGCAGTCATTTTCAGAACAATGCCAAGCGCAGAGATAATACAACCTCTGCGCCTCTATTCAGTACTTCTGTGTTGATGCAGTTCTTGGATGTATCAGGTCATTTGGCCACGGCGTAACGACATGAGGTTCAGTTTCAAACAATTATGATTCCCAGTTTGGGGGGAAAGAGGATTTTTTGGTTTTAAAGAATAATTTATTCCTGGAATAAGGAGGGAAATACAGCACACAGTTATTATTTCAAGACACAAAATTACATTTGGGCATGCTGAAAAATATATTGCTTGCCTGAATCCAGCTCAGTAAATGAACCTATCTTCTCTTTATGAGTGATCATGTGTTGATTTTATTTACTTCTTCAACTGTTATCTCCAATTTTTTAACACTGATAGTGATGTTTTTAAATGTTTTTATATACTTTGATAAAAATATTAAGCAACAAAAGGTAAAAATCAGATGCTGCAGGACCTCCGTGACCTTACTATTTGCATTCAGTAATATCTTTGTTTACCTTTTTTCCTTTACCTTTTTTTAAAAAAAAAAAAACTTTATTTATCTTTATTTTTGATCTTCTAAGCGTCACATGGCAATTGACTTTGTTTCTTTCTTTTGCTTCCTCTGTTAATTCTCCCTAAATTCTAATTCATACTAACTGCTATAAACTTGCTTTTTTGTCAGCTAGACACACTGGATTTTTAGTTTATAGGTTATTCTACCACCCTTACAAGCCCTATAGTTTGAGTGGCAGCAGCCCTCATGCCTTACTTCTCAACTATGCCAATTTCTTCTGTGAGCAGCTAGTAAAATGCTCTCAATCTTCATTTATTGATCATGCAGCTCTTTCCCTCTACTTGCTTCTTCTAATGAATGTGTTCATAGTTTTGTAGAGCCTTTGTCCTAGTTGATTTCGTACACAGTCTTTTTTCCATGGAAAACTCATGCCATAAATCAGATTAACAAAATGCTAATTTGGTTCAGCAAACATACTGGGTCTCTCTATGCCTTCATTTTAATTACAACATTGTTTTCTCTATCTTACAGATGATGGTACTATATAGTAATATGACAGCAGCCAACAGTAATGGATGTGATTTTTGCATCTCTATATGGAAATTTACTCTTATTCCTTGGAAATAATATAATTGGTTAAAATGAAGGGAAAGTTTCAAAAGTAACTGTTCTGCAGTCTACAGGGGAAAAATAAACACTGTTAATGATTACTTGCAAATACCAATTCTCTTCTATAAAATATTAAATTCGTGTTTAAAACAAGCTATAAAATATTACTCCCTGTCAAAGCAAAAGCGTCAAGTATTCAGTCTCTAGTATAACCAAACCCCAACACAGAGATGATCGTTACAGTGCAAATATCTTATCAAACTGCTGCTGGCAGCTTTGTCAACAGCATGGCAGACATCAGGTAACAGGGACCTGACCTTACAAAGTTAATGGGAAAAAGCGATGCCACAAAACTGGAGAAAACATAGTAGCTAAATCAGCACACTGTAGCAAATTGCCCAGTACGGAACACTACCATTTTATCGTATTTTGAAAAGGTGGATAAATTGGAGTAGGGTTTTTTTTTTTCATTTGTTTTGGCTAGAGAAACGGAGGCTCTTTCAATATTTTGTTCCTTCACAAGTAAATACTTACTGCATTTGTTTAAGGGTTTGAGCTTCCTCTGCCTCCAAAACA
The DNA here is from genome assembly GCF_003343005.1 of Rhea americana. NCBI lineage: Eukaryota > Metazoa > Chordata > Aves > Rheiformes > Rheidae > Rhea > Rhea americana. The sequence continues at coordinate 5,829,434 of NW_028186590.1, read as the reverse complement.
TTCCCTATTTTTCAAAACCTCATTCTTCACACTTAGATTCAAAAGTTTAGAAACACATACACATTGCAGTACTTTAAAAAATGCATCTAAAAAGATTACAGTGTGGCTCAGGAGCTTGAAGCCAATACACACGTTCCTCCTTTAAATCTATAACCATTAGCTGCTGCTTGCTGATAGATCAGTCTGTGGGTGATAATCCAGTTTCTGATGATATCTCCTCACTCAGATTAAATGAAAATGGAAAGCATTTGCCATCATTGGGAACATCCGTAAAGGAAAGGCAGAAGCAGCCCCAGGCTCTTTGGAGCGCGTGGGTTCTCCTTACGTCGCCGTCATTCTGCAACTCACAGCTGGGTCCAGCCAACACAACTTCTGCTGCTCCTGAAAGGCACTGATCCTATGCTACCTCCTATTCCTGCCTGCCCCTGGGATCTCTCTATGGAGCAAGCCAGTCCAAGGAAATAATCTGATTTGTGCTGCAGCTGTGTATGGTTAACAAAGCAGAAACCACCACCACAGAGATGAGGTAGATGTGGATCACCTCTCTGAAGCAACAGCAAAAGTGAAGTGCCTTTTCAAAGGACAACCCAGCCCAGATAACGAGGCACCACCTACAAGCTGCTGCATCACTACCACCTTGGCTGCATCTAGTCATTAATGCAGAGATTTTGGGGATTTCAACTACTAAAATCACTCTAAGGCTAATTCAAAAGCAAATATTGAATGTATTTGCTCAGTTTTGCCTCAGTTTCCTCAGAGCTGGTTTACATTGGTGTAACGCACAGCTACAATTTATGTTTTGTCAGAGCAACATGCTAGCAGCACGATCACCCCGATAATGAAATTCTGTAAAAATACTCTTAATGTCTTTGCTAAACTAGTATTTTCAAACTGAGCTCTGACAGCTTTCTGAACTGCAGCCCACAGTTTTTGCAATGGAGTGGCTTAACAAATTAGTTTCAACCTTCCATCCAAAAGTCCTATAATCATTTTCCTGTTCAATTCTCAATTCATCATTTTGGCAGCTTTTTCTCCTCCTACTAGCTCTGATGACAGAAGAAAATACAAGTCTGGCAGTTCCAAGTGCTTTGAAATCTATGTGCTGACATCACCAGTAACATGGTGTGCCCCTCCTTGCAAGAAGGGAGGCTTAAAATCAAAATGAATTTGATGGTCAGCTGTGGTTTACACTATTACTCTATCCACATAGCAACAGCACTACTTCCACTGTTCCCAGCTGCTTCACTAACACAGTAATTGCCTTTAAAGAAATGATCACAGCCAAGATTAGATTATAAGTGTGTCTGTTACTCTGTCACAGTGCCAAGCTGCCTATTTTCTTTAAAAAGAAAAACGTTGTTCTTGGAATAAAAAGATTTTCTATCTCTTATAGAAAGGAAACAGATATTTGCTTTCAAATTTCAATTTTGCATGTTTTTGATCTTGTTCTTTACAGACTGCAAAATTTTCCGTTTTTTTAAAAAAATACCTCTCTAAAATAATTTTAAAGAAGCTGGCAAAAGTGCTGAAATTGTATTTATATTACATCTGATTTTCACTAAGCATGCAAACAATTATATAAAAATTAATAGAAACACGCACTTACTGAAATCACAGTATCGTAGCTTTAAAAAAACTCAGTAAAGTTTCAACAAATGCTCTGAAAACTCTTCATCCTTCCCTCCCAAATAAACTTTTTCATGTTTAGATCAGCCCTAATGAACATGTGCTCATAAATTACAAAACCTGCGGGAGGCAACTTTCCTAAATGCCACTAGTTACAGTTTTCTTTCAATGTTTCAATAACAAATGAGGTTGCGTAGAAGTATTTTTGGTGTTCAGTATCATAAACATAGGGATAGAAATAAGATCTCATATTTCTATTCAGTATTTCCTGGAAACAAATGCATAACAATATGTCAGATGAATCCCTGAGGATTACATTTACTGTTTATGTGAAGTTCAAAAAATATCACGACACATTAGGTCCAATGCATTCCAGACATACTGTGCTCTCTATGCACGTGATGTAGTGATGACCTTCACATGTGCAGTAAATTAGTCCCCCATTTCCAGATACCCTATGGCCTTGCTGGAGTTGTGGGATCTCCAGAAAACAAGATAAATAGGTCCTCAAAAACTAATTCTTTTCCAGGCTGCAAAAAGAAGGAATAGAAGGGAAGAGCAACAGGATTTGTCCTAAGACAACTAAACATTTAATACAAATGACAATGATCTAATTTGCAAATTATAATTCACTATCACTTGTGCATAAGAATTATCTGCTTCTGTTAGAAGTGGCAGAAGTTAAGAATACAAGCATTAAATGGTAGAAATGCATTCTTTAAAGCTCCAAAACATCGGAAAAGATAATTCTCATGCATTAGTATTCAATCTTCAACAATACTAAATTTCAAGAGAAGGGAAAAGAGAAGGAACCTTCAATTCTGCTATACAATTATATCTACACTTCACTCCCAAATTAACTGAAACCCATTAATCAGTTAGATAAGATGCAAAGATAAACAGGTGACAAGAAAAAATATTATTTCATCACATGTAGCTCAATAGGCCCAAAATTTAAAAAAAGATTTTTCAGCTACTCATAAATAAAACAATCAGGATTACACTAATTTTGTTAAGATTCATAAGGATACTGTAAATATAGCAAGCATACTTGTCACTGTATTGCAATAAAATTGTAGAGAATCCTAGCTGGAACACTGATGACAGGGTACATTAGTAAAGTAAAACCACTTGGAAAGGAAAACAGTAAGTCTAATTCCATCACTTAAGGAGGCCATTTGAGAGAAATCCTTAACAAAAATTTCCCAAACAATACAAAAAACATATGAAGTTCTGTAATAGGCAAATATGCTATTATCAGCAACGAATGAAAACATAAAACCCAAATCTTTTTAACTTCACAGAAAATGTTTGGCAGCTTTTTAGCTATTTAAGTGATTCATATTAGCAGAGCGTAAATCTGTCTCCTGCTCGAGGTTAAACAAAACGGAGGCTTTCGATCCATTACTGCCTGCTTGTTCAGCCCAGGCTATATGGATTTGGGCTTTCTGACCTACGAGTCTGGCATTCATTCCCTGCAGATGGCACAGCAAAGACTGTCGATACGTGCTGTGGCCTGGACAGAGCTCAGAGCTGCCGTCAACTTCTGAAGCTCAGAATGAGTTTCCTCAAAATAAAGGGAACTGCGTCAAATACTTAATTTATGTGGCAAGGACAAGCAGAACCATAGGGCTTCCAAACTGCAAAGAGAATAAAGATGAGCATACATTAATTCTGATTTCTAACAAAGACAATCAAAATAGAGTTCTTAAAAATAGAAAATACTAAGGGAATAAGGAAAAGGGAACGAATGGAGAACAGCCCTTTATTACTGCCCAGTCCAGCATGCAAGCTTGTCCCATTGGGGCAAAAGGGCTGCTCTGCTGCACATCCATCCTTTAACATAACATTATGACTGTATCCCAACCTGCCTTCTGTGGAATGAGA